>NW_012101809.1:7964068-8014673 GCF_000951045.1 Mandrillus leucophaeus
ATCCACCTGCCTCAGACTCCCAAAATGCTGAGATTACAGGCATGAGCCACCACACCCTGCCTGAGACCTTTCTTAATTCAGACATTTCCACTTCCGAGATTCTCTTAATGGAACACAGAGAAAAGTATATTAGGGAGGAGCCAATGTTAATGGGCTCGTTTACAACCACAGTACACGATCTGCTTTGCACGATACCTACTACTGGTAGTAAATCATTACTCATTTAGGAAACAAATGAATGAAAATTTTAGCCTGTCTGCCCCTTTTAAAATATACTTTCTAGCAAAATAGATAATCCACGGGATTTTTGTTTTCCAAAACCCATGGGAATTTGTTATAATTACACAAAACAATTTTCCTTCCCTAATCCCTTCTCCCAGTTACCCCATGAACTGGACACATTAAACAATATGCAGTTCCCAGAGATTATCTGATGTTCTTAAATATCTATACCTTTACAAATTCTGTCATCCTTTGAAAACTTCTCCTAACCTACCTTTTTTCCTGCCCACCTAATTTTTTAGACATGCAGCTAAACAAGCATTTATTAAACGGGCATAGGCACAGTGAGACACAGACGAGAACAGGTTGGACCCCTCAAAAAATTTGTAGCTAAATCAGGGAAACAGACACGTAGACAAAACATGTAATGTGTTGTGATGCGTACAATCTAGAGATTGTTCAGTGGTGAAATGAAGGGGGCAAATTTTAGCTTCTGAGGCTCAGGAAAGGGTTTTTTTGTTTGTTTTTTGTTTGTTTTTTTTTTTAAAGAAAGAAGGACTAGGTATCTACTAGGCAGATCGTTGTTGGAGGAAGAGAATTATAGTCACAGGCAACAGCATGTGTCAAGGCACAGAGGCTTGAAATAGTATGGCACAATCGAGAATTCAAAGTAGGTTGCTATGACTGAAGAACTAACGGGCATTTTTTAAAAATTTATTTCTAACAAATATCCACAGATGGGCAGAGGCTAGGACAGGGGATACCTTACATACTATACTAAAGGGTTTGAAATTTATCCTACAGATAAGGGACTAATGAAGTTTTTTTTAAATGTCAGATATGACACTACTAGATTTGGATTTTAGAATGATCATTTGGTGACAATACATATAATATATTGGAAGTAAATTAAATAGGAGTTTCTGAAATTAATTGGAAAACAATACAGATAATATACTATAAGTAAATTAAATAGGAGTTTTTGAAATTAATTGGAAAACTGTATGGGAGTAACTAGTTTAACTTCATTTTAAAAGGCTTTTTCTCATCTCCTAGCATAGGTTGAGTAAGGTAGTCATATAACTTATAATCGCAACCAGGATTCTTTCCAGGGTGAAATTGGGTGCCAACAATAATTACTGAAGGACATTTGAAGTAAACCAGAATTCTCCCAGGTAAAGTGGGATATAGAGTGATCTTAAGCTTAGGGTCCCTTGAGTGCTCCAATGGCCCACTTGTTGAATGTTCATATTCCTATGTTTTGCAGTTGTTGTTCTCTTGCCTATTTATCCAAATAAACTGTATGGTTTCTGAAGACAGAGCTGTCTCTCACTTTATTTCTAGTCCCTTAGGTTGTACCAGCTAACGGGAGGCTCCCAATAAATGTTTCTTAATTGAGTTTGACTGTGAATGAATTGAAATCCAATTCAAATTCAAATTAGGAGAGTTGGTATTGGATTGCATCCCACTAAAAGAGAATTTTTAATGTCAGGATGTTTGCATTCTTGCCCTTGGTTACAGCACATCTCTTCACTAAATGGCCTCAACTTCTCCAAGACCTCAGTTTCCCATCTTTAAAACGGTAGTAGATATTGCTGACTTTCCATATAATACAGAACATCAGATAGGAAAAGAATGTTGTGTAGATATGAGGGTTAATGAATTTTTCCATCCACTATGTTCCTAGAACTTTGTTTCAGTTTTATTCTCCATAGCCATTTGTACAAATGTAGCAATGCCTTCTGAATATTAAAAATCAAAAAAGCCTTGGGGAAATGTTTTTTTCTGAATTTTGTCCTCCAGCTCCCTACCAATTTTGTATTTTGCTAACATGGCCAGAATGCCTTACATTTTCTTACAACTTCGAAAAACATGAATTCTAAAAACTCCAGGAGCTAAGCTTTTTTTTATTTCATCGACACGTATTCAACCAAAACTACAAATTAATAGCGTCATTACTGCTGTGTCTCTGGCAGAACCAGAGTTCTGCATAGTGTTCTGCTTCACAAATAAAGCATTTGACTTGCAAGGAAGACTACACATGCTGATCCCTGCCCTGCTGTGTTCTGAGACTTTGAGAAACAAAGGTCCCTTTTCAAACCAACTAGTTATTTCTGCTTTTAGAGAACATTTTTTAGTACTAGTTTGGGGCTGGGTTTCATAATATCCTAAGGTAGCTTAAATTTGATGGGCCTGATGAGGTTAGTTTGAATGTTAAAAGTATTCCAAATAGACATGAGGAAAAAAGTGTGTATTCACTTAAAGCATGACATCTATATAGAGAATAGAGGATATTTAAAATGGTTATTTTGGCTAATATGGTTTGGCTGTATGTCCCCACCCAATATGGTTTGGCTGTATGTCCCCACCCAAATCTCATGTCAAATTATAATCCTCAGTGTTGGAGGAGGGGTCTGGTGGGAGGTGATTGGATCATGGGGGCAGACTTCCCCTTTGCTGTTCTTGTGATAGTGAGTTCTCATGAAGTCTGGTTGTTTAAAAGTGTGTAGCACTTCCCCCTTAATTCTCTTTTCCCTGCTCCTGTCATGTAAGATGTGCCTCCTTCCTCTTCATCTTCCGCCATGATTGTAAGTTTCCTGAGACCTCCCCAGCCATACTTTCTGTACAGCCGCAGAACTGCGAGTCAATTAAACCTCTTTTCTTTATGTATTACCCAGTCTCAGGTAGTTATTTACAGCAATGGGAGAACAGACTAATACAATCCCCATTTGATATTTTAGTGTGACCTAACATCATATGAGCCAATAGTTTTCCCCACCATATTTTCCAACCTTCAGTTTCAATCTGTTAAAAGATAAACTTTGGCACAATAAAAATGTAAAGAGTTTATTTGGACATTTGGTGATTCATGAATTGGGCCACACCAATTCAAATGCAAATGATCCAGCATTCCCTGGAGATGAGGGGCAGAGAGGGCAAGAAAATAAACTCTCGTATAAGGTGTTTGCAGAAGCAAGACAAAAAGAAATTTGATTGGTTAAAGTGGAATATCCTAAGTTAGAGGTTAGTTTGAAGTCTCTGATTAGTTAAAGTTAAGTTTCATTTTGTTTTACTGTTTATTTTGAACTTCAGTTTGCTTACATAGGAACCCAAGATGCCTAATGGTCTCCTGATTAAGTTTTTTAATACATCCTTTGCTTATCTTTGGTGATTAAATTTATTTAGATAGCCATAACTTCATATTATGTAAGTCAACAAATATTGATTGCACAGAAATCCTGGAAATTAAAGCAATAAAATATATCTTATATGGTGTTGGTTTATTTTGTGTTTTTTGTTTGTTTCCAATAATAGCTTTTCTATTTTCTTAGATTTTGGCATCTCTTCATAGTTAGGAACTGTACCACTTTTCTTTCCTATTTGGCCAGCTGAAAATGATGCCATAAGAATCTTCTATCTATCTGTTTCTCTTCCTCACAATGTTTACTCCTGTGTGGTGATGATAGTCATCAAACACTCTCTGAAACTGGCAAAGAAAGGACTGGTCAGCAATAGTACAGCAAATTATTATCTACTAAAAAGGAGGTTAGGTTGGAAATCTCATCCAACCTTAAAATATATCAAAATTGTTCTGATGTTGCCAATTAGGTAGCCAGTTCTAATCATCTAAGGACTTTGCTTACCTGCAGATCTATTACTTATTAAGGACAAAAGGTTTTGGCTCAAAAAATCCTTATAAACTTCAAAGACAAGATTGATCTTCGCTTCGTTGTTTTTGTGGCACTTAAGAAGAGGATTGAGTCCTCAAACCCTTCCCCTCTCACAGAACTAAAGATGTGTAAAAGCATAAAAATCCTATCTTACATTTCACAGCAGGAGCAGGGAGAGGAGAAAAGAAAGGAGGAATTTTAAAGGCATCCTTTTAAAAGTATATTTGTATTCACGTGCTCAGATATTCCCTGCCCAGTGCCATAATTTTTTCACATTATCTTATAGGCATGGTTGCAGAGGAGAGTGTTAGATATCACAGTCTTCATGACCTTATGATTTTCCCCACTAACCAGCAATTGCTGAACACTTATATTGAGGAAAGATTTGCACCGCCTAGGAAAAAAATCCCATGAAATTAAATATTCAGTCCCTACTTCATAAAGCTTATGATCATTTGGAGAATGTACACGTAGACACTTCAGATGTTTTTAAAAACTTGTGTTAAAGATAATTCTTAATCAGGTTGTCTTCTAAATTATTTGCATTAAATTGATGTGTAAGTGCTGAAAATCAGTACTTTTCAGCCAATGGAATCACTAAGACAAAGAAGAATATTGAGACCCATAAAGTCTTGATTCTAGCTTCCTTGGCTCTGTCCCAAAATAGCTGTGAGACCTCGGGCCAAGCCAATTCTCTTTCATGGCCTCAGATTGTTATCTAGAGGAGCATGGGTTGCATTTTTGCTTTCTTTGAATTCTAAAAGTTTATGGTACCAGAGGAAAGATTAATGGTATCAGAGAACAATGGGTATTATCAGTCAACGTCCAGGCTACCACTAAGCATTAAGGCCTTTTTAGGTCACTGATGAGCTCCTTCCCCAAAAGTAAGACTGGTTATAAGAGATTAACTATTCCTTCACAGTTTGGATGTACTTAGGATTTTCTTGCATTCCACAGTATTTCTAGGTGCTTACATTTCAGTTGGTATTAATAAGTAAAATTTCTGACCTCAAAATAACTGGACAAATATTTTAGAACTTAGTCTACATTATTTCTCAGGGAAGCAAAGACAGGGTCCCATGGGAGAGTTGACCTTGAAATTCATCTCTGCTTAGACAACATTTCAATATTTTAAATAGATTCAAAATGCAAGCAGAAGGAATATTTTCATCTTCCTTTACCATGTGTAAAACCAGACACCTCTTTAAAAAGAAAAAAACTACTTTGAAATCCTGTTTGCTGGCTGTGGATGCTGATTAGCTCTCTGTGGAAGAAACTTTGCTTCAAGTATATGAAAAAAGTGGTTATAGTCACTAATAAGAACTCACAGAAGGGAATGATAAAGATCCCTGTTATATTCTGTCCACAGGCTGCCGAGAGCCCAGGCTGTGTCCTCTGAAGTCAGAGTCTGATATTCCAGACTGAAGCCTGTAGTAATTTAGACAAAGTGTTGGAAATGATCTCAGCCATTCTAATACAAATGAGTTTAATTGAAGCATTTGGTTATGGGGTGAACGCAAATCAAATATTGTGAGATGTTTCAATTATAGTTATTGGTTCTCCTGAAAGAAAGGTTTCACATGCAATAATTTTATCCTGTGTTCCATTTGCTTCTCTGCGCTCTTGGGAATGCTGATTCAATGTCAAGTTTCCTTACTATCACAAGGGCTAATTAAGGCTTACTTAATGGTAGTGTAGATGACATGCACTATTTCAGTGCAGTAAGTGATTAACTGAGTTATACATGGGGGCAATGGACCAAGCTTTCATCTCTGGTGGTGGTCCTCAACCTGGGAAGCACAAGACAGTTCACTAGTATAAAGGAATAAAATATTAGAACTAATATATTTGTACTTATGTTTACTTTTTAAAAAATGTAAGCTTTACTCATATATACATTGCTTCTGTGGTTATTGTTGTGGTTATTGATCATAGTCAATAAAAGATGTTTTGATAGAAAAATTGACTTTAAAACTCAGAGTTTAATAACTGACACTTCAGTGATACAAGATGATTAGATTCTAGAGATCTGTACAGCATCATGGCAAAGTTAACAATTCTGTACTGCACATAAAAATTATTTAAGTGGGTAGATCTCCTGTTAAGTGTTCTTAACACAATAATAATAATTAAAAAGAATAAGTTAGGCAGCCTTACGGGAGCATTAGTGAATACACTAGTGGATCATCACAAATAATAAACTAGTGACTCAAACATAAAAGAAACCCATACATGCATTGGTTACACAAACAAAAAATTAAATTTCAAATGATTTCTTACTCAAAACTGTTACCCACATATTTTTAGATAAACGTATTGTACAATATGTGCTTACATATAATTTTTAACAATTTGAATTTAAAATGTGAAAACATGTTCAATAAAAGAAAGCCAAGGTAATCATCTCAGCCTTTTGGCTAAGATCAAGTGTAAAAGAAATTCAAGTGTGTTTTTTTTTTTGAAAAAAGAGAATTATTAAGAATATCCTAAAATTATTTTCAACTTTCTACAATTTACATGTATTCCATTTATGTGTCTAGTTAAGACAACTGAGAGAAAATATATACTCGTTTTACTAACCTTCACAGAATGTCTGCAAAGCTTAAAAAATTAAGAGATAGGCACCATGGATTGAAGAAAATATTCCTACTACAAGCAAAAGTAGACAATAAGAAAATGACTAAACTTGTCATAGGTGAGTCCTTCAACAGCTATTGCATAGAAAGAGTATCAGTTAAGTTAGCAGACACTTACAGAAATGATATTTTAATAATGTCATTTTAAAAATAAAAATAATTGGCCTGTAATCCCAGCATTTTGGGAGGCCCAGGTGGGCAGATCACTTGTGGTCAGGAGTTTGAGACCAGCCTGGCCAACATGGTGAAACCCCGTCTCTACTAAAAATACAAAAATTAGCTGGGTGTGGTGGTGCACGTCTGTAATCCCAGCGACTTAGGAGGCTAAGGCAGGAGGATCACTTGAACCTGTGAGGCGGAGGTTGCAGTGAGACAATATCATGCCACTGCACTCCAACCTCGGCAATGCAGCAAGACTCCATCTCAAAATAAATAAATACAAATAAAAATAATTATTGAAATTATAGTATTGAATTTCTCTAAAAGTGTTCTGTTGAGAGAGCATTTTGAACAGGGATTTTAGAAATATTTTTATTTGATAATTTTGTTGCAAAAATTAATGTATGTCACTGACAAAATTCCTCTCACCAGTGCATTCTTTCTTAAAAGGTAGAAAACAACCTAATCTACTTAAAAATATCCAAAACATATTTAATGTATTTCAATAATTTGCTTAAAATAATTTGTATTAGTTTACTAATAATTAATAGGAATGAATTACTAGGAACCACCAGAGAAAGTGAAAATTTACTAAATTTTGAGAAAAACACATAATTGGTGATTGAGACTAAAAATTGAGAAGCATTTCTTTTAAATGTAAGTTTCAGGGGTCCAAGAGCTACAATTGATTTTTTAATGTCGGTATTCTTAGGACCTAGGACCAATCATAAATCCTGCAGGTACTATTAAGTTTAGACTAACTCTGCCTCTTTGCATATTTTAAGTTCAGCCTAAAAATTTCTCCGTACCTAGTAAACCACAACCTAACTGGATATGTAAACAGACTATAAATTACTCTTGTGCCAGTCACTGAGTTTCAGCCAATCAAAGTCAGTCCACTAATCACACTGTGCTAAAATAAGGCAATGCCAAGCTGTAGCCAATCTGGTTATTTCTGTACCTCACTTCCATTTTCTGTATGTCACTTATCTTTTTCTATCCTTAAATCTTCTTTCACTATGTGACTGTGCTGGAGTCTGTCTGAATCGATTCTGGTTTGGGGGCTGCCCGACTCACAAATCATTCTTTGCTCAGTTAATCTCTGTTAAATATATTTTATCTAAGATTTTTATTTTAACAATACTCAATAAATATTTGTGAAATGAATGACTATCGCTACACTGGCTAAGTAAAATACAGGACACCCAGTTAAAGTTGAACTTCAGATAAACACCAAGTTGTTTTTTTTGTTTTTCTTTTTTTAGTGTATGCCCTATGCAATATTTGAGACATACTTACATGTTAAAAACAATTATTTTTCTGAAATTCAGATTTTATTTTGTGTCCCATATTCTTATTTGCTGAATCCAACAATGCCATCTCAGAAATTTTTCAAGTTGTATGGGGTGTTTAAAATAATCTAATGTTACAATTCGACGTGAGATTTGGGTGGGGACACAGAACCAAACCATATGAAAGGGTATCAAGTTAGTTCCATTTGTATAGACAGTTTGAAATTTCTAAACAGATATATTTGTCAAGTCAGCCTTGAAGCACCACCAATCCCTAAATCCCTAAGAATTTGTCACTCTGAAAAACAATACTCTTTTGTTTTCAGTTTTGCTTAATACCACTCTTAAAACAAAACATCAATGTTACTATCAAAAAGGGGAAAAGAAGTTAACTTTTAATTTCCATCTTTAAATAATGTAAAAACTCGAAGCAGACCATGCTACTCTGAGCAACTGGATAAAATGTGAAGCATATGTAAGAGAGCATCAAGTTCAGCTATACAGGAAAAAATGCTTCATGTACACATGAGATGAAATTGTGACTTCCTAGGCATAGCGCTTGGCACACAGTTGGATATTCATAATCAAAGTTGGACCCTCAAAAGAAAGGGATTAATATTTTGCCTTAAGTTATCCCCAAACCTAATACATTATGATACAACCAAAGGTTAAATTATCAATGAACAACAATGATCCCTAGGCTAGTAGGCTATCAGGTCATTCTCAGATTCTTTCAAAAGAAAGCATTACCTCTTTTGTCCTTGGACCTGAAGTCTGAAAAAAAAGTATTTCACCCTAGTCTGTATCATCCCATATATAAATTTTCTTTGATGTTCACTTCAAGTGCCATCTTGTCCATGATGTCTGAGCTGAAGCTAGAGCAGTGACCATCATGCTCATTCCTTTGCAATATGTATGACCTTATGATAGTTGTTCTTCTGTTATTTAACCTTAAGTGTTTGTGTCTTCTCTCTTCAATTGTGCCATGGAGGATATAAGCTTTGTGTAATCCAACAGAGAACTTTTTGTCCAATAGAACTTTCTGCAATGAAGAAAACAGTTTAAATCTACACTGTCTTATACTTTTTAATGTAAAATGTTTACTATTAAAATTTTTATTTTACTTTATTTAAAACAGTCTAAGTCTAAATACACTCCTGTGCCTAATAGGTATCATATTGGTCAGTCCAGCTCTAGAACATCTGACATAGCTTCCTGAGTATAGTATTTATTTCCTTATTTGTCTTCAAAGACACAGACTCATTCAATTATTCTTCAAGTCTCAATGATGCTCTATTTTACAGTTGGATGCCACTTACTAGTGAATACATTTCCTTACTTGAAAGCTGGTTGGCTGCCAAGGCACTGATCACTTTAGAAGCAAGAAGTCTTACTTTGTCAGGAATATTCTACCATTTTTAGCTCTAAATTTTTCACTATATAGATGACTTAAGGGGAAATGTTTAATTCTAGGTTCTCTTTTGACTCATAATCCTGACTTTCCCCCCCATTTGTTGACCTTGCAAAAACATTTTAATATCGACCACATCAGAAACTTTTAATTAAAAATTAAAATATGGAGCAGCTACATACACACACATTTATATTAAGAGTAAATTTTTTTAAAGACGTGACTCAGTGCAGAATACCTGGACCTTTTTCAGGTTAATAATGATAGCTACATTGATATTCCCATACCAATTGTCTGTTACCAAAACAAGTTCACATACCAGTGAAACTGGAGAAAGGTGAGAAAGTGCCACAAGCAAGACAGGGTAAAATGGCATTTAATATTCATCATTTTAATTTTCCAAAAGGAGAAAACACACAGATATAGATATTGGCATAGGAAAACTTTGAATATACAAGCATGAATATTTTAACAGTAGTTTTATCTAGATGTTAACATTTCTACTGGTTCTTTTAACATGTTCATGAATTTTAAGTGAACTAAATTATAAAAATTGAATATACTTTTTGTACAATGAAAACATTCATAAAAATAATGAATTCATCTCTACGTGTTCCAAAAGATTTGGATATTCTGATTTTTTCATTTCACTGATGCTCTGATTTCAAACATTAACACCTTAGACATGTACCTCAAAGAAGCTCAAATAGTTTCTGATCATTTGTCTTTAGCAAAGCTTGTCTACTCCTGTGCCTTAGAATCCATCATTTCACCCAATACTGTCAACTGTTTGACCTTTTGCTGTTCTTCATCTCACACTTATGACCATTCCCTGAATTTCCAGGGAGGATAGAAAGAGGATAATATCCCAAATGAAACTCACAGTGAACTAGAACAGGAAAAAATACAAGGAATTAGGGATTCTGAGTACTGGTAATAGCTATGGCATTAAAAAATACATTAGTCAGTTTACTCACTAAATTACAGAGTGCATGAAAAGTATCCGACATATACTAGGTATCCATGCTGTGATGGTAAGGGGAAAAGACAATCCCCTGTCACATTGTTTGACCATGAGTAAGTCATTTTACTTTTCTCAACTTTGGCTCTCTCTTCTGTTATTTGAAGGGGTTGGGAGGTTCTCAATGGCCCTCTTTAGCTATACATCTGGGGATTTACAGCTTTTTCCTCTCTGTTAACTTGGAAAGGGGAGAATCTTTCTGTACCCACCCTAAAGCAATCAAACAAAAAAAGATTTTGGAGAAAAGAGAAGGGGAAGAATTAACTGAGAGTTTTTCAGTACTGCTGTGTGCCCTGTGTGAGCTCACCACCATCTCTAGGAATAAATGCAGCAATGGTAATGATATTATTCGGTTAATAACCTCATAAATATATTTACTATTTCTTGGAATCCTAGCTATTATTGGATCAATGTATTTTTAAGTATCCCATGCTATTTGGTGTCGGGCTAGGAAAATGGCCAATGATATCTAGGAATAGGACTACGTACCGCATACTGCTTTTGTGCAACTGTCCTTGTATTCCAAGATACAATGGCTTCAGTGACATATACATGTCTCTAAAATCCTGTGTCTTTTGTTCACACACTTTCACGTGATCTTCCACTTTTATTGCTCAGAATGTCCATGTGATTGAAAGCATGGTTCCCATACAGGTCATTAAATGAGTTTCTCCCTGCTGATAACATTATTAACAGAGCCAGATTGTTTGTATTGCAGTTTTAAGAGTTCATGGTTATAAACACATGTCCCAAGGGATCAAGTCAATGGTGTGAGATGTTAGGATGTTGAGCAAGGTAGGGATTGAGGGGATAGAGGAACACAAGAAAACAAGTGAGATACTGAAGAGTCTGGTAACCTAGTCCCATTATAAAGGAACTATAGTAAGTACACAATCATAAAATGTAAAAGAAAATGCAATGAGAAAGATCTTCCAATGACTCTTCATAGTTAAGAGTTATACAGTGTTCATACAGCACTGAAAGGATTAAGGAACCTGCCATCTTTAAGGAATGTGATAAGTAGATCCTTATATGCAGACTGCCGACTTTAGTTAATAGAGTTGTGCCTTGCAAGACAGCTGTTTCATGGTGGGCATACTTCAGGGAACTTACTGCAGAGACAACTTTCAGGACATTTTGGTTTGTGCTGTGTGGTGTAATTTCCCTTAGAAGCCCAATTAAAAAATCTTCAGTTAAGATGTACATGATTTTTTTCAAAGCTTTCCGAGTTGCTATGTACTCCTTTGTATCACTGCGCTGAGACCAGATCATTTCTATGATGAGAGCAAAGCTAGCCAGTTTTATTCAGATTATCCATTAATTTTGGTGAAGTGGAACAATGTAGTAGTTTTCAGTACTGACTAAGTTTAATGTGCAAAGCTTATAAAATATCTTGCCTATTACTCTCAGAGCAGCAGTGATTCTTGATCTGAAATTATATGCAATCAATTCAGAAAACTGATTTTATTATTACCATCTGTTCCTGGGGTGTATTGGAGACTGCTTCTGTGCCCCAAATCTAATGATTTCAAATAATTCTGGACCAGCTTACATATTTCTGTCCACCCTGGGGCACAGAGGGCCAAAGCATCATTATTGCTGTCATCATTATTTATTAAGTTTAATAGTATAAAATTAAATAATGTAAAATAATAATTAAGAATATTTCATTTCAAGAGAAAGCATACTTTTGTGCTTTTCAATTTGGGTAAAATAGTTTCAACCTTTGAGGTTATTCATCCAGTTTAGAGGATCTAAAACACACTTTGTCACTTTGCCATTTTGGACTTTTCCTCTATACTAAGTAAGTACACCAGTACTTTTGGGAGCCCTTTATTTGGCTCATTGAAGATACATCTTTGCTTATTTTTGGAAGTGATTTTTATAGCCAAGATTTGATATTCTGTGTGTTTTTTCTTTTTCACCAAATGTCTTAACTATCTGAAAAGTTCTGACACATTAAAACTTTTGTCTTAGGAAGCCATGACAGTGGAAAGATCTCACAGGGGCTTTGGGGTTTTACAGACCTGAGTTGAAATTCTGATTTTAATTTTAAAATATCAGTCGAATTGTTTATCTTCTAAATTATAAATTTAAGTATATTACTTCACTTCTGTAAGGCTCAGTTTTCTTGTAGAACAATGTTTCTTATAAAACTATTTTTAAAATCTTTATTTTTGTGGTACAGAGTAGGTGTATATATATATATGGGGTACCATGAGGTATTTGAAACCATGCATTTCATAAGAATATTAAATACACAAATAGTTGCTTGAAAGGTACATGTGTGTTTATGTGTGTATATCTCAAGAAATGATGTTTCAAGAAACTATGCATATGTTTTGATAGTAAGATCAAATTTTTTAAATTCCAAATACTTCTCATACTGTTTACAAAAGATAAAATGTTGGTTTGCTGTTTATTTGATTATATGGCAGTAAAACTCTAATAAAATTATCACCTTTACAGTCTGGGGGGTATTTCTCTTTCAGTTAAGAAGAATTCAGGGATTCTTTTTCCTTTTGGTAAAAAATTACTCTTCTCCTGAAAAGAAGTTGCACAGATGTCTAATGATCCTGTACTTTATACTTGTCAATATACACTATTAGCAGCAGAGATACCCTCTATTTTTTTGGGCCAGAATTGATGTATCCTTCCTGAAGTTTTGTGAGACCACTATATACTGCAGAATAAAAAAATATATATTTATTACTTGTGTGCACGTGAGGCTATGGACATGATTCTGATCTAATCCTCTGATGGGGCATTTGATAATATTATTACTTCACTGATCCAGACCAACATGTACCATGGTCAATAAATAAAATGAGGTAAAAATGTCTGCTCCTCTAGTACCTGGTCAGGTTCCTAGTCTGTAATAATCTAGAGCTGAGTAACCAGTTGTCCAAATTAGGACAGGGTTGGGAGAAGGAGCCTAGAGGTGAGTGAGGCATTAAGAGTACGAAAACGAAGGTAACTAATGATGTGTCCAAAGGTAAGGGACAGACAGTTGGAAAGCAAGGACTGGAAGAAGCAGAGAATTGGATTGACTCCCTGAAGCAAACATTCAGATATTCTTGATGGCTTTATTTCGTAGGTGTCTATGGAGTCTTGGGGGAAAAGTTAAAGAACCTGCACTAAGCAGACACAGACACTACGCAAGCTTAGTAAAGGGGTCTCATCCAATTCTTCATGCTAGTCATCTAAGCAAGCATTAATTCAGAGTCTACATAAGGCTCATGGCTACAGATTTCTGCTTTTAGGAAAGCCAGATCCAACAACACAAATATATTTTATATTTATTTCACCAGTGTATAAAGGGAAATACTGATGATTTGAAGGAGAAGCCACAGATCTTCCATCTTGGCTTGCCTACAAACAACCTCGTACGTACCTTTTTTAGTGGTCTCACACTGACTCCTCTAATGTCTTTTCACCATATTCCTACCTACTGAAAAATCCCATGGACTGTGGGTCCATGTGCTCAAGTGTAGCAGTTATTTTCTTTTCTTCTGGAGGGATTAAGGGGTAGAGTTTTAAAAGGCAAATAATTAAACAAAAAAATGTAATATTATGGTCTGTATTTAAGGAACAACAGTGATGTTCATTTTATAAATTAGAGAAAATAAAATGTAACAAAATCTGTGTAGCTAGGGGAAAGGCAGAGTTTTAGTTGTTCCTGGTAAGTGATGGATGATTACTATATTGGAATCTGGAGAAAGGCTGCATTCTAGCTAAGTTTGAGTTACAATTGGATTAGAAAAATAATCCTGTTAGGATACAAGAAAAGGAAACAGAATGTTTGCTGGCAGTTTAGTAATCCAACAATAAATGTGCATGCCTCAAGAAAGTACAAATGTTTGTCTTGTGAAGATATAGCCCCCAGGCCCCATCATTAAATCAAAATCCCAATCAGGGCATCACCTGTGCCACCATCTTGTGATGCTTTAGTTAGTTGGTTGACCATTCTTTTTCCCCAAAATGAATCGCCTCTGATAAGAAGGGCCAAAGGCAGTTTTTAAACTGTCAAAAAGTGATTTTTAGTCACTATAAATGTTTTGCTTTAGAATTTAAGAAACCCTTCCCTACTGGCATTAATATACCTGGGCTTGTAGAATCAGTGGTGCTAAGGGACAGAAGATGTGCTTTGGGATTCTCTACATCTGGGTTTTAAATCCAGACTCTCCACTATTTCAACCACTGCCAGTTAACTAATGACGTCACCCTGGGCATAGTACTCACATTCTATTGCCTTATTGTTCTTCTGTAAAATGAAGATAAGAATGCCTACCTCAAAAAAATTTAATCATACATGTGATAATAAATGTAACATTGTCCACCTAAAAGAAGGCCTGAAACATACCAGCAGCTCAATAACGTGCTCTCCGATATGGATCTTAAACAATTCTTGGAGGCTAAAAATACTTCATTGGGTTTTAAGGAAACCTATGTGGACAAGCAATGCTAATGAAAAATATATTGAGATTAACTCTTCCTGGAAAAAAGCAATGATAGCACTTTTCATCCTTTTTTGTTGATTTATTTAAAATTCCATGAAAAAGAACAAATAAAAGCATCTTTTAGAGTCTTAGGTGACAATACATTTTAGAAAGATTCTGTGATAAATTTTGGAAAGAGAAAGAAAACTCTCAGGCTAGGAGAAATGCAATAGAAATTAGGAGAACAAATAAACAGAAATGGAAACTGAACAATTTTGTAAAAAGGAAGAGAGAGAAGACAAAAAAGCAAAAAAGGGAATAAATGGCAAAGCTAAAATACAAGGTTTAATATCTTTATCAAGCATTAAAAAACAACCTGTGAGTTATAACAACAAATACTCACCTAAAATTCTGGGACCTTTTCCAAGCTACTCTAAAATTAAGAACTTACGGAATTTCGCTCATTACACTCCCTTTGTAAGTCATTAGTAAGGAAAAATAATATGTTACTATTATTTTTTAATCTCAAAATGAATCATTCAAAAGTGGGTCTCTGAAAATAAATTCTGCTGTCTCAAATTAAACAAGCTACTGAAAATTATTATTTTGAAACCTACTTATGCCCTTGTACCAACTGTTCTGTTATATAAAAAAATATTTAAATTTAGGATAAAATAATTTTGGGGTCTTCTTTGTTTTTTTGAAACCAGGTGGCTCATAGTGTAAAAAATAACATCCATGTCCAAAGCTCCTTTGAGAATTGCAGAAAAGAACCATAGGATGTTAGTGCGAAAGGGATCTGAGGCACTTGTGTTTTATGGATTAGGTCACTGAAGCCCAAAAAGGCAAACCGTTCTTTCATGTGGGTGCTCTGGTCAAAAAACGTAGCAAAGAGCTACATTTTTTTCAAGGAGGAAAAAAAAAAAATCCAAATCTGAATCATAGAATGTAACTTTATCGGAATTATCAACACAATCAGCCTTTGGAAGAACTGTATCTATGCAAATATGTGTCTGAGTATGGGCAGCAGGCATTGTAGATTGAGTGAAAACATTTGCTTCTCTGCATGACTCTGAGTAGAAATAAAGGAAACACTGATTTTTTTTTTCCTCCATAAATGTAGAAAATGCTTGACTAATCTCTGATTGCTATTTTGCCCCCATAGTCTTGCCTATTATTAGGTTTCTTAGCAAATCAGATTCTTTCATTTGCAGTGGCTATAATCACATGAATTACAGGTTTCATTTAGACTCATCTCACCTCTCCCAGTGGGAAGTATCCTTCTATCACTTTCAGCAGACAAAAATAACAGCTGCCAATATGAATGAGGAATCAAGAATGTTCAATTACACAGCTGATCTCTGTTATTTGTGAACATTCGAGGACCCTGTACCTTGCTCAGAGCTGTGTCCTGCTGAAAAAAATTCACTGTGACTGTTTGATTTCTAGAATGTCCTTTTGGGTAATCTGCATGCTGATAGTTATCAAGCCCTGTTATAACCTGCATTCTGTCTGTTATCAGAAACTACACCTTTGCTTCTCTAGGCTATTAATCTTCATGAGACCTTAGAATTTCTGAACACTATTGAAACTTGAAACCAGCCTATAGTGTTTAATGAAGTTTCATTTCCAGTGTATTTCGACAATTCCATTTCAATTCTGCATTCTAAATGTTTACACAAGAAGCTTAAGAAAACACTTTTAGAATCTAACCAGAAAGGTGGACAACATGGAGAAATCACATCTGTACATATATAGGCCATACTCATTAAATTGTTTAGAGGATCAAGGGAAAGAGGAGAGAGGGAAAGGAACATTGATCTGTAAAATATATGGCAAGATGGGACTCACCGGTCCTATCTTGACAGTTGAAGAACTTGATTAAGTAACTTAGGGCACAACCTAGGCATCATCTTCTCCAAAATACTGTCCCAAATACCTTCTACTCCAAGCTTTAAACTAGGTTAGGTGCATCTATTGTTACTGTTCTTTCTTAACAACAATAGTAATAATAATTGTCAGGGAAATAAATAATGAATGTTTCAGGGCTTACTCTATGGTGAGCTCTGTAATTAGCATATCCCATGTATCATCTTATTTGGAGCACCCTCTAGAAGTGATGTTGTTTTCAACAAGTTACAGATAAGAAAACTGAGGTGTCGGGAAGTTAAATAATGTCCCAAGATTACAAAAGTGGTAACTGGCTAAACTTGGAATTCAAATTCAATTTTAGCCTGGAACAAGTCCTCTTGCCTAATCCTCTCTGATCTCTACATTACACATTCTTTAGAAGAAGAACCCTCTTCCCATTTATTTTTGTATTATTCAAAGTCTGTGAAATGCTTGGCTCATGTGTACTTAATGTTTGCTGAAAGAATAAACAGAATAATTAGAGCAATCTGAAATGCTAACCAAGTCTGTCTTATGCCAGTTTTTCACACTACACACCCTCTAAAATCAATTTTAAAACAGACTTTAAAAAGGGTACATGCTATTCAAATATAAGGTATTAGTAGAAGTTAGAACATTCACATAAAAGGATGCTTCTGAGTTTGGTTATGATTGGATCTTTTCCTCTCTATATTGAGTTAGGGGTTACTTTAGCAAGTTGGATTCTCAACCGTTCTTAAGGGGACAGAACTAAGCGTGGCTGCTCCATATGCATAAATTTGGACTGAACGATTTAGAGAAAGGTTGTGGTGGAAGATAAAATAAAAGAAAAAAATGAGAAAATATGAATGAGGTGGGTTGTTTTCCTCTTGTAAACTGCTACTTGTTTTATTAAGCATAGGTCTTCTGCAATATGAAATAGTTCACAAAAGTTTTTAAATAGCCTAAAAATTTAAACATTTAATGATAGATAATTGTTAACCTAAGCCATAATCTAAAACCAAAGAGAAAGGTTCCTTTAGCTTCTAAGACTTTGGAAGCATTGAGAGCTGAACCCTATGGGACAGTAAAGAGATTCACATTTTATATCTGCATTTTTACAGATATCCTTAAGGCATGAAAGTTTATCCTTTCACCAGAGACTACAATTAATATTTCAAGGCTGAATTAGATCTGCTTACCTAAAATGGAACAGAAGACCCAAGGAAAACATTGTCAGGAGAAGGGTATGTAAAAAGACAAGTTACTGCCTAAAAATGTACCCTGAAAAAGTATGAAAACCTTCAACTAGAAAGGATAACACTGCTGACTTTTACCTTTAAAAAATGTAATAGAAATTCCTGTCAGGTCTCTTCTGCCTGTGGTGAATATTTAAAATCTAGATACAATATATTCCTTTTGGAGATGGACTATCAAATCACTTGAGAGTCTTTGAATATAAAACACAGAACCAAACAAATCCAAAGCATAATTTAAGACAGTCTTCCACTACAGCTCAGGTTAGTCTTTCCACATCATCAACTTTACCGAAGGCCCTGGTCCATAGAAAACAAATCAGATATTTAAATATTGTTCATGAGGAAAAAAATAAAAGAATTTCCCTCCACTCTCCCCTGTAGATAGTAGATTACTAAATGGGGTTCGTATATTTAAGAAACATTTCAGAAATAGTTACAGATAGAGAAAGCTCCAGTTATAACCTTGCTATCAAAGAACTAGGCTACACCATTTTCAATTGACTATATTGAAACTAAAGTAACCTTTATTGCTATAGTTTAGGTATCTGTCTCCTCCAAATCTTACGTTAAAATTTAATCACTAGTGCGGCAGTGTTGGGAGGTAGGACCTAGTGGGAGATGTTTGGATCATGGAGGTTGAACCCTCATAAATAGATTAATGCCCTCCTGGTGGGGTGAGTTTTCATTATGTTAGTTTCCATGAGAACTGTCTGTTGAAAAGAGCATGGCACTTCTCTCCAACTCGCTCTGCTCTGTTGCTTCCTTTCTTGCTAGGTGGTCTCTGCACAAACTGGTTCCCCTTCACCCCAAGAGTGGAAGCAGCCTGACGTTTTCACCAGATACCCGATCTTCTAACCAGATCATGAGCTGAATAAACCTTTTTTTCTTGACAAATTACCGAGTCTCAGGTATTCCTTTATAGCAACACAAAATGAACTAAGACATCTAGGCCTTTTTATAATTATAATCAACGTAGTCAGCTATCTGAGCTGGTACTACATCTGTGACTGGTGTTGGTAATCCAAGACCAACGGGCCAAATCTGGCCTGGAAATTGGATATGGCCCTTGAGCAAAGAATTTTTTTTGTGTGTGTGTGGTTAAATTGCTGAAACATATTAAAAAAAAGAATATTTTATGTTTAAAAATTATGTGAAATTCAAATTTCAGGGCTCTTAAAGTTATGTTGGAACACAGTCATGCCCATTCATTTATGTACTGTCTATGGCTGCTTTCACTCTACAACAGCCAAGCTGAGTAGATAGAATGGTGTTTGGCCAATGGTGCCTAAAATACTTACTACAGTCTTTTTCAGAAAAAGTTTGTGGATCCTCAATTTATGACATTCCTGATTTTGGGGACAACACCAGTTTCACATATTATCATCTATTACGAGTATATGTGTCCTAATCATTTGAAAAACCTGTACTCTAACTAGAAATCCCCATCTGAATAGTATAAAATGATTCAACTCTCAAAATAATCAAGTCCATGGAATGAAATAGGCACTTGAAACCGGAATGTATTGCTCTTCATTTTTTTTTTTTATTGTTTATTTCTTTTGCTCTCCCAGTTCTTGTTTCTCATTCACAGCCCTGTGAAGAGTCCAGATTTTGGCCGTATTTATTTAATACTTGATGATCATAGGATCCTTCACGGTAGAACACCCTTAGGAATAACATGTGGTTCAGCTTATTGGATATGAGCCAGCAGCTGTGCTGAGAATGTCATCGAGGTTCTCTCATGCACATGGGGCTCTGGCAATCCAAAGAAAAACGAGACACAATCCCTGCCCTTCCAACATATAGAAGAACATCACCAAAGTTGGGAAAGCACAAGATGTGTTTGCTAAGTAATCTGCTCCTGCAGTTTCTACACCATTATCATAGTTATCCATAGGTTCTTGGCAATATATTAAAAAAAAGAACAAAATCATTAGTGTTTTATAAAGACAAATTGGTTCATTTTAAAAACAATCATTTTTCCCACATTTGTAATCTACGTTTTAAGTTAAAGCCATATTTATTTCATCAGTGATGACACAGTTATAGCAGACGACACTTGTAGATATTTTAATCCTTTATTGACCTTATTAAGGATATGTCCAAAGCACAGAGCAATAATAATAATAATAATGTGCAAGAAATTCCAAAGTCTGGAAACTGGTTGACTAGACCAAGTAGCGGAATAATGGTTGGAAGAGTTCAAAGGTGAGGTTAGTGTGTTCAAATCACCCAGAGTCATGATTACTAAGTGAAAGAATTTAATTTATGAGTCAAAGGGGAGTCATTAAAAGTTTTTGAGCTAGAGAATGACATAATTAAAGCTGTGCTTCAGGAAGATTAATCTGGCAGCAGGAAGGATTGGCTGAGGAAGACTGAAATCAGGGAGCACATTTTGAAGACTGTTACTTCCAAATGAGATGTAACGAAGTCCTGAAACCAGGAACTGTCACAGTGGGAATGCGGAAAAAAACAAAAAAGAACAGATGGGAGACACACATGTGAGGTCAGACTTGATGGGACACTGTGACTAATTGGATAAGAGAGGTTAGAGAGCAAAAAGAGTCAAAGAAGCCTCCATGCTTAAGTGCTAGGTGACTGGACCAACTTGGGTTCCATCAACAAAAATAGGAGATGGGGAGAAGGAACACATTTGAGAGTGATTGCAAGATGCAATATTAATTCTAAAATAAAAAGCAAAAGCTAATCTAGATTTAAGTCACAGTGTATAGCCACTGAAAACAGGAATTTGACTAGGTAAGTGCTTTAACACTTCATGTCATTTTCACTACACTGCTTAGAGCTATGCCTGCCTACGGCACATACAACAGAAATCTATAGATCTATATTTCCAGAGGACTATAAGTTCACCGTATTTTGCAAATCTAAGCAAGCAGATACAGTGAAGGTTAGTCCCCCTTAACCAACAAAGCAACACAGAGGAAAACTACATTGAAACATCTAACATTCTTACAGATTCCTTAGTTTCAAGACACAATCATGGGTCTCCAAAATTTCATAGGAAACCTACATTGTTTATGTACATTTCCTGGATCCATCAGCTACTAACTTGGCTCAGAAAAACAGCCAGTATGCTACATTGTAAAATTATCACTGCAACTACCTTAGTTACCAGCACCTAGGACCATGGATCATAAATAATTCTAACAATACTAACCTTCAAGAATGTAATGAATTATGAGCTTTTCATCAGAAGACATGAGGATCAATAGAAGCAGAGGGTTTCTAGATAAGCACATTCTATAATTACTGCTTAGGATTGAATAAATCAATTTAATATCACACTTCAGAAAAGTTTTCAAAATGTATTTTCCCCCAGATTTATTAGAGTAATGGTGTGTGTTGGTTCATGGTTCCATCCCATCTCCTTTTTAATATAACCTTTTAAGGAAATTTAATTTCTACTTCAAAAGGAGTTACATAAAACATCAATTTTCTATAACTGTATTTGACACATTTATGTTTTCTTTTTTTTCCCTGGCGGAGATGAATCAATCATTCAGTTACTTCTCAATTTATCTTATTTTTTTCAGTGAGCCAGCAACTTAAATTTATCAGGCTTCTTTAGCAATTAGATAACAAATAGGTATTTAACTATTCTTTACTTGCAATCTAACAGTTCAGGTAATGAGGCTGAAATAGACTGCATGATGCATGTCAAGCTGGCCATTTCTTTCCAATTTAATATTCCTTTTGCAGAATAATTAAAAACACACACTTACTGATCACCTACACAGTCCAGAAAATTGTAAATAATTGAACACATCAATGCTAAATGCCAATAACTATTAAAAAAATTCATTTTGATTATCTCTGTTGTAAAAAGCAAATTAAAAATTAACACAGGCTATAACACAAATGCTTGTATTTGTTTTGAGGCCTGTGTGTATTAATATAAATGATTAAAAATTTGCTGGTCTTTGAAAAAATTGTTTGCAATGGAAATAAGAGTAATGCTTACAGCTCAACATTGTAAACGCCTCAAATATTTAATAACTGATGATGTTTTGAATGTGAATAAAGAATCTTGATAAAACTAATGTCGTCTAGCTCTTCAAGTCTTTCTTAGTGTTCCCGTCAACAAGGTATTGTACTCATGACTTTAAAAACATGTGTTAAATATTCTATAAGAAAAAAAATAAGAGATGTGTGAATGTACAACAGAAAAAAAATTAGGCATATAAGAGGAAGCTCTTACAGAAGGCGGACTATTCGATGTTAAAGGAAGTTACTCTTTAAAGTTCATAGAACTTCTTTTGCTATTGAATTAAGCTGTATTACCCAAATAGCTTCAAGAACTCAAAGTCAAAAGGGAAATAGCAGACCTTGGTGGTCCTGCAAACTTTTCACCCAAAGACTTGAAAAGAGAAGCAAGTCCCTCTCCCTTCCTCTCTTAGTTCAGAGTGCCCCACGGAGGCACAACGTCCTGAAGCCAGGGTCCCGAGGGCACATCATTATAACTCAACCCCAAGAGTAATCAGGATATTCAGAAGTCAATGAAGGATTTTTTTTGAGGGGAAGATAATCAATAATTACAAAAACAGCACTTTTAGAATTCATTTTCAATCAGGGATAATTTTTAAATGAGATGTTGAAGGAAAAATTAAGAGAGATTACCATGCATCTTGATATCATAAAATTTTTCATCCCTGGCATCTTGTGAATCAGTTTCCCTGTCTTCATTTTTTAATCTTTTAAATTCAGCCAAGTAATTTTCAGAAGACAACATTTCTGTTTTTTAAATATTGGTGATTTAAAAATACCTTTCCTTTTGTTTTTAATCGTATACTTAATATGTATAGGGAGCCTGAAAATGGAATGGTGACTGGTCATCTTTTATGAAGTGTTTCTAATATATTGAGGATTTTATATCAAGAATAGTTTTCCCTATTCCTTGAGCAAAGCAAAGTTACAGAATGAGACTCCAGTCTAACCTTGTAAGCATTAACCAGCATTCTGAATTTTTGCTTGATGCCAAAAGTGTCTGATTCCCCAAATCACTGTAATTTGACTTCAGAAATTAAGAACTTGCATTAAACTACTAATAATTCATACAAGTTCTAGCCCCTAAGTAGCACATATATACACAGTACAGTATTATCTCCTTTACTATTGAATATTGGATGTGACGATTGTATTAATCTCTGAAAAGGATGCTTAGCAAAGCAACTGAAGCTATCCAAATATAGAGATGGCTTTGAATTATCAGTGTCCTAGTGATTACAGTTGTGACTAGAGTTAATAACCAATTTCTACCTTGAAACACGTGCTAAAATTGTTTTCTTGTCTTGAAAATTCTTCTAAGCATAATTTATAACTGGGGATCTTTTTCAGATACTCAGTTCAAAATTGCCTATCCGTCCCCTTGTCTGGGCCTTTCTACCAATTGCATAGTTACTTCATGGCAACTTTTCTGCCAATGTTACAAGTGCAACTAATCCTACCAAAGGGAAGATTTGTGTTAAACCTTTTCAGTAAATCAAGTTTCTGTGCCTGCAACATCCCTCTCAGCTACAGTAAACAATCTTCCCAGGGAGAGGGAGGGTGGAGAGAGAAATAGGAAGTTCTTAGCAGATAGTTCCTGCACTCCAGACACACTGATCCCTTATTGCATGGCTGCTTTTGACTTTATTTTAATCCCTCCAGAGGATCCAGGATGATGTAGGCATCTAGCTTAGTACATAACCCAGCCAGTTCAGTAACGAAAAGCTCCTGAATAGCAAACATGAAAATCTTTATAAGTAGTAAACATAGACAGAGACTAGCAGGAGGACAGTAAGTGCTTGATCTCAGACACCATGAAAAATTGCCTCTAGATCAAGAGTGGAATCACACCCCTTTGGAGCACAGACTTAATAACTAAAATAAGTATCCTTTGCTTTTGGAAGGTTCATCAACACTAGCCACAGTTATTTTAAAAAAAGAGAGAGAGAAAGGAAGAAAATCAAGAGGAAATAAGGAAATGAGAAAGAAAGAAAATGGCAGGTAGATCCTGGAAAAGGCACATTGGTCAAAAAAATTGCAAATAATATTTGTCATTAATACACAGGATATCCTTTTCAGCAGGCTTTAGGATACTCTCAATGGGAAAACTCCAACCTGTCTATAATGACACCCAGTTGTATTTTATCTTGCACTCAATATGGAATTGAATCTCAGTCTCTACAAAAAAAAGGTTAAATGAATCCCAATTGTTCTAATTATTTTACAGAAATAAGTATGATCTATATGATCTTGTTTCATAATGTTGAACATATAATGTTTTTGTATTCCTTTTCTACATAGTCTTATCACTATTATAGTGAGCAAAATATATAGTGCAGTAATTAAAACCACTGGTTTAAAGGTCAGAAAAACAGTTTGGTGCTAAAATCACCTACAAGTTATGATCTTAGGACGGCAATTTGGCTTTTTTATGTCTTAGTTTCTTATTTGTAAAATGATGGTAAAAGTATCTATCTATAAGATATTTGTGGGTATTAAGTGAGATAATATAGATAGCTCCTGGAATATATATAATTCAATATAACTTATTATGATGATGGCAATGATAAGATTGTTAGCATTGTTGTTGAAAATCATTTATTATTTCACAAAGTAAGTTGACTCCGCTCCCTGGGCTACTTAAAGAATATAGATACATACTTAGCTTCAGGCTTGTATACCATGACTAGCTTAATATTTTTCTCTTCCATCTTGGAAAATAATATTCATGGCTTGGGGGAGTGAATTTCCGTACTATGCCTTTTTCTTATCTGCATCAGAGCACTTTTAATTATCTCTTGCATTGAAATGGAAGAATAAAATGAAGATATACAGCTCAAATTCATCTGGAACAGGATTAGTGAAAAACACTCATTCTAAGCGATAGAGACTAAAAAAATGTAGGTGGCAACTTGACCTTCCTGAGACGGGGTATATTAGGCAGAAAAACAAAAAGCACTGTAAAATTTTGATAAGTAGTCTATTTTCAAACTTAGTGTATTATTACTAGGACACCAAGAAATATTTTATTCCTAATAAAAATGCCCCATAAAAACCAAAATCCTTGAGCATGAGAAGGTCTTTGTCCAACTCTGAAAGGACATTCAGAATAAATCAATGCCTGTTCTTACAATTTTATTCAAATTGCAAATTCAAATCCCTCGTCACTGGTATTTCTTTTTTTTTTTTCTGTTTGTTAATATTATCCTTGTTCTAGAAGAATTCATGAGTCAAAAAGCTCTACATGACAAGTAGACAGACCTCCCCAGAGATTACTTGCAACAGGGCCAGTGCAAAATAAATTTGGAAACAATCTATTTGTTGGAAAGATTTGGAGAACCATCTAAAGATTTAGTGTTTGCATGTGCAGGCTCAGATCATTTTTGTTTCACAGTGTGCCTTTGATTGGCAGTAAGGCCACCTCTAAACATGTTCAGCTCAAGAAAGAGTAAGTCAGCACAAGGAATTTATCAAGGTAGCAGTTACTTTTAACACCACAGAACTGGAGACCTGAGCAACTTCAAACAGTAAATCCTAAGTGCTGAGAAAGAAACTCTAGAGAGTCAAGTCCAATGCTGCAGAGTCAAGAGAATCTATAACCTGTCACAGACCCTGACAGCTTTAATTTCTCACTAACCTCATTTGATAGATTAGGAAAAAGCAGACAGAAATGGACCACAAAGGAGTTCTTGATGATATACAGAAAGAGTAATTGAAATATAGTAATTCAGTCATTCATCCAACTATCTGACATTTATTGAAGACCTACAAAATGTATGGCATCCACTGAGATAATTGACTTGTGGAACAGACTTGTAAACGTGTAGTTATCATGTAAGAAGATTTTTGTAAGTATAGTTTTTTTTCTACTTTGTTCATCACAAAACTGTCTTTTTCCCCACATTGGTACATGGAAAACAAATAAATTTTTTTAATCTTTGTTTTTTTTTAATACTTTAAGTTCTGGGATACATGTACAGAATGTGTAGGTTACATAGGTATACATGTACCACAGTGGTTTGCTGCACCCATCAACCTATCATCTATATTAGGTATTTCTCCTAATGCTATCCCTACCCTAGCACCACCCCCACCCCGACAGGCCCCGGTGTGTGATGTTCCCCTCCTTGTGTCCATGTGTTCTCATTGTTAAACTCTGAGTGAGAACATATGGTGCTTATTTTTCTTCTGTTTAGTTTGCTGAGATTGATGGTTTCCTGCAAAGGACCTGAACTCATCCTTTTTCATGGCTGCATAGTATTCCATGGTGTATATGAGCCAGATTTTCTTTATCCAGTCTATCATTGATGGGCATTTGGGTTGGTTTCAACTCTTTGCTATTGTGAATAGTGCTGTAATAAACATACACGTACATGTGTCTTTATTGAATGATTTATAATCCTTTGGGTATATACCTAGTAATGGGATTGCTGGGTCAATTGGTATTTCTGTTTCTAGATCCAAGACACTTATGCGGCCAACAAACATGAAAAAAAGCTCATCATCCCTTGTCACTAGAGAAATGCAAATCAAAACCACAATGAGATACCATCTCACGCCAGTTAGAATGGCAATCATTAAAAGGTCAGGAAACACCAGATGCTGGAGAGGATGTGGAGAAATAGAAACACTTTTACACTGTTGGTGGGAGTGTAAATTAGTTCAACCATTGTGGAAGACAGTGTGGCAATTCCTCAAGGATGTAAGTGTAGTTATTAATTGATTACTGCCTAGGGTTATGACTTCTATTTTAAAAAATCACATTCACAATAACATTAAAAATAATAAAATTAAGATACACAGAAAAAGAAACCAAAAAATGCACAAAGCTTTACAGAGAAAATTATAAAATAATATTGATGGACATAAAGCCATTAATAAAGGTGGAGATACAGTGCAGAGTAAGTACTCACTTAACATCATCAATAGGTCCTTGGAAACTGACTGTTAAGGGAAACAATGTATAAAACAAAACCAATTTTACCATAGACTAACTGATATAATAATTAAGTTTCTATGGCATATTTCTGGTCATAAAATCACCAAAATTCTAAATAAAGACCCAAAACACTTCTAATATTTATCACTGATATTAATATGAGTTATATGTATATTTAAGAAAGGTTAAGAAAAACAAGGTAATTGTTTACTCAAGCTGAATGCTTTCATGGCACAGTGTTTATTGTCATGCATTTGCATGATTATCTTTACGGAAATTTACTTTCACAATAATTAACATTCATTCATTCACCTTCCAATCTGCTTATTCAAGTTAAGGGAGCCCATCCTGGGAGGCTCTCCTAGGAGCTCAGGGCACAGGGCAGGAGCCCACCCTGGATAGGATACCATCCTATTGCATGTTCACACACCCCTTCCCCCAACTCGCTCAGACTGGGACCACGTTCATATGCCAGTTCATTTCACGTGCACATCATTGGGATGTGTAAGGCAAGTGGAGTACCCAGAGAAAATCCACACAGACATGGAGTGAACACGCAAGCCACACAGTCAGGGGCCAGTGCTGGAAATCATTCCTATTTTTCTCGTCAATGTTATAATGAAAGATGTTGAACAAAGTCATGCTATTTAAGGACCTGCTATAATCCTAGAATCATGGATGAGAAGATGAAATAGTATAAAGTTACCAGTGTTTTCTTAATTAAAATATTAAACTAAGCTAATGCAAGTTACATTAAAATTGTAGTAGTGTTTTTCATGAAACTTTTTGAGCATCTATCTATTACTACAAGATCAAGAGCAGTAAAGAAAATTTTAAAGAATACGAATGAAGGGAGAAATCTTACCTACTATATGCCAAAATTTATGACATTATAATTAAAATAGTATAACTGGCACATAGACAAATTGACCAGTAATCAGAATAGTAAGTGCAGAAAAACAGATTCATGAATGTCTTAAAACTTGATAATGATGGGAACGGCAGGACATCTGGAGTGGCCACTGCCATCACTCAACTGCAGCGAGGAGGTGTGGGTGCTGGCTGTAGGAGCAGCAGTGGTGGTGGTGGGACCCCTGTGCCCCACATCCCCGATGCAGCTGACTGTATCACTTCCACCCTCGCACAGCTGGGCAGGACCTTCTCCCAAACCCAGAGGCTCCACCATGGCGGGATGAGGGGGTTGCCGGCTCCACCATGGCGGGATGAGGGGGTTGCCGGCTGGGCCTGGTCCTGCACACTGGGAACTTGCTGTGCTTCTCCGGGCCTACCATGGCCACCCATGGAACAACAGGCATGCACGTTCTCCCCTGAGGCCCATAAAAGCCCTGGACTCAGCCAAACTTGGAGATAACAGGACAGCCAGCTGCAGAGAGGAGCTACTCTCTCTGCTAAGAGCTAAACACTTGTTGGGACATCTTGGCTATGAAGAGGAGCTACCCACTGTGGATCTCCTCTGAGGTGTTCTATTATTCAGTAAAGCTCCTCTTCATCTTGCTCACCCTCCAGTTGTCTATGTACCTCATTCTTCCTGGACACAAGACAAGAACTCGGGACCCACCAAATGGCAGGGCTAAAAGAGCTGTAACACAAACAAGGCCAAAACACGCCCCTTGTACATCACCTTGCAGGTGACAAGAAAGAGAGAAGAGAAGAGCTGCAGCCCTTTGGGGAGCTCAGACCTAGGAGCTCCCTGAGTGAGGGCTGTGACACCCTCTTTAGGGCTCTGTGGTTCCTGGCATGTCCAGGCTTCCAGGTGCCACCACATTCTGCAGTGTCAATGGAAGCTGTTCATGGTAAGTCTTGTCCAGCCACAGCCTCAGAGGGAGCTGACACCCATGTTGGTGCCTGGAGCTGCCCGCCCCACCACAGCCGGTGTGTCTGGCTGTGTGCAGTGGACAGAGCCCATGCTTGTTCACATACCCCTTGCTGCTCTGCACCTGGCTTGCCCTTGGCAGGCACGGGATCTAGGCTGGTATTGTGAGCTGAGCACAACCTGCTAGCCCAAGTGGGCAGAATGAGCCCAGCATGCCAGAGCAAAACTCGAGCAAAGGTGCCACTGGCCACAGAGGTTTCCATCTGGTGAGAAGACACCTCAAGGATCCCACAACAATAACATACCGGAGGTAAAATTAATTAATAATGCTGAAATAATTTGTAATTTATATGAACGTGTACTTTATATGGTACACAAAAATAATCTACACACATATTAAGTATCTATAAAAAGCAAACTTTTAAAAACACGTTTCTAAATATATAACAATTTAAATGACCAGAACATTGAGAACAAATTAGACAGTAAAAGCATAAATATAAGAACAAAGATGGATTTATTGAAATGGTTATGTAAAAGCAAAACATTTATATAATACACAGGTAAGTAATAAATAAAAGACTGCAAGTAATATTAAAAGTGAAAATAATAGCAATGCACAACACTGCCGATATTTTGTGTTCGAAGTATATAAATCTCTTTCTCCCCTACATCCTATAAACCAATAGGAAATACATACAATAAATGGACAGAGATTATGAACAGACAATTCACATAAGAGAAAACACAAATAGAAAATAAAAAATGGACATACGTTCAATTTCACTTGAAATATAAAAAATGAAAATATAAACAATAATTTATCACATCATGCTGATGTGTCCTTTTCTATGTTTGAAAATAGAGAGAAACGAACTCACTTTACTGTGCAGAGGGTAAATTGGAATAGCTCTTATTAATGAGATTATAATAGAGTATGGCATATTGTATATAATATACATTCATGCATATAGTTTGCTTCTTACAGCTGCATGTATATCACTGACTAGGGTTAAAAAATATTTATGAGGACAGTAAGCACATCCAAAATAGTGGTTACCTTTGGAGTAAAGGATGGAATGAGATTGGGAAAGTATCAAAGGCATAACCAGCTGTAGCTATGAAGAGAGCAATAATAGGAGAAAAAAACATGTAATCTAAATATAAAACAGAAAATATAAGATTTGTTAAAATTAGATGGCAGATACAGATGTTAGTAATATTCTCCACATTTTCCTTATATTTAAACTAAAATTATGCAAATGTTAAGTGTACTCAAATTAAGAATTTCTAGCCTAAAACGTTTAAGTTTGAACCACTCAACAGGGAGCCCTTGAATGTTCTGAAATCATACAGTAGTAAAATAAAAACCACTTTCTTCAGCTTAGCAGCAAGAAAACCTCACTGACTGCAAATAAATATAATCAACCTTGACCTATTTCTGAAACTCAGATGTATAACCGTCTTTTTACATGTCTACTTGGATGTCCCAGATGGTTTCCCTAAACTTCCTTCTTAAATGTGCTATGCCTGCAGCCTTCTCATTCTAAGATAACAATTCCATCTATCTAGTTGGCTTATAAACTTTGGAGTCAGCCATGCCATTTTTGTTCACTTGCCATATCCAGTTATCTCTAGATCTTACTGGCTCTATATTGAAATATATTCATGTTTTACCATTTCTCACCACCTCCATTGCTACCATCTCCATCCAAATCACCATTTCTCTTGCATTACTAAAATGGCCCCTAATGGGGTCCCACTATTTCTATTTGTGATACCCTACATATTCATACAGAAGCCAGAATAATACTTATGAGACAAGGTAATTTCAACATTTACTTGAAAATTCCCAACACCTCCCTATAGTGAATGCAATAAGGTGTCACTCAGATATCGTCTAAAGTAAAAGAATACCCATTCCCTAGTCGTTTTGGCTGCTAATAACTGGGTCCCTTTCTAATAATTTTCTTTGGCTGAAGGAAATTGCCTCATCCAAGTTTGTACTTTCTTCCTAGAGGCAGGTCTCACCCAGTGACTGGCCAGTGCCGTGGTACAAAGGTCCAGGCCACTTTAGACAATCTCTGATGGGTCATCTCAACTCTAAAGCTTCCCATGTGATTTTCGGAGCTTCTGTTGCAACTACATTACAGTCGAACCACTAACACTCTGAGAAAGTAGGAATTGATGCCCACATGGGGAAAAAAAAGTAAGTAAAATTTAAGTAATCATAGATCCCTAAATGGGATTCTGCACTTTAGGTAAGGTAAATTTTTATAATAAAGAATCTCCCCTTACCTCCCCGGACAGGAAGAGTGACTTAGTGGAGGTGATTTTTTTTTAAGGCCAAGATTAAAGCCATGGGGACAAGGATGGAAAAAAAGGGTAGCAGAAGCTTCAAAGTTGTAAAAGTGTAATGAAAGCAAAGATCCAACCTTTGCACAGCATCTCCTTATTAATGCATTGCCTACAGGCCACAAGGTCATCAAAACCTACATTGCTTGCTCAGTGTTGATTTATGTATTCCTTGCAAGAAAAAAATATTCTTCCCTAGAGTCTCTTTGATAAGAAGCTATTATAATATTCTGCATTTTGAATACATTTAATGCATGTTCATACCAATTTTATTATCTAACACCTAACGTAATCTTCACACAAAGCCACTAGTGAAATCAGTAGGACCAGCATTATTCCCAGATGGCATGAAAGGACACTCAAACACAAAGGCTTTGTTAAATACCTAAGATCACACTAAATTCATCAAGGAGTTTGAATCTTTTTGCTAAATATAATCACGCTTTTCTGTTTCCTACAAGAAATTGCTGTGCCGTGAAAAGGGGACTAAGAAGCTTCAGTGGATAATAACGAAATCTGAGATCAAAAGTGTTTTCAAGTTTTTGTTAGAAACAAATCTGTTAAGAAAATGCAAACTGTAAAGGCACTAAAGTAACACAGATAAAATATAAGCTCATAGTAAGAAGGAAAAAAAATACCAAAAACCCTTATTTAAAAGAAGATAATTTAGTACAAGTGACATTGTAGTTTATTGCACATCGACAAAGCATATTTCCTTTGTTTCCCTTTTAAATTATGAGGAACATCAATCACTCAGGAGAAAAGAAGCATGTCAGAATATTATAAATCTCTGAAGTTCAATAAAAGCCTTAATTGTCTTGATTCAGAAAACCCTCCTCTGGGATTTCTTAAAATCTTGTTTCATTATAATTGAAATTTAATCAATATGCAGTTCTGATTACTTATACCCATGAAGGAGTTATTAAGACTCTGCATACAGAATGCCATGACTAGTTGATTAAGGGGAAAGAAAGTCAAACTCACTGTTAGTAGTGCAGAGAAGAAATAACAGTGAATTCACTTAGAATTCCATTTTCAATCATTGTGTAGGTAGAATTTAAGTCATTTCACAGTTATATTCACTCATCTGCTTAAGATACGGAGCGCTGTAATTTCTTTGTCACAAATGCAGTCTACAAATTGAGTTTAAGTTTTCAAGGTATTCTGCAGTGTGAGCCAGGTTGACGGCAAAAGGTCCTCTAATACTTCACCAAATGGTCCATGATTGTTATTTTGTAAGGATTGTATAGGAAAGTGTACAGCAAACTTTCATAAAACTTTGTGGCAAAATAAAAACAATGAAAAATTGAGGAACACTCCTTACAGTGTGCCCTGGAGATATATGTATAGGTCATGGATATCCTGTGAAAGATAAAACAAACATTGTCAAGAGAGGAGAAAAATCTATGATGGGCAAGAAAACATTGGATTTTAGCTGTGTTATTGTGGTAAGTCCAGGCCAACAATTCTTGGCCAGTTAGAAGAATTAGTATACAAATGGGTATAATTTGTATACTAATTATGCTGCCATAATTCAGTCACCTCCCACCGGGTTCCCCCCATGATACATGGAATTCTGGGAGTTACAATTTGGGTGGGGACACAGCCAAACCATATCACTATGTCTTTGCTATTGTGAATAGTGTTGCAGTGAACATATGTATGCATGTATGTTTGTAATAGAATGATTTGTATTCCTTTGTGTATATACCCAGTTATGGGATTACTGGGTCAAATAGTATTTCTGGTTCTAGATCTTGAGGAATCCCTACACTGTTTTCACAATGGTTGAACTAATTTACATCCCCACCAACAGTGTAAAAGTGTTGCTACTTCTCTGTAACTTTGCCAGCATCAGTTGTTTCTTGTCTTTTTAATTATAGCCATTCTGACTGGCATGAGATGGTATTTCATTGTGGTTTTGATTTGCATTTTCTCTAATGATCAGTGATGTTTAACTTTTTTCATATGTTTGCTGACTGCATGAATGTCTTCTTTTGAGAAGTGTCTGTTCATGTCCTTTGCCTGCTTTTTGATAGGGCTGTTTGCTTTTTACTTGTAAATTTGTTTAAGTTCCTTGTAGATTCTGGATATTAGACCTTTGTTAGATGGATAGGTTGCAAAAATGTTCTCCCACTCTGTAGGTTGTATGTTCACTCTGATTATAGTTTCTTTTGCTGTGCAGAAGCTCTTTAGTTTAATTATATCCCATTTGTCAATTTTTGCTTTTGTTGCAATTGCTTTTGGTGATTTCATCATGAAATCTTTCCCAATGACTATGTCTTGAATGGTGTTGCCTAGATTTTCTTCTAGGGTTGTTACAGTTTTGGGTTTTACATTTAAGTCTTTAATCTGTCTTGAGTTATTTTTTGTATAAGGTGTAAGGAAGGGGCCCAGTTTCAATTTTCTGCATATGACTAGCCAGTTCTCCCAGTAACATTTATTAAATAGTGAATTCTTTTCCTATTGATTGTTTTGGTCAGGTTTATTGAAGATCAGACAGTTGTAGATGTGCAATCTTATTTCTGAGTTCCCTATTCCGTTCCATTGGTCTGTGTGTCTGTTTTTGTATCAGTACCATCCTATTTTAATTGCTGTAGCCTTGTAGTATAGTTTGGAGTCTGGTAGCACGATGCCTCTAGCTTTGTTCCTTTTGATTAGGATTGTCTTGGATATGTGAGCTCTTTTTTGGTTCCATATGAATTTTAGAAGTTTCTTCTAATTCTGTGAAGAATGTCCATTGTCATATTTAATCCTTACAACATTCCTGTAAGTCTTAATTATTAGCCCCATTTTGCAGATGAAAAAACTGAAGCTCAGAAAAATAATCTAAAATTTTCCAAAGCTTTTAATGTTAACTTCTACTTTCTTTCTGAGAACTTGTTTAACTAAATGTCAGCTGTACATCTTCACTTGGAAGTTCCAAATATCTTAAATTCAATATGGCCATAATTGAACACAATCTTTCTTTCCATATATATTTCTTATTTGGTATTGTGTAGTTCAACCTGCAGCCATCTTAGGTGCTACATAGACAGAGCTACTTTTCAGTAAGACAAGGAAATATTGGCCTAATACTAAGCCTAAATATTAAACCTAATCTGCATGATGCCAGATATATTCCAAACTTCTTGGGTACATGAGCCAAGAAATTATATTTTCTTGAAGCTAGCTCAAATTGGGCTTATTTGTAATTTTAGATTACTTTTCTGAACTTCAGGTTTTTCATCCACAAAATGGGGTTAATAATTAAGTTTATTTGTCTTAAATTTCAAAGATCACAATATGAGCAGATTTTAATTTTTCAGATTCTGTGTATATTCTAGCACCTAGGTTAGAGTCCCAGGCAAACGGAGGCTGGGTTACAGTCCCAGGTTTCTCTGTCAAGAACAGACACTGGTTTAGAGTTCAAGACTCCTGTGTTCAAAAGACATAGAGGCTGTGTTAGAGTTCTGCACTTTTTTCCTTGCAAAATATGATAAGAATGTGGGAGCTTCTCAATTGACTGAAATCTCTCAATACCTTTCAGAACCCCCTACTGTCTATATGCTCTGCTACTATGTCACTAATTTTGTCTGCTTCCTCTCTTACTGGCATGATTTCACTAAGGGTAATCTGTAAACATGAATGTCTTCCCTGAGCAGGCTCCTTTAAGAGCTCTCCCTTCCATTACTTCTATTCCTCCTTCCTCCTTTTACCATCTTACCATCTTCAGTCTTTCCTTAAGTCTCTTTAATCCTTTGATCTGCCCCCCTTCAAACATGTACCTCTTCTAATCCTCTGTTTATCCCCTGGAGACTTTCTGCTACACATTCCAGCCCCTCAACTCTCTATGGTCACTTGAACTTTAGGCTCCTGTCCCCATTGGGGGTTCTCAAGGAACTCATGGACCCCCAAAATAAACTATATAGCAGGACAAAATACCTTAAAACTCCTCCACAAACATTGATAAAAAGAATTATTTTTAATATTGAACACGTTAACGTTAATTTATCCCATTTGTCAGAAAGAATTAGGATAAAAATAGGAACTGGGGCAAAGACGAGAGCCAACTATTTTATATAAGCCACTGAGTTTCATATTACTCATTTTACCTTATTCATGGCTATAAGATTTCTGCATCTATCTATATGTTTACATGGGTATGTAAATTTTATGTATATGTGGTATTTTTCTACCTCAAAATGTTATTACCACATTAGTTTATAACATCCTGTAAAGGATCTCTATTCTGATTGGTTTCAAGATCAGTAAGAACTTATGTAAGTTAAATATTTTTTAAATTCCACAAAACATAGAAACTAACCTAAATACTTTTCAAATTTATGTAATTTGGGTAAATCTTTGGCCTATAAGACTAGTTTGATATTTTTTTAAAAATTATGATAAGTAATTTGGGGCACAGACTTCTTATGGAGTTGCTTATACAACTTTGAGTCAATACTGTTGAACTGATGTAAGAATTTTCAAAACTCTAGTAGAAAAACTAAGAGGTTCTTGAAACTACTAAACCAAGATCAAGGAGAACAAGAATTAATTACATAAGACTGAATGAACTAATAAAAATGACTTCTTTGTAATGGCTTTTTACGGGGACCATTGCTAGTTCTCTAATTTTTACTTTCTGGATATAAGGGACCCCTTTCTCTTTTCTCTTATTTTATTTGTGTGTGTGTGTGTGTGTGTGAGACAAAGCCTCACTCTGTTGCCCAGGCTGGAGTGCAGTGGCGTGATCTCATGCCTCAGCCTCCCGAGTAGCTAGGATTACATGTGCCAACCACCACTCCCAGCTAATTTTTGTATTTTTAGTGGAGATGGGGTTTCACCATGTTGGCCAGGCTGGTCTCAAACTCCTGACCTCAGGTGATCCATCCACCTCGGCCTCCCAAAGTGTTGGGATTACAGGCATGAGCTACTGTACCCGGCCTCTCTTTTCTCTTATCTATCGATTATTCACAGCAATTAGATTATACTTTTATAAAGAGAAATAAAACATTATTTTTCTCCCCTACTGATCTATCTAGAATTCAGAAACTCATATTCAGTGTTCTCATTTTCATGGCAATATAATCATTTGCACAAGAATCTGTCCTCCTTCTAACAAGTCGTAATTGGAAAAACTGGCTATGTAACCAAATATTTGACAAAGTTGTGTTTGAGAATTCCGATGCATTGAATCAGATATAACCAGGCAGTTTTAAAGAACTGAGGTTGAATTTATGAAACCAACACTTATGAAGCTTTATTAGGCAAACCAGCATTGTACCTTCCTATTCCTATCTAACAGGCAAGTAAACAGGGTGACTTCCTGGCAGGCACAGAAATCTTAGGATATTTTGGGGACATAAAGAAGAGGAATTTACCCAAATCTGTAGGTACTGTTGATGAAGTCTAGTGCTGAGTGCCATGGCTTGGCCTCCTAACCGTGAGAGACTTTTAAAAGTCTAATCTGAGATTGCTTACGAAATGGTCCAGTAAAGCAAACTTAACAAGGCCTATATTGCCAATTACCATTTTTGATACACTTATGTAAATGATCAGGCCAAATCTAATAAGACCAGATTTGTTTCATAAATGAAAATAATCTCACATTGTTATCTTTAATTAAAAAGAAGAGTGACTATAGAGATAAATGTTTTTTTTTCAGTAGAAAACTATATAGCACACCTTTGTGAGTTGTTAAGATTTAGTTCTGTTCATTGTCTTTGAGCTGTTTTACATCTCTTGTTAAGCTACATTTTATTTATTCTTTATCTACTATAAATTAGACTGGGTCCTGCTGTTGTGCACATTGTCAGTTCTCAAATTCTCAATTTTGTATTTTTCTTCAGTATTTTTCTACAACACTCCAAGTTACCATTTCCAATTTTTCTCCCACTCTCCCGATTTAGATCTCTGAGAACTAAACCCTGACTGCCCAGAACTTTACTGGGACTCTAAGTTGTCTTGCAGTTGACCTTTCTCCCAAAGATCTAAAGAAACCTTTGAAGGTGAAGCTGCACAGCTTAATATAAGCTTTAAGAGCTCATTACTACAACAGGTTGGGCAAATTTCATGCCTGCTATTGTGCAGGCTGCTCAGGAAATTCACCAAACACCTGCACTTTCCATGCTCTTCTCCCAGAAATAACCACTCTGTCACTGATGTCTATGACATGAAAGACATTCAAACTTCCAACCAAGAAATCTGTCACGTTCCTACCACTGTCCTCACCTGACCACTTAAAGAAGCTTTGGGTCTGAAATCCAGACATCTTCACCAGCTGCTCTCCAGAATCAGAAACTGGGTTTGTGGTTGGCTACAATCGTTCATTTTTGTTTTCATTTTGTTGTCATAGAAATGCCTCTTATTGAATACCTGATGGCTCACACCATCCAGCAAATATCCTTTAATACCAAGTCTCAACAGATAGTTCAGCTGTTCCTTAATAGACAAGAGAGGACCAAACGGGCGAGGTGCAGGCACTCATGCCTGTAATCCCAGCATTTTGGGAGACCGAGGTAGACAGGTCACCTGAGCCCAGGAGTTTGAGACCAGAGTGGGCAACGTGGCAAAACTCGAGTCTACAAAAAATACAAAAATTAGCTCAGCTCAGTGACATGCAGCTGTAGTCCCAGATACTTGGGAGGCTAAAGCAGGAGAATTGCTTGAATCCAGGAGGCAGAGGTTGCAGTGAGTCAAAATTGTGCCATTGCATTCCAGCCTGAGCAACACAGTCAGACACTTTCTCAAAAAAAAAAAAAGAAAGAAAAAGAAAAAGAAAAGAAAGTAGACTTATACCGTTCAGAGGAAGACTGTCTCTTGAACAAGCATCTTGTCCTTACTCAAGCATTAGTCAGGCTCCACTGAACCCTCTTTTCAACTAGGCCTTGACCTTGGCCCTGTCCTCTCTTTGGACGCCCTAACCTAGCCTCAGCAAGAAACCTGCTAAGACAATTTAGTGAGGATCTCCTCACCTTTGAAATCTGATGAAGTTGCTCATTCCTTGCCTTTAATTCCCTACCTTTAAGTCCTTGGCTTGCATTCAGCAAGAATCTTGTTAGGTGAGGTTAACAAGAACCTTCTACCCTTAATGTCTCATATTAGTGATCTGCTATTCACTGACTCCCTCACCCTGCTCCTTAGCCATAAATCCCCAGCTGTCTTTACTGTATTCAGAGTTGAGTCCATTCTCTCTCCCCTATTGCAATAGCTTTATTGCAATAGGTTGAAGAAAGTCTTCTTTTCCATTTTAAAAAATGTCAGAATAGCTCTTTCTTTAACAAAGCAAGCCCCTACCTATAGAATTCAACAGCCTTGCTAAGAAGAATTAAGAAATGGGTAACATGTATTTTAAGTAAACCACAGAAGAGACAATTTAAATATCCCACATAATTGTTTCTCACTGACAAATGGAAACTATTTAATCCTGTTATAAGAACTATGTACCACAGTTACATAAGTTTAAGACCATAAGTTTTGGATACAATTTTTTTTGTTGTTTCAATCCTGGTTTTGCCACTTACTAACTGTAGGACTTTGGGAAATTAAAGAGAAACTCTAATCTTCACTACCCCATGAGGTTGTTGTATTGGATGTTTATAGTTAATATGTGTAAAGCATTTACAAAACTACCTGGCACAAAATAAATTTTAACAAGTGTTTGTTTGTTATTTTATTCTTGTCCCATCCCTACACAAGTAAGGGTTTCGTATCAAAGGGACATTTGATAACTTTCTAATTTTTTTTATTGTTACATAAAATCCTGCTCAATCCCAGACTGATTGGGTTAACAATTGGGTTAACTCAATTAGACTGAGTTAGGATAGAAAATATTTCATTGGAATAGGCCTCTAGCATGCTATGCTTGGGTTACTACAAGAAAGATTTTTAGATCCTCATGGTAACAAAATAATAGGATTATTACCATAAATACCCCCCAAAACAGCTCAAGATACTTTATCCCACTTCTCATCATCCATGAGCATTACTGATGCATTCTCTGGTGCTCCAAAAATTATCGATGATGTTTTACACTTCTGAAGGGCCAATTATTTCAGGGCATGGCTAAGAAAAGTATGCTTATAACCAATTTTTGACTTTATTTAGTATAAACACAATGCTTCTTTTTTCAGTAAGTATTCCCATAAAGAAAACCAGACTTCAGTAAAGAAAACTTAGTTCAAATTATTATATTAAGGTAACTATCCTTTAAAACAATTCAAAGTACATTTTAGCTTTTGGTAATGTTGCTTAATTTTCTAACCACAATTGCAATTTGCAAACTTCAAAATCCCTGTCAATTATGGGCGAGAAGAAAATTTGCCACATAATTACCACTGAACATGAAATAATTTAGTTCACACAAATAGGCATCTTTTATGCATTTTCCCCTTGTCAGTAACAGTCATACGAATAGAAGTTGTAAAGGTCAAGAAGAAAATTATTTCTACCCACAAAGCTCCCAGACCATTATCTGAAATTCTACAATAGATTGTATCCATGTTGTTGAGGGAAAGAGGGTGTCAGAAGTTTGTCAAGCTTCTGTGGTCACTGAACCACACAGAAGCATGACACATTCTATTGTTTTGGTGGTCAGAGACCTCTCATGATGCCCAGATGTGCAGAGAGGTATTTGAACCACACTGGGTATTTTTTTGAGCAAATAACAAAGCCCTGTTTTCCAAGGGACCTGTTCCTACTTTCTTATGAGGTTCAACAAAGAGAATATATTTGTTTCATAAAAAAAAATTATAGGTAACCAATACCACAAGTTTGTATAAGGAGCATTAAGCTCTCTCTGACTCATGATATACAGATGCATGTTTACTCTTCTATTTGTCTTTGCTCTTTTCCAACCTCAAACTAATCTCTCAGATGACAAAAATCACCTACCCTTTATCTTTGCATCTCTCACACTATCAAAGCCTGATTCTTTGTGACCACCGGCAGTGAATAAATGTTATTTTTTTAAATTTAGTTGATTATTGTTCATCTCTAAAACCAGAAGTTGTGTGTTTACTTAGGGGAAAATGGGCTTTAATGAATTATTTTTTGATTAAAAATAAGCTATTTTACCATCCTAATTGCCATGGACTTGAGAATAGTTTCACAGAGATGACTTTAACATAATTAAAGACAAGAAATAATTGTTTCCTCATTCCCAAATGCCAACAGTTTGCAAATTATGTCACAAAACTCACCATAGAAACATGTTTTTTTCCAAGGGTAATACAGAGGAGGAAGAATACTGTTCTGTTTCTATAATGAAAGTGGGTAGAATTTGTCCTTAAAAGTCATGAGGAAATTGTTTTTAAGGTTTGTGTGACTGTAATTACCCTGGGGCTGAATGTAGTAAATGCCATCTATAAAACAAAAAAAGGCAATGCAATTAACTTCACTCCTTAAATGGTTATGCCTTCTGACTATGGGATGGGGGAGAAGGCATGATTTTTAAAAATCAATTCCTCTTGAATTGTTGAATAGACTAGCCCATTGGAAGGCCTTCTGCTAAAAAGAAATATGTAAATCTTCTGATGACTTCCTAAAGAAAATAAAATTATTAAAAATAAATCTTTAAGTGGATTTGTAAACGCTATTCAGAGTAGAATTGGTGTGTCTATGTTCTAATGTGTTTTCTATGATGTTTAAGATTTACCCTATATTCAAATGATTTCTTCTGGTTAAGACTTTATGTAGGCTGAGCACGGTGCCTCACGCCCGTAATCCCAGCACTTTGGGAGGCCAAGGCGGGCAGATCACGAGGTCAAAAGATCTAGACCATCCTGGTCAACATGGTTAAACCCCGTCTCTACTAAAAATACAAAAATTAGCTCATGGTAGTGGCGTTTGCCTTTAGTCCCAGCTACACGGGAGGCTAAGGCAGGAGAACTGCTTGAACCTGGGAGGCGGAGGTTGCAGTGAGCCGAAATCATGCCACTGCACTCCAGCCTGGTGACAAAGCAAGACTCAGTCTCAAAAAACAACAACAAAAAAAAAACACACACAACTTTATGCAACTATATTTGTACCATAAACTATCAACAATAAATATGCCCTTTGTGCTACAGTCGGACAATGCGATAGAAACCATAGACTCTTCTGAGCTAGCCAAAGAGCTTACCAGGTATCAATCTCTGCCTTATAGGAGATCATCTTCATGAGTCTGAGCCAACCTGACCTATTCAAAATTGAGCTGATTTGGGGGTATACTATTGTAGCATACAAATGCACTAAGTCACAGATACTCATGGAAACAAGGAGACTTTTTTCCTCTTAAATATGGAGATGAGAAACTACAGTCTGTAGTACCAGCCATGGATGAGGGTGAACCAGCCTCACTACACTAAAAGATCTTGGAACTATCAGCACATGTTACTAAGAGGGCAAAATTATCGGTGCAGAAATAATGAAGGAAATAGAGTATTGTTTCCATTGCAACTAATAAGGGGGTATTTTTCTTCATTACAAAGCCTTGACTTCCTTAGCAATGAACTTGTCTCTTAAGCTAACCCTCACCAAGTCAGTAGTATTCAATGAGTTAAAAATATGTCTTAACAGTAATGATTCTAAAATCTATTGTCCAAGGAAATTTAGCCAAAACTCATAGTCTTCCAACCCTCCCACTTCTATAGAACCAAGTATCCAGACTTTCTCTGTTCTCTTGGTTCATCATTTTGTAAATACTGGGCACCAACTCTTGAGCAGGCACTATGTGTGACACAGGGAATAAAATGATCATTACTCTCTTGTTGCTCAGAATCCTATAGTACACACACCTAAGAAAAATAATTTTAACAATAGAGTATTGTTATAAGAGTCACACAGCAGGAGGTGTTGATTCTTGGTTGGAAATCCAAGGAAAACTTCAACAACAGGAAGATACTGTGGCATTACAATAAAGTATAAAAAAAGAGGAAAGGGTGGTTCATTAAGTTCAATATTTTAACCCTAGCTTAAAACTATCCACAACTCCGTATTGCTCTTAAAATAAACTTTAAAGTCCTTATTGACAAGGTCTTTATGGTCTACATGAGTTGACTTCTGATTAACTGTCCAGTATTATCATTGGATTTTGTCCACTAGATTTTCAGAATGTGCATTTTTAAAGTATTGACTATATTTCTACCATGAACCAAGCATTGTGCTAGGCCCTGGGAACACAGTTGTAATGGCAATTAAAGTCCACATGGGTGAGAAAGACAATAAATAACCAAATAAAATTATGGTATGTAGTAAGAACGATGAAATAAAGAAAGAAGGTATGGTAACAGAACGATGAAGTAGGAGTTAGTCTGGGGTGGGTTTAGGGCTTACTGAACAAGTGATAGTTAAGAATAGATCTGAAGTTAAAGAAAGAACCCGCCTTATCAACAGCCTGGAAAAAATGCGTAGGTCAAGTTAGTGATTGGAGACAGGAGGGCGGGGTCCCTGGCAAGGGCTCCACCTTCAAGTCTGGGCCTGCAGCCCTAAATGAGAACAGCCACTCCTGTTTTCATGCCTGAATGTTGCCCTTTCCAAGACCATTCTGGCCCACCCCACCCCCTATCCTGCGCCTGTAAGAACTCCAAACCCCAGGCTCCATGAGCAGAGGAACTGCAGAGTGGCAGAGCAGCAGAGCGGCAGGGCAGAGAAGGAGAGAAGAGACAAGCAGCTGAATATTGAGAGGAGAAGAGGTAACTGAGTGTGGGAGATTACAGATAGACGCGGCTTAACTTCAGACAGCGCGACTTTGGAGAGGAGCGGCTGGGCTTCAGGGAATGATCGCCTTCTTCCCACTCCTTCCCCTTTCCAGCTCTCCGTCCATCCCACTGAGAGCCACTTCCATCACTCAGTAAAACCTCTGCATTCACCATCCTTCAAGTCCATGTGACCAGATTCTTCCTGGACACCGGACAAGGACCCGAGTACCAAGAGGGCAGGGTTTAAGATTTCTCACCTTGACTCTCCACTGAGCTGGTTAACACATAGCCATCTGCAGATGGCAACTGCTAAAAGAGCATTAATTGTAACACACCCGTAGACACTATCGTGGGGCTGGAGCCAAAGCTCACCCCAGCCACCGCACCTGCTCGCCTGGGTGCTTCCCCTCCCACGGGGGGTTTGAGCGCAGTGGCTGAGTAAGCAAGCCACAACCCTGAAGCAAGTCCGGTGAAGGGGTCCAGGGAACTCCTCCGTCTTACTAGGGTTCTCCAGAGGGACAGAACTAATAGGATATATTTATATATGAAAGGGAGTTCATTAAGAAGAACTGACTCACATGACCACAAGGTGAAGTCCCACGAGCGTCTGCAAGTTTAGGAGCAAGGAAGCCAGTGGTGCCTCAATCCGAGTTCCAAAAGTAAGGAAGCTGACAGTGCAGCCTGCAGTCTGTGGCCAAAGGCCTAAGAGCACCCCCAAAAGCCGAAAAACCTGGAGTCTTGTTGTTCGAGAGCAGGAAGTAGACAACATGGGATACATACGAAGGCCGGTAGACACAGCAAGTCAGCTTTTACCTTCTTCTGCCTTTTTCTAGCCACCGTGGCAGCTGATTGGATGGTGCCCACATTGTGGGTGGGTCTTCCAGAGGGTAGGTCTTCCTCCCCCAGTCCACTGACTCAAATGTTAATCTCTGCTGGTAACACCCAGAAACAGTCAGGTACAATCCCAACAAGTTGTCGCTTAATATTAACCATCACAGATCATGAAATGGAAAGTAGAGTGATATCACGTCAGGAGGGACGGAGGGGCTTGATGATCTGAGACTTTGCAGGCCCCTTTAAGGGTCTGGATTTTATTCAAGGCACATATAAAATGCATTGAGCTCTCTTTTCACCTCAAGCTTTTGCACATGTGGTCCCTTTTGCCTGATTAACGCTCCTTCTACCTTTTGCACCTGGCTAATTGTTAATCCTATCAGAAAAAAAGTCTGAATTCACTTTTACATCCTCAAGGATGGCTTCTGTTAGGTGCTTGATGATTGGAGAAAGGAATGAAAATATAGAGACTTTGTTTGCTTAATAAGACATTGATACATTGTGAAATAATCTCTCCTCCATTTCAATGACAAATAGCAAATAAAATTAAGATCTGGTGGAATAGGAGAGAATTAATCTTTAAGTTTGAGGAAAGAATCTACTTGCCTCCACTGAAGAGTACATACAAAGTATTGTATGCAATTCTTTACACTGTGTACTCAGAATTCTAAAAGCCATATTTTGGTCTTAATTTGTCGTGTGTGTGTGTGTGTGTGTGTGTGTGTGTGTGTGTGTGTTTTGGCTCTTTTTATTCCGCTTTACACAACTGGTGCTATTTGCATTGAGGGAGGATGATAATTCTGCTAATCAATTGTGACTGGAAACTAGCCCCTATGAATAGATCTCCTTGCAGGTGAGAAATTCCTCAATAACTAAGATATAGATAGATAGATAGATAGATAGATAGATAGATAGATAGATAGATAGATAGATAGATAGATGTGTGTATATATATATCTTATGTATATACATATCTTACACACACACATCCCAGCTCTCATACAATTACATAGTATGGGCCAGGCACGGGGCTAATGCCAATAATCCCAGCACTTTGGGAGGCTGAGGCGGGAGGATCACCTGAGGTCAGGAGTTTGAGACCAGCCTGGCCAATATGATGAAACCCCATCTCTACTAAAAATACAAAAGTTAGCTGGGTGCCTGTAATCCCAGCTGCTCGGGAGACTGATACAGGAGAATTTCTTGAATCCAGGAGGTGGAGATTGCAGTGAGCCAAGATGGTGCCACTGCACTCTAGCCTGGGCAACAGAGTGAGACTCCATCTCAAAACAAACAAACAAGCAAACAAAAAAATACATAGTATGAGGGATGGGAAATGCATATATATCCTAGGAGGAACTTCTATGTGGATATAAACACAGTGTTCATACAATTGTGCAAACACACACACAAAAGCAGGTGTGAAAGAAATTAGTACATATGTGTATAGCCGCACGCAGAAAAATGCATATATTCATAATGTTAAAAAATGAACAGTTTTGTATTAGGTCGCCAAGGATATTGAAAAATAAAGAACACCAAGGATGATGCAGGTACAGAGAACACTCAGACTGTCTCTCCTTTGGGAAGACAACTGTCTTTTAACAGAGCTATTGATATATGGAGTGTAGCTTACAGGAAGCATGTTGCTAGAACTTTCTAACGATTCTGCCATGGTACTTTCTCACAAGGGGAATGTGGCTATCACTGCTGCTGTTGTCAAGGATATACTTAACACATCCCATGAATAATTTCTCAGCTGCAAGGGGATCTATTCACAGGGCTAGTTTCCAGTAACAATTGGTTACCAGAAGCATCATCCTCTCTCAATGCAAATAGCTCCAGTTGTGTAAAGGAAAGAAAAAAAGAGCCAGTTGCTGTGAGTAATGACTAATTAGGAAACTTTTGACAAGGGTGTAATTTTAGTTGGTGATTCGCAGCACTGGGATAATTTCATGCTTTGTGAAAATCATTTGGTGAAAAGTTAATTTGAACCTAAACTTTATTTTTGTAGGAATCCAGTCAAATTGATTTGACATTGGCTAATAGTTTTATAACAAGCAATCAGAATGAAAGGACTTTAGGAAAAAATTTAAAAGCCTCTCTTTTTTGCCATGTGATATCTAAATAGCATCAGAAAGACTCCAGCAGCTATCAATAAATACCAAAAATGTGTAATTCAGTTTTGGCTAGGTGGGAATGGGAGAGAGAAGTCTGTATATTTATTTAACCATAATAATATAATTTAGGTAACTGGTGATCTCACTGTTCCAAATGCAAAATACTGGCAAATATTTATTTGGCTCCATTTATCTATTTTACAAATCTGTAAACATTTCAGTATGCCACATTCAACACAGTCTTTGAAATTCTTAAGTATGAGATGGATGGACCCTTATAGAATCTGACATCCAAAAGTAACACCAAAGCCTATAAAAGTTATCCATTTCTTCAGATTTCTGAAGGGAATCATAATTTTTAAAATACAGCTGGCTAATGTAATTATTATTTCCTTTGTAGTAACTATTTCTCAGTGGTAAACATATCTTTCTAAATCCTTTAATGCTCTGAGAATTTTTATGAATATTTTAAAAATTCACAATCCCACAATGTAATTCATTTTCTATGCTGTAAAATATCCAGAAAGAAGTGTTCTAATCAACAGACTAAATGAATATTATAGGATTAGTTTATGTACCAATAGAGCAGAGATTGACAAACTTTTTCTGTAAAAAGCCAGATAATAAATATTAGACTTGTGAGCCATATATTCTCTATCACAGCTACTCAACATTGCTATTATAATTAAAAAGCAGTTATAGATGAAATATGTAAAGGGAGTATATCTGTGTTCTAATTAACCCTTTTTTTTAAAAAGCAAGTCATGAGCTAAATTTGGGGCATAGTCTATAATTTTTCAATCTCTTCTATAGAGGAATAAGAAACAGTTGATATTGAATATGCATTTTGAAGATAATGCCTTTATCATTGTGTTGAAGCCATCAGCTTTTATATAAGCTACTTAAGGACCAAAAATAACTAAATAATGGTATCTGTATATAAATATGTGTATATATAATTATTTAATTATTTGTGGCCCTTTGTGAAGCCTGAATTAAATATATAACTGAATTACTATATAATTTTTTTTTTTTTTTTTTTTTTTTTTGAGACGGAGTCTCACTCTATCGCCCCGGCTGGAGTGCAGTGGCCGGATCTCAGCTCACTGCAAGCTCCGCCTCCCGGGTTTACCCCATTCTCCTGGCTCAGCATCCCGAGTAGCTGGGACTACAGGCGCCCGCCACCTCGTCCGGCTAGTTTTTTGTATTTTTTTTAGTAGAGACGGGGTTTCACCGTGTTAGCCAGGATAGTCTCGATCTCCTGACCTCATGATCCGCCCGTCTCGGCCTCCCAAAGTGCTGGGATTACAGGCTTGAGCCACTGCGCCTGGCCCAAATTACTATATAATTTTATAATATTTATTTATAAATATATATTATTTTCCATACAACTGTAAAAATTTAAATAATATGTAAGTAACTATATGTGCATTTCTATAAATACACACATATACATACACATATACACACACACATAGTTAATTATATTATGATTATGATAAAACATATAACTGAACATTATGGACCATCGTTTCCTCTGTTTTTATACTTTATATACACACACACACACACAAAAGCAGGAGTGAAAGAAATTAGTACTACTTTGTAGCTACTTCTATTAACTCAGTAAAGTATTACTTTAAAATTATTATAGATTTGAGAAAATTAATAATTCAGATTGTTCCTTATGTACAACGGCCCGAATGCATAGCCAAGTCCCATGCATTCTACTTTCTTGTCTCTCAAATCTGTTTACTTCTCTATATTCCCACAACTGGCCACGTCATCAGTATCATCTCCTTTCTTGACCACAGCAATAGTTTCCTAACTTATGTCCTAAAGTCAATTATCCATCATGTCTTGCAAGCACGTCCACAAATCTCCATTCTGTTTGCGAAAGATCAGTAATAAAGGAAACTCTAATCATGCTCATTTTCTCTCTTGTCTGAGGCTTCCAAAGCTTCTATGTTTAAGGTAAAGTCTAACGTTTATGTGGCCTACAAAGTCTTGACTTGCTCTTGCCTACACAATTAGGCGCCACTATTCTTTCTTTCCATTTATTGGGGTTTGGGGGGTTTTGTTTGTTTTGCTTATAGACATTTGCACCTACTATTCACTAGAATTCTTTAATTAATAATTGTCTCCCTACCAAGTTGCATGAGGGCAGGTAATATACATTTCAGTATCTAGTCTAGTGTTAACATATAGTAGATGATAGATATAGTAAGTGCTCAATAAGCACATGGAAAGCATAAATCAATCAATGAACAAATGAATGGTATCTTAGAAACTATATTTAGACATTTATTGAAAATGTTATGCTTTCATGATGGAAATTGGGCAAAACCATTCATATTACTCTTAACAGTGATTAACTGTATGTATTTCCTTGTTTCCTAGCCTATAACTTTTTCTGTAAAGCCTTTCGAGAGCCTCTCCCCCTCCCCTCGCCCATGTAGCATTTCAGTCAGTTTTCATTAAATCCAACTGATCAGGTCTTATGTTTTTTCAGATTAGTAACACTAATTATCAAGTAAGAGCTTTCATTCCCCTTAAAGCATTCCTAATCTGGGACCCTAGGAGGGACTTCAGAGTAATGGAGAGCTGGAAATGTTCCCAGGTTTTAGATCCAACCTGCTGACAGCTTCTGGTTATAAACTATTCAGAGGAGCAAAGCTGTTAGATCAATTTGTTTTGTAGAAGTTCTAAGACAGCTTGCTCATGCACACTTTCTTTCTGATATGTTCAGCAGTCTACAGCTCTTTTGCTGAGCTGTCAGAAGACGTGACTTTCCAGCTGTTAAAACAGCTGTCATCTTCATCCTTAAGGGAGCACAGCAATTGATAAAGTTTTGGGGATTTTTTTTTTTCTTCTGGATAGAATTTGCAAAATGCTTGAAACTTTGTCCTGTGAGAGCTGATCTTCATCATTCGATGTTGCTACAAAACCTCCTGTATATCCATGAGACGTGCAGGTGGAGGAGGAATTGTGGAGCAAGGGAGAAAGTCATAAATGGACTCAGCATACAATTTGTAGAGAGAATGTTATTTCTAGATTTGGTGGGCTAAATGATATCTTTGTTCCAAAATTCAGTTAATTGGCTCAATATTGAAAGAAGCCTTGCTAGAAAGAAATATGAAAGTACCAGAAAGATACTGACATGTGTTAGTCCAAACTGCACCATTTTGTAAGCGCCCTGCTATTTTGCAGACCTTAGTCAAACTGAAACATTTCACGGGGGTTCGGGCCATGAGAAACGTCCTGCCTAACCACCTGAACACACGGCAAAGGCCCAACTGAAGAAACATGCCTATCGTTTCTTGCTGGACAAAGATCCAAGGAACACCACGAAGACATCCGGCCGGAACGAGGGCCAGAACCGCCTCATCATGGGAACATCTTATCAGTATCCTGCTGGGCAGCAAGTCATACTGCCCAGATCCCTCTCACCCATACCTCTAAGTACCCCCAGCCTATAAGCAGCAGTGGGCTCTGACATTAGGCTGGTCCCCCACTTCTGCAGGTTTTATGCTGGGCAGAAAGCCTGCATTTGCTGTTGAGTCACCCTCTTTCTGTGTGAGTGTCTTTCTTTAACCCTCACCTTCCCTTCCAAACCTAACAATATGTATCAGGAGCTAAATGTTTCCCCAAATCCCTATGAATGTCTGAATACGTGCAATCATATAAATTCAATATTCTTGATTAGAAATCTAAGTTCTTGCTAATTTTTCATGATTTTAATGTTACATTTGTGATTGTAATAGGGAGGAAAATTGATGTAAATAGATCATATGTATATAATACCATGCATTTCCAAAACTTTTTGGAGAAAATGGAAATCATTTAATCAAAATACATCACTTTGCAGATAAGGAAACTTAAATCAAAGCAACAAAGTTTCAATAACTTGCCCAATATCCCAGAAATAGTGAGAGTTTAAGCCAGCATTCAGATATCCTGACTTGTTTTCAAAAGTACTTTCTCTTACATCACACATAATTGTATTACTAAAAAACTCAATTTTATCTGTCATTCTACAAATAAACTTTTTAGTTTAATTAAGATGTATGATTTTATTTTTTAACCATGCTTTAAAATTCACAACTCTAAATTTTATACAAATGAGACTTTTTCCCTCTTGTCTTAAAAAGTGGAATAAGATTCACACATCAGCTTATACTAATTAGGTGCATTTGACATCCAAAGGAATAGAAGCTTTCAAGAAATTAAAAAAAAAGAAAAGCAAAAGGTTATGCATATTTAATGAACTCTCATATTTTTTTCAGAAGAAATTATTTTTGTGTGCTAAATTCGAGTGAACACATTGCAAAATAAAGGCCCTGCTTCCACTAGATTTTTATCTTCAAATGCAGTTTTAGTCAACCCTCCATTCTGCTCTCCCCAAATCAGAGCAGCTTACTTGCAGTAAACCCAGGTTATTTCCTGAACCCCAACTCTTTAATTACTAGTATAAAGTGAACATACATTTCTCCCTTAAGTTTTTTTTCTGTGAAGATATAATGACATAAATGTATGTAAGTTTCATCTCCATAAAGAAGAAAGGTTTCCATATAAGAAGTGATTGATATAATTAGCTATTGTGCTAGCAACTATTAGCTACTGTGATAATAATAACACTAGTACTATTGGTAATAGTTTCTACAATTTTTCCCTTTTTGCCCTAATCAGAAAGAAGCTTTGATGTGCCTATTTGTCATGTGACTCCTGCCCATTAAAACAGATAAAGAGGTTTATTGATCTAAAGGATACTTTGTCACACAATCATACAGTTATCTACTGATTCAAATCCTGAGCCAAAAGAAGTTATCTGCAGACAGGACTCTAGCTTTGTGATCTCCTGGGATAAGAATTCAGCCCC
>NW_012101809.1:8019569-8022163 GCF_000951045.1 Mandrillus leucophaeus
GAAACCCCGTCTCTACTAAAAATACAAAATTAGCCAGGTGTGGTGGCGCATGCCTGTAATCCCAGCTACTCCGGAGGCTGAGGCAGGAGAATTGCTTGAACCCGGGAGGCGGAGGTTGCGATGAGCCAAGATCACGCCATTGCACTGCAGCCTGGCCAACAAGAGCAAAACTCCGTCTCGGAAAAAAAAAAAAAAGAGAGAGAAAAAAATTAAGAAACTTGGTGAACTTTCAATCCTGCAGTTGGGACCCGGATCTTTTCAATCTAAATAACAGGCCATTAAGTCTTTAATTCAAATGGCAAACTGAGTTTTTCATGGGGAAAATTTTTTGGAATCTGTTTTAACAGCAAACAGAAAATTTTGAGGGAAACATTGTCATTACCAACTTAATTCATATTTTAAGGAGGTTCAGTTTGTAGGGTAAAATGCTTCCCCATAACCATTTTTTCACTATGTACATCTTCAACAAATCCTTTTTTTAAAAAAAGCAATAATAGTATATTGTAGTCCAGTCTGCCTGAATTGTGGAAAATTTCAAGTTAATGAAGTCTGAACTAATCAAGTTGAATGAAGCAATAATTGTGCAGTCCCAGTGAGGGAAAGAAGAATGGTTATTTACGGTCTATTTTGCTTTAGAAGAAGAGTCTGTGGCTTTTAAGGTACTTGCTAATTGTTCGTTCAAGTGCACATACAAATCCCTCAACCCAGTGTTTGTCAAGAACACAAATGTGTCATATTCTGGAAGTCTTTCCTTTATAAATTGCATAATACACTCCAGCTCTAATTAACATTGGAATGTACTCTTACACTTTGGATTGTTTTAGCTCACGTAAGAGATCATCCAGTCCAGTAGTTATCAAACTCTATAAGGGACAGAGGGAAAAATATTTGTCTTTGCAAGCCATTCAGTCTCTGCTGTAACTACCTAACTGCTATGGTAGCCAAAAAATGGCCATGGGCAATACATAAACAAATAGACATGACTACATTTAACAAAAATGTATTTATAAAGACTGACAACAGGTCAGGTTTGGTCCTTAGGCTGTAGTTTTCTGATCTCTGTCCAAACCTTTTATTTTGCAAATGAGAAAACTGAGGCCCAAAGAGAATAGTATATTTTATTTTTCCATGTGAACCTAAAAGCAATGGCTAGAATTATCTAGATCTAGAAAAAATCCAACAATAAAGACATGTATGCTTGATTTCATGAGTTTTAAACCGTCTTCTGATTCTTAGCATCATTAATATTTATTGACTGCCTCCCTGAGTCTCTAAGTTATGTACACTGCATTTGGCTTGCAAAGTATCCATTTAGCTGAGTTACATTGATTATACTGTTTCCTCATTATTCTTACCAAAGCTATTTAGAGCCCTTCTGATTTCATAAGTTTTCAACATGCAACTCTGAATGTGCTTAATTTTCTTTTATTGGAGCTTCTAATATTCTTTGCATCTCTTCATTTATCCTTCATTGAGGATCCAGACAACAAAGGATAGTGCCCTGTTAATGATGCCATACCTCCTCGCTAATGGCAGTTAGTATTTTTATACTCATATCAAGCATCAGATGTCCCTGTGTGAGCACCCACCAGAGAGAAATGTCTGCAAATGTTCATAGAACAACCTTCTTTCCCCCTTCTCCTGCCTACCTCTATTCTCCTGACAACCAAGATCTGAAAACACAGCAATTTTAAAGTTTCACTGAGATGTTCCTCTCAGATGCACTTGACCTTGTAGAGCATGAAGTGTCGTTTTGCTTTGCAGGGATTCATTGGATCAAACAATAAAGAAAGACTTTTACTCCAGCTATGTGTGAAGAAAAATTAATATACAAAAGGTGTAGCTGTTTAGAATAGTTCATCTTTTTCATGTTTGGGGCTATGTTGCCTCTCACAATAGCAATTTCAGTTGCACAGAGAAAAAATTTGTTCTTAAGACATAGTTGAATAAATACGTAACTCACATTTTGCATACTCAGGGTTCAAAGAGGTCTTATGTGTCCTTTTGTAGCAGATTACTTGCTGAAACATCTGATAACCTATTTATTTCCCATCCGTTGAACAAAGAAAATAACCAAAACTCCTTAGATGGCATTCAAGGTGCCCAACACTCATGCTTCATTCCTCCTTTTCAGCTCTATTGTGCAGAATTTTCCTCTTACAATTTTATATTTATTATGGATTTTCCCCAGTGTTTTATGCTGCCATCTTCAGTGTACCATTGCTCTTGCCTATAGTCTCTTCGTCCTTGCCTAATATCCCTTAATCCCCTTAATTTCGTACCTCTTCTTGGAGGAGCATCCCAAATGCCTATTTCCTCATGGAGTTTTTCTTGATCATGCACCTAGCAATTTCTTGAATATTCAACTCAGAAAACTTGTTATTGCTACCTTTATTATGACACTTAGCACATATTCATTTGTATTTTAACTATTTATATCTTTCTTCCTCTTTAAGGTTATTTTACTCATCTCTGCATCTTATTCAAACACAAATAGGTTCTTTTACTCCTCATTAAGGGCATTTAGTATTTGTTTAAGGATGAGAGGATGGTTGGATGAATATATTTTTTAAATTGAAATTTTGCATCATTAT
>NW_012101809.1:8022213-8025962 GCF_000951045.1 Mandrillus leucophaeus
CCAGCTACTCAGGAGGCTGAGGCAGGAGAATCACTTGAACCCAAGAGGTGGAAGTTGCAGTGAGCTGAGATCGCATCATTGCACTCCAGCCTGGGCAATAGAGTGAGACTCCGTCACACACACAAAAAAAAGCTGGGTGTGGCGGTGCATGCCTGCAATCCCAGCTACTGAGGAGGTTGAGGCATGAGAATCACTTGAACCCAGGAGGCGGAGGTTGCATTGAGCGGAGATCAGACCACTGCACTCCAGCCTAGTGACAGAGCGAGACTCTGTCTCAAAAAAAAAAAAGAAAAGAAAAGGAAAGAAAAAGACACATTGTTAGAATGGCTATTGCTTTTGGACTACAAGGGCAGTCTGTATGAATTTTTATTTCTCCATAAAAAATCACCAAAAGGTTACTGACATGGCTTTCTGAGCATCCTGACTTCCTCTTATATCCTCAAAATTGATCCCATTCCCTTAGTCAATCTCTATTCTCACCACTTGAAATAGCCTAACTCTATCAAAGTGGCTACCACACATTAGGCACTTTGTATATTTTGTCATACGTAATGGAAGCCATTTAATATGTTTGGGCAGAGGGAACAGTGTCACACTGTCAGCATTTTGTCACCTAACCTTGCTTAGTGAACATGTTAATCACTTTGATGTAACAGAGGCAAATGAATTTCTCTTCATAAATTTCTAGTATTCAGAGGAATGCCTTAATTTCAGGAGGCAATTCAACCTCATATGCTACACTTCCAATGTGTCTGAATCACCAAGGGATACTTTGAGATGAATGAAAGACTTAAAAAAATCTTAAGAAAACTCAAAACCTAAGAATTAAGTATTGATGGGTCTTTTAAGGATGGACATAGAAATTATTACTGCATTGTTTTTCTTTTCTTTTAGTATTTGTGAACAAAGCTGAAAGAAATAATTAGATACGGTCAAACATCAACATATGCCAATACTTTATGTAATTGAGAAGAAAAGAACAATGCCACTTGGAGGCAAAACTGTAGTGTAAAATGTATCCAAACTGCAGCATGTTGAAATGGTATCAGTGAAGCATACCATATTACCAGGAAGTAGCTCTTACTTCCTGAAAATAGTTACAAAAGTTTATCTCCTTGCTTTTTGTTTTGAAAAAGCAAGAGTTGAACTAGAAGAGATGCAGGAAAGTAAAACCATCCATAAATATGTATACGACACTTAAAATGAAGAGATTTCAAATAGAAATTGTAAGAGAGAAAAGAGCTCGTCCAGGCTTAAAGGATTTAAACTCGTGAAAGGCATATAGCAAAATGGCCTCTGTGTGTTTACTCCCCCTCTTTATTTCTCTCTGCATGATTCTAGAAAACTTGAACTGAACGTTACTTTTTCAACTCAAAGACCTAACATTCAGGGAAGTTAAAATAAAAAATTTCTGTAAGCAATGTACATTTCAAAGTTAGTACTGGTAGGTGACCTTGGGCCATGGTAGATATCCAGTGAGTATTTACTGATTTGTAACACTTAATTTTAGAGCCTAAAGGAACTTTAGATTACTATCATTTATTGAGTACATATGATAAGCCAGGTATTTTGTTTAGATTATCTCACTTTATCCTCACATCAACCCCTGAGGAGGGACTCTTCTTATCACTATTTTAAAGTTAGGATAAATGAGGGTTGGAGAGGCCAAGTGACTTACCCAAGGTAAGAAGATCTACCCACAGATGGTGAAGCTGAACTTCACATTCAGGGGCGAGAGCCTGTATTTTAGCCTTTGCCTCTGAGTGTCACTTGTTCTAACCCCCATTCCTTCAACAAGAAAAAGAAAAGAAAAGGAAAAAAAAAACCCAGATTTTTGAGAGATTAAATATCTAGACTAAGGTCACATGACAAGTCTACACATGGATGGACTTGGAAATGGTCTCAGTGCTATTGGTTCAGAGCACTGACCTTCCTGCCATTCTATGTTCTGGGTTGCTTTTCAGTTTATAGGAGACTGATCTAAAAGTCATGTGGGATTTATCTTCAGCCCACTAGGTGATTTTCGGCAAGCCTTTTTCGCTTTTATGGCTTCTATTTTCTTCATATTTAATATTTGAACCTTAGGCTATCAATCAAGATTCTTTCCATTTCTAAAATATGACAATTCTATCTTTCTGTGACCTATGACTCTACTGGCAAACTATATGGCAAATACCACAGCTACGATCCCAACTTTTGATCAAGCTGATCAGTATAGTATAATTTTCAGAACTGGAATCATGGTCTTAGGAATCAGAAAACCTAGATTCAAATCTCAGCACTATCTCCTAGTGGAGAGACTTTGGGAAATGTATCTAATAGTTGTCCATCTCAGATCTCTCATCTGCAAAATGAAATTAAATATTGCCCCTACTTTAGAAGGTGGTAAGGATGAAGTGACATGTCTTATATAAAATCTGAAGAACTGGCAGGGTTGAGCACTCAACAAGTGTTAGATGATGATGACAGTGATGATTAGGATGGTGATGGCATAATAATGGTGATATTGGGAGATGTCCTGTGATTATAAGATATAAATTTGCTCTCTGCTGTTAAATACAATATAAATTTGTTCTAATAATAATCTTTGATAATGATGTACCATACAGACTAAAATAGAAAAACATAGATGAAGATGAATTATTGCATTTATACTAAAGGCTGATAGAGTCAGAACTTACACAACTAATGACTAGTGCCTTCTTCTCTCATTCCCCACTCCCTTCCTTCTCAACCCTCCTCACCTTCTCTTTTCTACCTTTTCTCTTCTTCTTCCTCTCCCCTAATAAATGTAATTTAAATAGATAATTTCCCTAGCAAGACAATGACAGTGGTTTTATAAGCATATACAATTGCATAAAGGGTTTGATGCCAATTTGGTAGAAAATATAAATTAATATATTTAAATTATGTACTTATGCATGAACATATACATATAAGTATGCAAGTATGTTTTATATGAAAATTTCCCTACATGTTAATATATCTGGATTATGTGGAATTCTTCGTGATTTTTACTTCCTTCTTTATACATTTCTGCCTTTCATAAATAAGTGTATTACTTGTAGTATAAGAGGGGGAGACTTTTTAGGTCAAAATCATAGCAAAAATGTTATAAGTAAACATAGTCCATCAGAATCTTATCAATGGTTATTTCTAGGTAGTAGGATTAAAGGTAGTATCAGTTTAACTCTTTATCAGCTACTGTCTTCCCAGTTTTCTAATTAAGTATGCACTAATTTTATAATGTGTTTAAGGATTATTTTAAACCATGTACCAATACTCTAAAATATGGTAGAGAGAATTATGCCTACTATTTAACCATTTGACTTATGGGCTTAAACAGCTCCACCTGTGAGACAGCTATACTCTCACACTTCAAAAGGTCATAATTCTTTTCACATTGAGCAAGTCCTTTAATTTATACCTCATTTTCTTCTTCCAGATAATGAAAGATAAGTATTTCCCTTGCAGAGTTATCATGAAGATCAAATTGGAAAATGTACATGGAGAGTCTATAACAATGCTTGGCACTTAATTGACCCCAAACTACCATCACCCCCCACCAATCCAACATTGTCTTTTATTTCTACTAATGTCTGCAGGGTAAAAAAGATGGAGGCCTCTTGGCCAACAAATTGCTTCTTAATTCTACCTTCCCTTGAGTTCCTAGTATATCTTCACAGTCCCATCCCATTGTAATCTGTTAAGAGTTCTGCCAAAGATCATAACCATTAGGATGGCACCAC
>NW_012101809.1:8028207-8030760 GCF_000951045.1 Mandrillus leucophaeus
AAGTGACATGTCTTATATAAAATCTGAAGAACTGGCAGGGTTGAGCACTCAACAAGTGTTAGATGATGATGACAGTGATGATTAGGATGGTGATGGCATAATAATGGTGATATTGGGAGATGTCCTGTGATTATAAGATATAAATTTGCTCTCTGCTGTTAAATACAATATAAATTTGTTCTAATAATAATCTTTGATAATGATGTACCATACAGACTAAAATAGAAAAACATAGATGAAGATGAATTATTGCATTTATACTAAAGGCTGATAGAGTCAGAACTTACACAACTAATGACTAGTGCCTTCTTCTCTCATTCCCCACTCCCTTCCTTCTCAACCCTCCTCACCTTCTCTCTTTTCTACCTTTTCTCTTCTTCTTCCTCTCCCCTAATAAATGTAATTTAAATAGATAATTTCCCTAGCAAGACAATGACAGTGGTTTTATAAGCATATACAATTGCATAAAGGGTTTGATGCCAATTTGGTAGAAAATATAAATTAATATATTTAAATTATGTACTTATGCATGAACATATACATATAAGTATGCAAGTATGTTTTATATGAAAATTTCCCTACATGTTAATATATCTGGATTATGTGGAATTCTTCGTGATTTTTACTTCCTTCTTTATACATTTCTGCCTTTCATAAATAAGTGTATTACTTGTAGTATAAGAGGGGGAGACTTTTTAGGTCAAAATCATAGCAAAAATGTTATAAGTAAACATAGTCCATCAGAATCTTATCAATGGTTATTTCTAGGTAGTAGGATTAAAGGTAGTATCAGTTTAACTCTTTATCAGCTACTGTCTTCCCAGTTTTCTAATTAAGTATGCACTAATTTTATAATGTGTTTAAGGATTATTTTAAACCATGTACCAATACTCTAAAATATGGTAGAGAGAATTATGCCTACTATTTAACCATTTGACTTATGGGCTTAAACAGCTCCACCTGTGAGACAGCTATACTCTCACACTTCAAAAGGTCATAATTCTTTTCACATTGAGCAAGTCCTTTAATTTATACCTCATTTTCTTCTTCCAGATAATGAAAGATAAGTATTTCCCTTGCAGAGTTATCATGAAGATCAAATTGGAAAATGTACATGGAGAGTCTATAACAATGCTTGGCACTTAATTGACCCCAAACTACCATCACCCCCCACCAATCCAACATTGTCTTTTATTTCTACTAATGTCTGCAGGGTAAAAAAGATGGAGGCCTCTTGGCCAACAAATTGCTTCTTAATTCTACCTTCCCTTGAGTTCCTAGTATATCTTCACAGTCCCATCCCATTGTAATCTGTTAAGAGTTCTGCCAAAGATCATAACCATTAGGATGGCACCACATAATCAAAAATTACTGCCTAATTTAACAAACCCTGTATGAATGTCCAAAGGAGCAAATAGCAAGTTGAATTATGACCCCAAAGCAAAGAACTGTTCACTACAGTGCTTGTTCATTAGCTAAAATGCAAGACAATTTGTCTACTCAGAGTTTAGTCTCAATGCAGTTGTTATCATCAGTACTGGTGCCCTTCTGAAATGATGTGGCTTTGAGTGGAATTGCTTTGGATAAAAAAAAGTCACTTCAATTCACTGTGCATTTGAATTTCATGCTGCTCACCCGTGGTATCTGCCTCACAAACTCTACAACACTGTGTTTACTGACAAGCCAAAAGAGCAGGATAAACTTCAAGGAGACATTTAGATCTGAATCCTCAATGAGAGAAAGTCCTGAGATTTGGTGATCATTTATGGTCTTATGGTATATGCCAGTGTCTGTCAGATCTGAGAAGATGAAAGATGATGGATCACTAACTCCTAGCTAAAAAGGATGGTGTTACTAAATAAGGAAGTACAGCAACTCTTGTGTTACGTCAAAGGCAAAGCAGACATTTTCCCCATGGATGTTTATCATGAGCTTCATCAGAGGGTCTGGCACATTGTAGGCATTTTATAAATGTTTATTCCAATAAATTGGTTAATAATAATAATTTATATTAACTTTTTATCTGCATTCTAGCTTCCTATCGTATATATATCTGTTAGGAATCAGTCTGCTTTATTGAATATCTGAGCTTGATCTTTTAAAATTCATAGCTTCCATTTGTGTAGTAGTGAGACTAGATGCATGGGTACTATAGAGAAGCCGTAAAAGGAATACAGAACCTGGTTACAATGGACAAAAGTAGAATTAAATTATCACTTTCAGGAAATGTGTATGAATAGCTATAATTTACTGCTTATGATAGATCAGGCATTGTAGCGTTTTATTTATGATTTTATTTAGTCTTCCCAACACAGTTGTATCACACTGATTAATATTGTTTCTCTTTTGTAGATGGCAGAACAGTTTTATTACTGCTGTTGCTAAGCAAACTATCCCCAAAATGTAGTAACTTAAAACTACAAACATTTTATTATGTATTTCATATGTTATAATTTGTGGGGATGACTTTTCTTGGTTCTCCAAAGTCTGAAATCATGTCTGGGAAGGCTTGAAGGCTAGGGTCACTCAAGGATTGAAGGAAGGAATCACCTG
>NW_012101809.1:8032385-8086659 GCF_000951045.1 Mandrillus leucophaeus
GAGGCCCAAAGAGAATAGTATATTTTATTTTTCCATGTGAACCTAAAAGCAATGGCTAGAATTATCTAGATCTAGAAAAAATCCAACAATAAAGACATGTATGCTTGATTTCATGAGTTTTAAACCGTCTTCTGATTCTTAGCATCATTAATATTTATTGACTGCCTCCCTGAGTCTCTAAGTTATGTACACTGCATTTGGCTTGCAAAGTATCCATTTAGCTGAGTTACATTGATTATACTGTTTCCTCATTATTCTTACCAAAGCTATTTAGAGCCCTTCTGATTTCATAAGTTTTCAACATGCAACTCTGAATGTGCTTAATTTTCTTTTATTGGAGCTTCTAATATTCTTTGCATCTCTTCATTTATCCTTCATTGAGGATCCAGACAACAAAGGATAGTGCCCTGTTAATGATGCCATACCTCCTCGCTAATGGCAGTTAGTATTTTTATACTCATATCAAGCATCAGATCTCCCTGTGTGAGCACCCACCAGAGAGAAATGTCTGCAAATGTTCATAGAACAACCTTCTTCCCCCTTCTCCTGCCTACCTCTATTCTCCTGACAACCAAGATCTGAAAACACAGCAATTTTAAAGTTTCACTGAGATGTTCCTCTCAGATGCACTTGACCTTGTAGAGCATGAAGTGTCGTTTTGCTTTGCAGGGATTCATTGGATCAAACAATAAAGAAAGACTTTTACTCCAGCTATGTGTGAAGAAAAATTAATATACAAAAGGTGTAGCTGTTTAGAATAGTTCATCTTTTTCATGTTTGGGGCTATGTTGCCTCTCACAATAGCAATTTCAGTTGCACAGAGAAAAAATTTGTTCTTAAGACATAGTTGAATAAATACGTAACTCACATTTTGCATACTCAGGGTTCAAAGAGGTCTTATGTGTCCTTTTGTAGCAGATTACTTGCTGAAATATCTGATAACCTATTTATTTCCCATCCGTTGAACAAAGAAAATAACCAAAACTCCTTAGATGGCATTCAAGGTGCCCAACACTCATGCTTCATTCCTCCTTTTCAGCTCTATTGTGCAGAATTTTCCTCTTACAATTTTATATTTATTATGGATTTTCCCCAGTGTTTTATGCTGCCATCTTCAGTGTACCATTGCTCTTGCCTATAGTCTCTTCGTCCTTGCCTAATATCCCTTAATCCCCTTAATTTCGTACCTCTTCTTGGAGGAGCATCCCAAATGCCTATTTCCTCATGGAGTTTTTCTTGATCATGCACCTAGCAATTTCTTGAATATTCAACTCAGAAAACTTGTTATTGCTACCTTTATTATGACACTTAGCACATATTCATTTGTATTTTAACTATTTATATCTTTCTTCCTCTTTAAGGTTATTTTACTCATCTCTGCATCTTATTCAAACACAAATAGGTTCTTTTACTCCTCATTAAGGGCATTTAGTATTTGTTTAAGGATGAGAGGATGGTTGGATGAATATATTTTTTAAATTGAAATTTTGCATCATTATATTTTGTAATGATGAGAAAATCTTCATATAGTCTATATGGTATAGATCATGCTGGAAAGATAAATGAAATTTAATTAACATATATTTTGCAAAATACCTGAACATACTGCTATCATTTAAAAACATAATGAGATCACCTCTCTTAGAAATGAGCTATGTCCTGAAGCACCTACAGAATAAAAGAATTTATATGAAACCTGAAACTATTTAACTTAATGCTATAATATATTATATGCACTATAAAAACATGCTCAGTTGTGCCTAATGAGTGAAAAAATCATAGAAATTAAATTTTAATGAATTTCTTCTTTCTCCTTTTTCATATATCATCTCATTTGCTTTTTCTTTTATCCACTTTAAATATACTGAAATTCCTCAAGAAGTTGGCTAATATATAGTGAATAATAATATTTCTGTCACTATTTTGGAATCATAGTCTAAAGAGTGGATGCTTTAAACCTTTCTCTATAGAACAAATGCATCTTAATTAAAGCCAACAAAATATTTCCCAAAATGGCTGGATTTCAAGTAGATGTTTCCTTGTCCTCAATTGAAACTAAGCCCTTGTCCTCTTTAGCTTAGGATATTCTCAAAATGTCTAGCAATTTTAATGATGATACAGAAGGAATTTTAATTATGATACAACATTTAAGTTCTCCTTTCTCTACCGGTCCACAGGGAAGTTTAAGATAAGAGTTTTATTGCTGTTTATTTATTTAATAATCAAAAGAAAGTTAAGTGAGAATATAGAGAATAAGGATCATAAGAATCATAAATATTTTAGATCAAGGAAAATTAAACAACTTCAAAAATAAGAATAGGAGAAGACAAATGCAAGGAACTTTAGAAACAAAGTTCTTGCTAAAGAAGCTTCAATTCCAAGTGCAGTTTTATCTGAATGATATACAGGACTGCATGTAGCTGACTGTTTTTCACGAAACTAGAGAATACTCCTTGTACTAAATAACTGGGGAAATGGACTGGTTCTTAGATTGCCTGCAGAGCCATAGCCCCTTTCTGCATGAAACTGTTTCACCCATAGCCCTCATTTGTTGTTTGCAAAACTCTACGCAAATCCTACACCCTTGCCCTATCCCCAAGGAATAATAGGATTTAGGGGGACAATGATACCCCCAAAAGTAAATTTTCAGGCTGGTCAGCAACAGTTGAAATGCTAAATCCTGAAAAATAAATCATGGGCTGGGTCAAGTAGATTCTCAGGAATTTAAGCTAAAAAAAACCAAACAAAACCAGAAAATTAGGCCATTATCAAAAAGAGGGATGATCAAAAAATACCTTGAAACAGAAATTAATCCATGACCGCTCCTAATATATAAAATTGTGAGTAAACCAAGCTTATGGAAAAGGAGCATCATTGGGGGCGGGGGGGAAATGTCAATTTATAGAATGTGTCAAATAACAAAAGAAGGCCAGGTGCAGTGGCTCATGCCTGTAATCCCAGCACTTTGGGAGACTGAGGCAGGCGGATCACTAGGTCAGAAGATCGAGACCATCTTGGCTAACATGGTGAAAATCCATCTCTACTAAAAATACAAACAGTTAGCAGGCACCACGCCAGTAGTCTCAGCTACTTCGGAGAATCGCTTGAACCCAGGAGGCGGACGTTGCAGTGAGCTGAAATCGAGCTGCTGCACTCCAGCCTGGGTGAGAGAGCAAGACTCCGTCTCAAAAAAGCACTGAAACTTTTCAATAGCCCTGGGATCTCTAGTGATTCTTCCCTCTTGTTGATCTGTCTCATCAGTTGCATTACATTTTACCCAAAATGAATAAAGTTATCATTTCTCTTAAAAATCCTTTGGGAGAATGGCAATATAGACACAAATACTATTTTTTTCTCCTAGTTTTGCACTAGTTCGTGGTTTCTTTCATTAAGTACTAGATGAAGTGGCTATCTTGTTTTGTAAGAAATTTCATGTGAAAAAAAAATATGTATGCTTCTTTAAACTCTGTAATCCCCCAGGATTTCATGTGATGTTTTCACTAGGAGAGAGAATGACCAAGGAAATAGCAAATTCCCATTTCCCAGCTTACAGTTACTTCTGGAATATGCTAATTGAGTGTGGAATAGTCACAGAAATGTCTCATGCATTTCAAATGTTTCACCTCTCCTCATAGAAAAGCCAATAAAATGGAATTTGCACAAATTAAATGTGCCTGTCTCAGAATGTGCCCTGAATCTTTATACATGTGCATCTTCTTAAATAATCACTGATGCTTTAAGTGAAATAAGAAAGCATTAGTCTTTTGCAACCCAAAGAATCTAAATAGACTGGAAAAATCTGAAAAGTGTGCTTTATCACTTTGTTTACAGAGAAATTGGAAAGTACTAAAATTAGCTCTGTTCAAAAATTATCAAAGAGAATTGTAGAGCATGCAGCTCACAAAAATGTTATATGTCAGAGCTGAAAAATCAATGGACTAACTCATGGTTTTATTAAAAATGACCCATGTTTTTCAAGATGGTCCTTCCCATTATAGACTAATTACCTCACTTTTGTTCGCCTTGTCATTCTCTATTGAATATGCCATGTGCCTTCCCTTCTCCAAACTCTCAACCCACCTTGTCTTCCAAACATTTCTGCAGCAACCGACTTCATACAGGTGTAACTACAAAACTTCTTACCTCAGTGGCAGCATTTTCTATGGCTTTCTGCCCCTGTGCCTCTCTGGGTGTGCAGTGGTAGTGTTGAAGAGCTGCTGGAAACCACCCAGCACTCACACATGTTCAAACTAGAAGTGAGAAGGAGTTAGTATGCCAAAGAGTAACCCTTGATCAGTTTGGTGGCATGAAGGGAGATGTCCATAGATACATTCTTCTGTCCCTCTGCTGGCTAATCCTGTGGCACATTCAATTTGCTACTCAGACCACAGGTGATCACTACAAAAATAGACCACAAAGCACACCTATACACAAGCTTTTCTTCTTTCCCTGATTCCCTCTTTTCAGTCCCTTACTTCTGTTCCCTGGGATCATGTTCCAAAATAAACTACCTGCATGCAAACTCTTCCGAAAATTCTGTTATCCAAGACTCAAATTATCCAAGTGATATTTGAATTATAACATACCCCAAAGTATGGAAAAGAATTACGAAAGCAACTAATATTTATTGGACATAAGCTATGTACCTGGTGATCAGCATATGCTACCTTGTTTAATCTTCATCCTGGGCTTTTGTCGGCGATTTTGATCCCCTTGTTCCACATAAGATATCTGAGGTTCTTAAAGATAATCAACAAGGCAAAGGTTACCAGCTAATAAGAAATCAAACAGGGATTTCAAATCCTGATTGTCTGATTCCAAACCCACCTTCTTTTCACCATACCACAGGGCCTCCCTTTTATAGAAAAGAGCCAAAGTTGCCAGAAAAGAGCCAAACTTTTGCCAGAAAAGAGCCAAAGTTGCTCTTTTGCCAAAAGAGCAAAAGAGCCAGATCTTCACATCTGGATGAGACCCATTAGCTTAAAAGCTCTCTGGCACCAAACCCGAATTTTGTATGTCCAGTTGTTTCAACACGGCCATAATAAGCAGATTTTTTTTAGCCATTTAGAGCCTGCTTGTTTTGCATACCCCACAAAACTGTGCCAACATCTGCTAGTCATAGGTAAGGTAAGCCCCTGCTCTATACATACCCCATGACACAGATGCCCTTTGCAGCTCTCTGACCCAGAGTCACCCATGCTGTTGAGGGATATCACGGAGACAGTCGCTCCCTTTCTGATCTGTCTTTCCTTTAGGAGTTCTTTGCCTTCCTGCCTTTCTGGGTGGCACCCCTGTCACGCCCCCTAAACGCAAATTTGTCAAAGGGTCACCTAAAAAAAGCTTGAATTTTCTACTGCCACCTCTTGGCCACATCTTTTTTCTTGCTCAGACTCAAAATCCCTGGAACCCCCTACACTCCCACTCTAGTTTGACTGCTCTTGTAGTCTGTTTATCTGGCTAGCATGATAAAAATTTCCATTAAACATAAAGAGAGCAAAATTGAAGACTAATAAACACAAGACTTGTTGGATAGAACAGGGAATAAATCTATAAAATGTATGACCACAAGAGGTGACCCAGCATGAAAATATAAATTGATGCCAAGAAAATTCAGATAAATTCAAAAATGTCAAGGTCATACCGGCTTTTTAAGATTTTGAGTGTCACATGAACTTAATCTTGCAGATTATGGTCAAAGAAGTTAAAAATTTGAAAGAAGAGAACTTTTTTGATTATATAGTTATTCTCCATGGCTACTTAGCATATTTCTTAGTAACTAAAATAGTATGTATTGGATGTTTATGAAAGTAAAAGCAATGCTTTTTTTACATCCCATCCTTCAATGTTACTATTATAAGGGTAATCTTCAGCTGAAGACCTCATGAAGCAGAACCAAGGAGATGATTTTAAATAATTTTTGGCCAATTGTGCTCCAAATATTTAGTATCTGACTCTATTCTAGCTAATGTATTTTATTAATTTGTATAAAGTACCTGTGCTACCAAAGATAAGACTCATTTGATTCAAGACCACAAGTTGGGAAATTTAAACACTGAACTTTACTAATTTTTGACATTTCTATGGCCATAAATTAATATTTCCAAAATAGTCTCAAATGTTCCTAAGTTTTATAACCTGGCATGTCACAGTCATCCCCAAATTACATATTACAAATAGAACAATTACTGTATGGCTTTAGAATGAGGCAGTAAAGAAACTGAAATATGATTTAAGTTGTTACAATGAATGAAGCATATGACTGGAAACTAGTAGCTGGGTATTTTAAACATCCAAAATGAGTAAAGAAGTTTTATCCAGTAAAGACTTTTGCCACACACAACATGACTTTCGAGTACCTCTTGCTAGCAAAGACTTCTTGTTACTTTATTTCTTCATTTCTATATTTTAAAATTTATCCTGGCATGCTTTTCCTATTGCACAAAGCATTATCTTTCCTTCTTGTGTTATTCTCAAGTAAGTCTAGTTGGCTAATAGTAAATCTAACATTAGATTTTATTCGAGCACCTTCTTGTTTAAATTCTACTAACTTCCTGAGATTATTGTATGAATAAGCTTCTGGATTTTTACAAATAAATGCATTGATTATAAGTGGGTTTATTTATTATTATTGTACCTAATATAATCATGCAAAAGTATTCAATATATAAACACATATTATGTCATTATTTTCCTCTTATTCCTCCTTCCTCTTATTTTTCCTCCATATTACATACAAGGTTTTATATTGATTTGCTTGATTTTTATATTTAATTAGGTTATACTTTTATGAATATCATTTTGTGAGTAAGTGGAGTATAAAAATATTGTAACAAAAAAAAGGCTGTTAGACCTGATGGTTATAAAAACTACTTTTCAGACTTTACTAAGAAAGGGTTGTCTTACCTCTTACTGGCTTTGTAGCCTCTAAAAATTAAGTTTTATCACTTAACCTCAGACTTCTCAGGTGTGAACAGAGAATCATAGTACTTGCCTCATAGGAATAGGTTGAGGCTAAAAATGAGATGATGCATGCCAGAGTGCCAGGCTCATATAGATAGTCCTCCATACTCTTATTTATAGTTTGAAATTATACATTAAAAACAGGTGTTCCCTCAAAATCCAGAACACAAACAACCCACATTTTGAAATAGGCAAAAGGTCTATACAGTTAATTAAAGAAAATATACAGGTGGGAAATAAGCATACAGGAAGATGTTCAAAACTCATCATTAGAGAAATACAAATTAAAACAACAATAAGGTATTATTACATACCTATTAGAGTGGCTCAAATCCAAAAATCTGACAATACCGACTGCTGGGGAGGATGTGGAGCAATAGGAACTCTTAGTCATTGCTGGTGGAAATACAAAATAGTATATCCACTTTGGAAGACAGTTTTGCAGCATCTTAAAAGCTAAACATAGTCCTACCATATGATCCAGCAGTTGCCTTTCTAAGTATTTAACCAACTAATTTGAAAACTCATCCAAACAAAAACCTGTACATGAAAACTTATAGCAGTGTTATCCAAAATCATGCAAAACGGGAAGCAACCAAGATGTTATTCAACAGGTGAATGGATAAACATACTGTAAGATACTGTCCAATGAAATATTATTATTCAGTGGAATACTCATCAGTAGAATAGTATTAACATTTAATGATAAAAAGAAATATGCTATCAAGCCACTAAAAACACAGACGGATCTTAAATGTCATTGTTAAATAAAATAAGCTAGTCTGAAGTGTTACATACTGGATGAATTGATTTAAGTGACATTCTAGAAAATACAAAATTATAGAAATAGTAAGCAGATAAGTTGCTGACAGGTGGTGAGTAGGTGAAGGTTTGAAGAGATGAGGCATAAGGTATTACACGTTGGCTGCCAGCTGTCCCTCCTCAATATATGTGGCTTAAAAGTGATGTTATCATGAAGTGTAGAGAAAATGCTTACTCATGAGATGTTCATCGGATCACTTAAGAGTAAAGATGAAATTATACCTTAATTCCAAACTTACTAAAGCACTGTTATTACCCAGTAAGTTGGTATTAATCATCAGTGTATCTCACACAGATCTCATCTATATCAAAACCTCAAAACAATAGTGTAGGCTTTACTGTTTAAACCCACAGCCTATCTTGATATTAGGTCAGACATGCTTCAACTAATCTATTAGGAATCTTGTTCTTTAATTTTATCCCTTCCCATCCACATGAGTTCCATTAGAAGGAATTGTTTAATACGAAAGCCACATAAAATCATCATGAGTCTACATACTTTTGTTTCTCATATGAGAGGGCCAACTTTTAACCTGTAACATTTTAAACCTTTGGAGTCTCCAAAATATATACCGTGGATGCCTCTAAATGTATAACAACAATGTTGTAACCAAACAAAAGTGTGTAAAGGATGAGTGCTAGAGACTATAGCTTTCCTTTTGCCCACTAAGAAGAATTTTGGCGTGACTCTCAATATCCTTTCCATCCCTCCTCATCTCTTGCATTTCAAGGATGGGTGTAGAAAAAACAAGAAAGAAAAAAAGAATGGGCATAGGAAAGAAGACAGAAGGATTCTGGGAGAGGATTTAGGAAATTATTGGTGTGATGTACTATTATCACCCTCATGAGGTTCTAAAATGCAAGGAAGAAACTTGAGCCACATTCATGTAATCCTGGGTCCTATTGTCTTATTTTGAAATGCAACCTTCACTGAAGAAGGATCTAAGTTCACAAGATCAGACCTTTACTGAGTAGCACAGTCAGGTCTCAGTTCCAGTTTATACTGGTTACAAAATCTGCCCTACTTCCACTATGCCAAAGATTCATGGTTGGCTTAGATTTTAATTCACCTGCCTGGATTCAACTCTCAGCTCCTACATGGCCTGGATTTGAATCCCAATTGTCTGTCCTGTGGCTAAATTGCCTAACATCTCATTGTCTCACATTCTTCATCTGTAAACTGGCGATGGTAATAATGCACATTTGATAGGACTAATTGTGAGGAATAAACTGTATAATCTGTGTAGACACATACAAATATAAATTGGCACATAGTAAGCATATAATAAATGTTAACCAAGACTCAGTTTTCCTTTGTATCACTTCTCAGCAACTATGTGAATTGTGTTGTTTTGCTAAATTTTTAAGGAAACAAAATATTTACATTAAATAAATATATTTCCTTTGTCATTAATCCCCATTTATTGGGACAGCAAAATCTTGAAAATCTAGTTAAGATGTTTTAAGAGGTTCTATTGATTATGTTCTTTCCTGCTCATTGCTGGCTACATAGATGATACATTTTGTATTAAGTTAATTTGAAACCTAAAAAAACTTATTTCCTGAGGACTGCAATTTTCAGGGATACTTCTTAATTTAAATAAAGTTTTTCCCAAGTCTCCTTGATTTAAAGAAATAATGATATCCATCAAACTGAACACTTGTCTATGTTGCTTACTCTTTCCCATGTGGGTTTGTCATTGACACAAAAAGAAAATCAGTTTAAATGGAGCTATCACAGATAGCTCACCCAGACAGCAAGGATACTTTATAAGCTGAAAAATCATCCAATAGGAAAAACACACGAACAACAGTTAAAAGGTCTCTTATAATGCAGATATTATTATTATTATTATTATTAACTTTACAGGAGCAGTTGAACCACATTTTGCATGCAGTCACTAACTTTTTTTCAACCGTATTGAGAATCCTTTCCCCCTACAATCTGCTTTTGCATCCTAATGCTTTTGGGAACCAGTAGACTAAAAACAATATTATTTATGTTAATTGTGCTGTGAACTGCATTAATAAAAAGGCTTAGAAAACATTTGTGATATTATGCTTTTAAAGTCTGTCTATATCTTCACCCTTCGGTGACAACAGCATTTGCACAAATGGTGAAAGATTGAAAATAAATTCATATTTTGTGACAAGCTTGCAAATGTGAAGGCAAATATTAATGGCAAAGCATGAACAAATGGAAAGCACTGGATTTTGCAAAAGAGAATTTCAAGTACACCACTGCATCCAAGAATAAGGTTTAAGGGTAAAGCAGGTAAATCATCTACAAGAATTCCTATAACTTAGACTGGAATAATACACCTGCCACAGGTAAAATGAAGGGCCGCACTGTGAGTGTTTCAACAAAGACATTAACAAACATCTATTCTTAACTCAGACAGAAAATCAGGAACTCTGACTGGAGAATCTGTCCACATCAGATGTATTAGTGATAGTGGGTCACAGAGAATGGAGGAGAGCTCGTTTGTACCATGTTGATACTCTCACTTGAATAGCTAGGATTCTACTGTTGGCAATAGAGTCCATGCATAATATGTGAAAGCACTGTACAAGTGTAAACTTGGTTGTTGAATTACAGTGATCTCAATTTAATCTTATCACAATCTCCATATACAAAGGACAAATATTATCCCTCTACAGATGAGAAAAAATCTAAAACCAGGGAAGTTGTGATTTGCCCAAAATAACAGGCAACTATTCTTCTACATTAATACAATTGACTCTGTGAGAACACATTGTTTCAGAAAAATGCATGGATTTCCCTAAACCAAGTTTCCCAGGCTGAATTCCGCTTCTCCTGTATTGACCATCCAATAAACATCTTACCCACTGAGTGGTGATACTTCTTGCTCTGCACAGTGTGATTTTGGCATCAGAATCTATTATTCATCTAGCGTTGCACAACAATATAACCACACACTTAGAAGCTTAACAATCATGTGTTCATTGTCTCACAGTGTCCATGGCTCAGGAATCTGCAAAAACGGGATAATTTGTCTAGGTTGCAGTATTATCTGAGGCTCAAGTGAAGAAGTTTCTGCTTTCCAACTTACTCATGTAGTTGGCAGGATTCTATCTCCTGTAGTGGTAGTAAGGAGAGCTTCAGTTTCTTGCTGACTGTTTCCTGGAGGTTACCCTCAACTCCTAGAGGCCAACTACAATTCCTTACAACACAAGGTTTTCCAACATGGTCACTTGCTTCCTCGAAGTGAGTGAGGGAGAGACTCCAGCAAGTCCAGCACTGCAATGTTATGTAAATTAACCATATAATTGTAGACAAATAATGATGTACATCCTGTCACTTTTGTTGTTATATTGCTTAGAAGCAAATCACAGGTGTCACCCACACTCAGGGGTAGGGATCACATAACAGCATGAACACCAAGAAGCAGGAATCATTAAAGCTCCTGTCTGCCATTGCATGAAATTGATCTGTGCAAAAATTTAACTGCAAGTGGCCATAGTCACTATTAACTTATACAATCATATTAATAATTTGCTGTATTTTGCCATTCTTATGAAAAGATTAAAAAATTTAAAACTGTGCCAATACTAGCAATAACAATTATTAGGCTCACCAATTCAATACAAAACTAGAAATTGTTACATAAATATTCAGTCTCTGTCCAGTGTTATGATAACCTGAAGTAAAAAAAAAAAAAAAAAAAAAAGGAAATTAAGGAACATATAAACAGTCTAAATATATATTGATAATGGCCATATCTAAAAGACAATTGTGGGCTTTATACTTGGTTGTGGCTCTGTTAAAACACTTCTTATAAAGCGTAAGGGCACAACTAAATTTTTGCACAGATCAGTTTCATGCAATGGCAGATGCATTCACTGTGTGTGAAACTAAGCACCACCTCTGGTTAATAAGTGATCAGCTGGAAGGCCGAGGTGTACAGATTGCTTGAGCCCAGGAATTCAAGACCAGGCTGGACAACATGGTGAAACACGGTCTCTACTAAAAGAAATGCCATTTTTTTTTAAAGGAAAAAAGTCGGGCATGGTGGCTCATACTTGTAATCCCAGAAATTTGAGAGGCGGGTGGATTGCCCGCGCTCAGAAGTTTGAGGCCAGCTTGGGCAACTTAGAGAAACCCTGTATATACACAAAAATACAAAAATTAGCGGGGGGCATGGTGGCACATGCTTGTAGTCCCAGCTACTACGGAAGTTGAAGTGGGAGGATCATTTGAACCCAGAAGGTCGAGGTTGCAGTGAACTGAGATTGCACCACTGCACTCCAGCACTCCAGCCTGAGTGACAGAGCAAGACCCTGTCTCAAAAAAAAATAAAAAAATAAAAATAAAAATAAAGGGGTCAATAACTCAAAAGGAGATTCTTTATTTGTATTAAACTTTTCAAGTTTAACCATCAAAGATTAAATCTCACTATGGCAATGTCTGCTTAAAATCCTCCAGTGCATTTCATTGCACATAAAATAGTCCAAAAAACCATTAACATGGCCTGCAAGGCAGTGTGATCTGATTTCTGCTCACTCTTCCCAGCACTCTCTCCCCATACTCTTATCTCCACTACACAATGCTTGCGTTAGCTTCTCAGACAACCCGCACTCCTCTGTACATATAGCTGTGGCTGCTCTCCATGCTCTTTCACCATTCGTTGACTCTCTTTTCTATTTATTACTAATATTGTAAGTATTTTTTCCTCAGGGAAGACAAACTGTTTTGTAAGTACCTTGTTGAAGATGGAATTTATCTCAGTTTATAATTGCATACTCATTAAAAAACATATACATTATTATTTGATGAGTAACTTTCTATTAGACCAAAAGTGAAATCCAATTATGCATATCTATAATATCAAAATATGGTACATATTGCTCAGCACCATGCTTGGGACATAGTAGATTTCAATAAATGTGTTTAAAGATGAATCAATTAACCAAAAAACAAGTCAGCCAGAAACAATTACCAGTGTTTCTACATAAGAACTTTCATCTCCCATTTTCTAATTCGATCTCCCATCATTTGTCTCACTTTCATTTTTTATTTTTGTTTTTATTTTATTTTTTATTTGTTAGTGATGGGTTCTCTCCCTCTCACATAGGCTGGAGTGCAGTGGCACGACCATAGCTCACTGCAGCCTTGACCTCCTGGGATCAAGCAATCCTCCCACCTCAGCCTCCTGAGTAGCTGGGACTATAGATGCATGCTATTGTGCCTCACTCTAACTCATTGACTGTTTTATGTACTTGTAGAAGTAAAATGTAATCCATTTCAACAAGTGAAATTAAATGAGATTTTTGCTTTAGTTTGGATATAGGAATATAATTAAGACATTGAGAATAAAGAATGTAGTACTTCAGGCAAATTATTTTTGCTTTATTTTCAAAGATGAACATGGTATTAAAATTCTGGAGGGAATGAAGGCTTTTATTTTCTTTACAGACAAGTGGGGCCCAATCTTCTCTCTTTTGTAGCTTGTGAGTACTTGGTATATAATTTAAAGTGTGTTTAGGTGTCCATTGAAATCACACACACATACATAACTTTGATCCTGCAACCTCCCATTTAAGAATCAGTCATAGAGGAGAAATATTAGAAGACATATATATGTAGATAGTTGCTGAGCATTGTTATAAAATCAAATCAGAACTGTCACAAGTGGTGTTTATTAGTAGGAATATGTTTAAATAAAATATGTTATATCCAAAGTATGGAACTATAGTATATACAAATTATTAAAAGAATGGATTCACTGTTTATGGAAAGATGATAATATGTGTTGTAAAATTTCATGCAGTTAAAGAGATGGAGAAGACAATATTTCTTTACAGAGATGCTTCTCGACTTATAATGGGATTATGTCCTGATAAAACTATATTAAGTAGAAAATATCATAATGTAATTCTTACATTACAGGAAAGTTTGAAAAACTAAAAGAAAACAAATTTTGAACTACAGTCTCAAATATAATCAGCAATTATGTTCAAATTCAGGAGGAAGAAAGAGATTCAAAATGATTCTGAAATAAGTCTTCATGATTTGTCCATTGTTATTTCATTCCAGCCTTGACATGGAGTTAATCTGCTGTAATTGTGTTAGAATTAATAAATGCTGATTGTACATAGATTTGGGGTGATCTTTTTCCCCCTCCTGTTTCAGCTAAAAATTTTTCCATTTGCTGGCTCTATAAGGGAACTCCATGGGCTCTGCTACTGCATGTTGTTTTGTTGACTGGTCTTCAATAAATGTTTGTTAAAATCAAATGAAGATATCACATGAATCCTTTTGGATATTCCCTTTAATGTCTAAGGAACTTCTGCAGAGAAAGCTTGGTTCAACTATATCTATTCACCCCAAGGTGGATGTTGTGATCAATATTACAAAGAGTGAGCACATCTGCTATTTTAAAGGAGCAGTGGGACATGGAGTATCTGGAGTCAGCCACCCTTTCTCCTACTTCTGCACAGTGGTGGTGGGGTGAGGCTAGTTAGAGCAAGACACCCCATCACCACTACCAAACATTAATGGTATACTCAATCCAAAGAAAGCAAGCTCTTGAAACTTTAAGTCAAACTGCTTGTAACATTGTTTCCTCTACACAAATCATCTCTGCTGAATTTTCCCTATTGTGACAAGCCATCCGAGTCCTCAAATCATTTCTTTCCTATCGTTCAAATCTTAGATCATTAATATTATTTGAAGCAAAAATCTGCACTTTAATAAAACATTGCAATAATGGCTGAGGTTTATAATGTTTTTGTAAGTAGGTTGAGTTTAGAGCAATCTGGACGTTTTCATAAGGAGGCTTTGTCTTCATTTGTAAGGGCATCAATAAAGCAGACATTTCAAGTTGCCTCTAGTCATGCAACAGAAAGCAGCGTGAAGGCCATTTATCCAGGGCATTCATTCCATGCTGGTTCAACCAAGCTCAAAGCACCTGTTTTCTTTATTAGTACACACACTGCTTGAATTACCCTGATTATTGCCTAAACTCTTCCTTTTACATTGCCTTTGGGGACAGTCTGCCAACATCCAGGTCTTCAACCAAGAACGACAAGAACCCACAGGAGGCTGCATTTCACTCTTGCAAACAGAGGGAATAACTGGAGCAGAAATACGAGCTAGTCGCCAGATTTTCCCACTTGATTTCGGTGCTTATCTGTCCTTCTAAAAATACCCATAGGCATTTTTTTTATCAGTGTATTATAGATCAAACCACATCATTCACTTCAACTGCCCTCTAAGGCTGCTGTATTTTTTAATGGCATCCAAATATCCAAGCAAATGAGAATTTGCTGGATCAAAATTAACAAGTCTATCAATAAGGTAATGTCAGTTTCAGGATGGAAAAGCTCATTTGAGTTTTAATGAGACATTTATCTTCTGATTATTTTTTGTTAGATTCTAAAAAGAAAAAACGTTGATTATCTTCCTGAGAAATCTATGAGCTGAAAACTACGTAGCTCAACCACATCACTTTCATTGATACAGGCAAGTAGCTAAAAGAGAGCCCACTGTATCCAAGGCATGATTGGGTTGAGGACAGGTCATAAAGACAGAAAAAAATTTGACCTACCCCTGACCCTTTCTCCACTCCAGGAGAATATAATTTAATTAGGAAAGGAAGAGCTCAACTAAAATTACTAAGTAAGGGATTAAGCCAAAAGAAGAAGAAGAAAGAAAAAAGTCTTAAAAGGAGAGCATGGAAAGTGATTTATTATCTGAAGAGAAAGAAACATATTTTTGCCTGTGTCAAGGGGCAAAATAAGAAATCAGGAAGATGTCAGAGGAATGAGTACATAATTGAAGACTAGATTAGAAAGAAATGGAAAGGGGATGTGTCACAAGCAAAGTCTTCAAAAAATCTAGGATGTCTTTGAACATGATCATCTTTGCTCAGTTATAGTATCAAATAAGTATGTGTTTTCAAAGACTTTACTCAAACAGGGAAGTGGGGATTCCCAAAGATTGTCCAATGCCAATATAACAAGCATCTGTACACAAGAATAGAGTGATTACCAGACCATAAAATCTGAGGAAAGAGTAAACAGAAAGAAGATAACACAAGAAAGAACAAATGCCCAATCTCCAAAAAACTAATGTATCGGTTATCTTACTCTGTGTAACAAGCTATCACTAAACCTAGTAGTTTCAAACAACACACAATTATTATCTCACAGTGTCAGGAGTCGGGGCATAGCATAAATGGGTTCTCTTCTCAGAATCTTACAAGACTGCAATCAAAGTGTCAGCCAGCCTGTGATCTTTTTTGGAGTTGGGCATCATCTTCCAAGCTCATACAGTTGTTGGCAGAATTTAATTCTTTGTGGGTGGTAGGACTGAGGCTCTCCTAGAGGCTATCCCGGTTCCTTGCCATGTGGTCCTCTCCAGAGACTGTTCACAACATAACAGCTTGCTTCTTCAAGACTAGCAGGGAGATTCGTTCTCTCCAGCTTCCTAAGAAGGAATCTTTTACAATATAAGCATCTCATCCTTTTGCCATATAACATTACCTGATCAAGATAGTAATTTCCAAATACATTTGCAAAAGGCTAATAGTTAGAATTAAGACATGGATCCCATTCATACTCAAGAAAAGGAGAGTATGCAAGGGTGTGGCCATTGGGAGTCACCTTAGGGTGTGTTCATCACACACAGAAACAAATATAAATGTATTAATTAGGCTGGCATAATATTGTTCCAAATATAAACTGGACATTTCTATTTGTGCAACTACAAATTATAACGAATTTTTGTTTTCTTTATGTTTACAAAGGAATAAATGTTATACACAGTATCAACCTTAGACCTGGGCAACTAGACTGCTGTCACTGGCCCTGTACTGTAGAGGTCCCTGCAATAGCACTCTCCCAGCTGTGTCTCTCCATATAAAGCAAGAAGTAAGTGAGGCCCAGGAAATAACCAAACTAGAGTCCTTCTCTGGATTGAATGTTTCTGTCTCCCCACTCCACAAATATGTAAGTTGAAACTTTAATCCCCAAAGTGATGATATTTGTAGGTGGAGGCTTTGGGAAATAATTAGGGTTAGATTAGCTAATGAGTATGGGACACTCTTTCTCTCTTTCTCTCTCTGTCCCCCCCTCCCCGGGTGTGTGTGTGTGTGTGTGTTTGTGTGTGTGTGTGTGTGTGTATACACACCAAGGAAAGACCATGTGAGAACATAACCAAGAAAAGAGTTTTAACCAAGAACCCAACCATGCTGGCATCTCGGACTTCAAGCCTCCAGAACCACGAGAATTGTGTGCTGTTTAAGCCACCCAGTGTATGGTATTTTAAGGTAGCAGCCTGAAATGATCAAGACAAATTCATATACCTCCACTTTTATGCTGCCCTCTGGGTACTCAAATCTGCAGAACTCTCTGCCCAAATAGCCCCAAATTTGCTGACAGAAGCATGGAGCCCTCTTCCTCACATCTGTCCTCCCAAAAGCAGAGCATGCCATCATGATGCATGTACCCTTATATCCTGGGAGTAGTTCAAGGTCCAGCTCTTTAAAGAAGGCGTTAGTTGTCAGAGTTGGGACTTGTAGTTTGAGGTGTCCACAAACACGCTTCAGGCTGGAACCAGGGAAAGGAATTTCAGAGTTAGACATTTGACCAAGTATTCCTCACCCATCCTCTTTTCCCAAGTCACACAAATGTTAGAGCTGGGCCTGTTTACATCTAGAAACTCGAAATCCCACTTTGAGCAGATAATTTCATTCATTTTCATGGTCTCAAGTGACAACTCACTCAAATGTTTGCCCTCTTTGCTGAGTGAGGAACAGCGTCTAGAGAAGTCAGAATGCAAAACGCTACCTCATTATAAAAGCAAACAAATTTTTAAAAAATTGGCAACCATTCAGGAAAACAGATAGTTATCTGAAGGATAATTGTGACATAACATACCTGATACACAGACGTTTTAAACCACACATTTTTAAGGGCATAAAAAGGTGTGTGAGAAGCAGTTTGTACTCTCATCATGTAATGCATGAGAGATATAATAAAATGTTGGCTGTAAAACTCCAAAGAGCCACTGCGGAAAAAGAAATGAAATTTTTCATACACACAAAATCATTAACTGAAAGTATTGTTCAGAAGATGAGAAGACGACACTTCTGACTTGAGGTTTTAGTGTTGAGCACAAGCACTTTTGTGCATACTCTATTACCAAAAGATCATAAGAGAATCAGGTATTAATACTACCCCTTGGAGACTGTCCTGTCTGTTTACAATATGGCATTAGAGAGGTTTTGGAACTCAATAGCTTTCTTCCAAGTTTTCATTTTCCAACTTCATGGCCACTGCAGATACACATCTGTGCTTCATATCGTGTGCTGGGCACATTGCTACTGAACTGATATCAAATGGCTTTTCCTCCATCTGTTGCCTGCTGAGGTAACACTGGGTTAAAATTTTTCAAAAAGCAATTCAGTCAGACCTCAACTTCCACTGTGTTTGACCCTTAAAAGGAAAAAAAAAAAAATCTGGGTAAAAACTCAGTTAACATTAATAGCAAAATGAATTTGCATAGATGGGGCTTTTTGTGGGTTGTTAAAATTTAAGTGTCTTTAGAGGTATATATCATAACAGACCACAGGTTTCCCCTTGTATATGCATAGTAATGTCTGTAACTTCAGTGGCAGAAATTCATTTAACATAAAGCCCACAAGAGTGTGGGTGTGTATGGATAATGTTCCAGAAATTTCTGCCCCCTCTTTGATCTAGCCCTTACTTGCCAGTGACACCTTCTTATACATAATATGCCTAGGTCATACCAAAGTACTGTGATGGTCAAGAAGATAAAATCAAACAAGGCTGAATTTACTACTTTAGTCCCATCAGCACTGACTTAACTGCCAATGCTGTTTGCCAAATAGATTTTTTAATAATAAAATAGAAAAAGGATAGTAATTTCCCTCATTGTGTCAATAACTACATGGTATTTACTAAGTACTCTTTAAAATGACTATTGTTTGTTACAAAAGCATATGTAATTGCCATTCAACATTACTCATCTGCATGAAATCATTACTCGTTATTGGAGTAAGTTGGTCTATGTCAAGGCAAGGCAAAAACAAAAAACATTGGTCTTTCGGTGGTCTGAATCTCAGATTTTGAAGTACAGTGTTTTTAAGAGACTATCAACTCTTACTGATCTTGGACCAAAGGTTACGAAGAGCTACTCTTATGAGAGGTGGAGTTTTCATCACACCACTGGAAAATAAGAAAAATTAAACAACGTAGTAAATCTTACATTAAATTGAGCACGTTCATGTTAAGGTATCTTTTATTCTGAAATTATGTTCTTTGCACTGAGTTTTTTCAGTATCATTTTTCCCTACAAAATAATGCTGAAACTGATAGAGCAGGAGCACTGTCATCTTGGACAAGCACGGCCAATTTCAATTTCCAGCTCCGTTTCTAGCCTCATGCATCTCAAGAAGATCACTTCTCTTCTAACTACTAGCAGCCAGAAAGAGCAGACAGAAAGACACAGATAAAACAGCTCAGGCACAGAGGAAGGTGGGGGGGAAAGTCTCTTAAGTAACTGCCAAACTTTACCCTCATACCATGGGCCCCAGTAAAACAGTGGGCCTTAAGAAGCACATTCCTTTCCCTTCAGGTGTACTAAGAAAGGAAAGCTAGAAGCAGACTCTGGGAATATGCCGGCAGCTGCAAAAAGATGTATGGAAGCAGACACACAAATCTCTCTCCCAGATAAGCACAACAAAAAGACACAGAAGCAGTCCCAGCCTCTGATAAACTCTCCCACCCCAAATCCTTCAAAACTCTTAGTCTGTAAGAATGTGTGCCTCTGACCTAACCAGGCCAGAAGATGCCACTCAGGTTCGTTTTCTCTAAAATAAATCTGTCCTGACTGGAGAGCCACCTTTTCGTGTTTCTTTCCTTTTTCTTTAATTCTTATGAAACTAAATCCATTTTTTTTTTGCTATGATTAATGTTTTTACTTGGGTAAATGAAAACAAGCACCTTCATTGACACCTAAAAATTATTTTGAAATTTTAATAGTCTTTGAAATCTAAACATCTGAGGAAGAGTGCTGTATCATTAAAAGGTGCTTTTTGGACTTTGTGGAGAATGTTTGAGGTTTTTTTTTCTGGAAAACATGTTCTTAGCATGTCAAATATTCAAGATCTTTACAGTGCTTTTTGTTAAGAATAGTGAAGAGTGGCATTTGGCAGCCAAGGCTCAGTTTCTTACTTGAAATCAATAAAGAAATGAAAGTCAAAGCAAGGCAAAGCAAACCTCACACCAGGATAACAAAGAAAGAAAGATCAAATGAAATAAGTTTCCTCATATTCAGATTATTCTTCCACACAACCCCACTTCTATGTCTTCATTTCAACATCTGGGAGGTATCCCAGATTCTGCATTGCATGTGCATGCTAATCATGTAGATTTCCTTTTATGGATTTAATAGATTTCTATGGAGCATCTGCTATGGAAAGATATTGCTCTAAGCAGCAGAAATATAATGGTCAACATAATGAACAAATTTCATGGCACTAATATTCTTATGGGATATATGTTTCCTCCTGAATTGTTTTCTTGGCAAAAGGATCCTTGCTAAGACCCTTTGGTTATCATCAAAGAAGTCAGAGTTAAACAGAGGTCCATTGAAAGGGTATAAAGGCTAGCTACGCTGGCTCACGCCTATAACCCTAGCAATTTGGGAGGCTGAGGTGGGCAGATCGCTTGAGTCCAGGAGTTTAAAACCAGCCCAGCTAACATAGTGAAACACCATCTCTATTGAAAATACAAAAGTTAGTCGGGCATGGTGGCAGGTGTCTGTAGTGCCAGCTACTTGGGAGGCTGAGGTGCAAAAATCACTTAAACCCAGGAGGCAGGCATTGCAGTGAGCTCGGATTGTGCCACTGCACTCCAACCTGGGTGACCGTGTGAGATGCTATCTCCAAAAAAGGGGGCTAGGGGGCTTAAAGTATCCATATAATCCAACTGCAAGAACAAAATACCCAAAAATCATCCTATCTGCTTTCCCTGGAACTGCACAGATTTTAGTTTCTGCTCTTCACTGCTCCACAGAAATGAAGAACTCCACAAGCTCTTTGTTTTGTTCTCTTTTAATGTCAATATTCTTGTGGTGTTTTCTTTATTTTTTTAACAGGGAGATTTCCTTTGCTTTTAAAATTGTGGTAATATATACACAACATAAAATTTACTATTAACCATTTTTAAGTATTCAGGTCAGTGATGTTAAGTATATTTACATTGGTGGGCAACCATCTCCACTATCCATCTCTAGAGCTTATTACTATATTCCCAAACTGATACTTTGTAGCCATTTAAGTTACAACTTTCCATTCCCTCCTTCCCCCCACCCCTGGTAACTGATATTCCACTTTCTGTCTTTATGAATTTAACTACTCCTGATAACTCATATAAGTGGAATCATGACAATATTTGTCCTTTTGTGACTGGCTTATTTCACTTCACATAATGTCTTCAAGGTTCATCTATGTTGTGGCATGTGTCAACATTTCCTTCCTCTTTAAGGCCGAATAATATTCATTTTCATAAGACTAATTCTAGTCTCACTCCAGATAATATTTTTTATTTCTATGCCCACCAAGTACTGCTTGATCATAGTCTTTAGTCTTCACTCAAATTTTCAATAGGCAATTTAATCAACCAATCCATCAATGGATGCCAAGCCTGAGTCAGCCATTCACCCACGTTCCAATTAACAGTGGCAACTGAGGGCAAGAGCAAGTGTTGCAAAGATATCCCTTGAATGCAATTATTTGTAAAGCAATTTGCAAAACACATGTGTAGAATGCAAATAAGTATGGATGTAATAATCACTGCTTTGTAAGTAAATACAATTATATTCTGAAACCATAACTTAAATTATGCTTCCAGAGGATACAGTAATGCAAAAGGTGCTGGCAATGTTCTTTATTTAAAAACGTGCTGTGTGAGTAGAACTGCTTCATTGCACACAGCAAGGAGGATTTCTGTAGAACACATTAGGACAGACAGGATCTCCACTCCACTCCACTCCACTCCACTCAACTCCAAAGGGACACATAGCTTCATATCTTTTTCATCCTCGTTCCAGAAGTATGTAGTTGATAAGAAAAATAAAAAGCAAATTACATTTGAAAATCCCATACCAGTTGCAGACACTACTTTTACCACATGATATGATGTAGTGTTAGCCTTTCAGTACTTAGACACTACTTATTTCTCATGGTTAAAGTATATAGAAGTGCATACGGTGAAGGAATGGGCAGGAAAAAAAATCAAAAGAAGATCCAAAAGAATGGTATTTGCTGTATAGCCTTTTGGAAGACAGAATTTATAAGCTACTTTGTAAAAGTAGGATATATTCACCTATAATTAGAGAAATGCCCAGTCACATACTAAAAGATAATCTATTAACAACAAAATATTATAAATATGAATACAAAATATGCAGTGAATTTCCTGGCATATAGATTGCACCATGTTCCTCAGTATGGGCAATATTATCCACAGGAAGTGAAAACTGGTTTTTGGGAGGTGAAAAAAATGTAGAAATTAGGATGGGTTGTAGCATTCCAAAGGACAGAGTATATAATCAGTTATACAGTATACCGATGACATTAAAAATAATGTTGGGATGCTAATTAGCAAAAAATGTCTACAAATTCTCCTTATAGGAGGATGGTCAATAATTAAAAAAAACAAAAAACAGTGAGAAACACTGTCTTATATTCAACACACAGCAGTTATTGTGGCAAGAGTGATAATGTTTTTAACAATAGCACAAGGGAAAGCAACCAGTGTGCAGCTAAATGAAGAGAAAAAGTATAGCAAATATATTTTCCAAGTCAATGTGACATGCTAAATGCTAGTGTACTTGTGGAACTATTAGGACAAAATGTAAATATGGATGTTGAATCTATGAGAAAAATAAAAGAAATAGACAAGCTTTTCTCTTAAAAAGTAGATTATATGCAAATTTTAAAATGGTCTTCCACATGATCATTATCCCATATTATGAATTTAGATGAAATTGAAAAATTTTTTCACGTAATGTTGAAGCAAGATCAGAGGGAGGTAGTAGGAATCCTTTCCATGTAGCTTTTCTGGAGAGTGGTCAAAAGTAGGCAAAATATATGGAAGAGGATCAGACAAAACCCACCAATACACACCAACATGGAAGGAGGAAGGTAAGAGAGCACCACGGACAAGACAAGGAACACATATGTAGAAACTCACATACCGTGACTGATCAGCATTGTGTAAAAGCATCTGCAATGGAAGGACGGAGGCGGCATCAAGTAAAAAGCCAAGCAAGAGGGAGAATGTATCCTGATCCAGCAGGAATCTTTTCCAAAGTATCTGCTTCAAGAAACTGGACAGACTCATACGGCAGGCAACAATAGGAACCAGATAGAGAGTACACTTGGTGTGATCTCCTGATGTGAGTGCCTGTAACACTAGCTGCTTCTTCATCTCCAACCAGCTGGGCCTTCAGATCGCGGAGTGGACAGTAAAACTTACATCAACTCTCCATCTATCTCTAACTGCACACATTTGAACAATAGGGGAATTAAGGAGAATATAAAAAAAGACTGCAAAGTAAAGAACTCCATAGATTTTTACTCAATCAATCATAAATAAGCAGGCAGAAATATATGAAGGAATGAATGAAACATTCTGCAGCAGAAAAACAAAAGCAAAAAAAAAAGGCACTTGAAATCCAAAGGAAAGATAACTTGGAATAAAGATGTATCACAGAAATAAAAAAAAAATTAAGAAAAAAATCATGTTAGAATCAATAACAGTGCTTTAAAGTGATGTTGTATGATGATTATACACTAATAGTTTTTATACCTGCCTTCAGTGATGTTAAAAACATGTATACACGCACCCACACACGTGCGCGCACACACACACACAGGAAAAATGTCATTTACAAAATCACTGATATAAAATAACTGGGAACAAATTTTAAAAGTAAGTGCACAATGCCTATGAGATAGCATATTTATCAAAATCCATATGGAAAACTAAATAAATATTTAGGCAAAACAAGGTCATTTTGAAATACAATAATTATAAAAAGCTTCTTATGCTTTCAAATATTAAAATAGTAATAATAATGTTAACCAGATTAGTGGAAGAAATTTAACATTTCCCAAAGAGAAGTTAGCATATGACAAAATGGTATTTTTTTAAGTGGGGGAAGGAAGGTTGTTTGTATTCATTGGTGTTTCTAGGACACTGTTAATTTGAAAGGTCCAAAGACCTTGTCTTTTTTGAGCAAAATTTTTTTTCTTTTTCTTCTCAGTTGACTGAATTCTGTTTTCATCTTAATTTTTTTTTGTGTGTAACTAAAATAGTTATTACAACAGAGGCTACTCTTGGGTTTTTAAGGGCTTTTAAGGAAGAGTGTAGTTTAATTTTATGTTTAATTTGGCTCACATAAAAATAAAAGCATCTCCCTCTAGCACCACCAGACTTTTTCTGTCTGTACCTTATGCTGTAAATTTTGCTATTTGACTTTCACCTGAGTTGTTTCCCTTAATGTGCAAATTTAAGACTATTTAGCTGACAACTGCCTAGGGTTGTGAAACAGGTTATCAAGAATCTGAAAGTCTAAGACAGGGAAAAAAAATCTGTAAAATGTATTTCCACCATCATGCCTAGTATGTTTTTATATGTATTTACATGTTGTGTACACAGTCTTTCACTACTAAAAATATATTAAAGAGCTCTAATTAATTGGCTTAAAGAAAAATAAAAGCATTTAAATCAGATACTATAAAAGAAAAGACTGGTCAAATGCTTTTTCAACTTTAACTTAAGTAAAATCTTTAATAAATAAACTAGCTGTAAAAATTATTGGTAAAGTAATATTAGAAATATCTTAAGAGTTGCCAGCATATATTTTTGTTTGCATTTATTAATCAAGAGTTGCCAGCATACATTTTTGTTTGCATTTATTAATCAAGAGTTGCCAGCATACATTTTTGTTTGCATTTATTAATCAAGAGTTGCCAGTATACATTTTTGTTTGCATTTATTAATCAAGTAATTTCATACTTTTCCCTGCCATATACCATAAGGTGTCAAAATTTGGCATAGGGATTACAAAACTCTAAACCCATCCCAAATCAGAATTATCTTTGTTTTTGTAACTTTTAATAAATAAGATGTTGATGTATTTTTATTCTTTTCTTGATTTTTTGGTTAGAAAATCTGTATATATATTTTTTGTTTTGTTTTGTTTTGAGACGGAGTCTCACTGTGTTGCCCAGGCTGGACTGCAGTGACACAATCTTGGCTCACTGCAAACTCCGCCTCCCATGTTCACACCATTCTCCTGCCTCAGCCTCCCGAGTAGCTGGGACTACAGGTGCCCGCCACCATGCCCGGCTCATTTTTTGTATTTTTTAGTAGAGATGGGGTTTCACCTTGTTAGGCAGGATGGTCTCCATCTCCTGACCTCGTGGTCCGCCGCTTTGGCCTCCCAAAGTGCTGTGATTACAGGCGTGAGCCACCATGCCCGGCCGAAAAACTGCATACATTTTTAAATTAAGTAGATAAATGTACATCTATGTGTTCTCCAATTATTTTAGCTTCATAGTTTACATTTAATATTTTTAATCCATTTTTTATATATATCATATTATGAACCCCCAACATTTGAGACAGGTCTAATTTAATTTCGAAAGTTTATTTTGCCAAGGTTGAGAATGCACCCATGACACAGCCTCAGGAAGTTCTGAGGACATGTGCCCAAGATGGTCGGGGCACAGCTTGGTTTAAACATCTTAGGGAGACGTGAGACATCAATCAATATATGTACAAAGTACGTTAGTTCTGTCCAGAAAGATGGAGACAACTGATTCCTAAGGATTAGGAAAACTGATTATTTGTAATTGCAGTTCTTTAGAAATTTTCCTTACGGAAACACTCAGAGGTAGGAGGAAAATTATGTGTAAGATGTTCATTGTAGCACTATTTATAACATCAGAAAATTTTAAATTGTATAAATTTCCAACAATAAAGGACATTTAAACCAAATAATGACACAGCTATACAAAATAATAGTGCAGTCATATTTTATAAATATTTTTAAAAGGAATAATTTAGCATATATTATTTAAAAAGATTATCAACAATATGTACAATACAAATTAAAATAAATAATTTATGCATTAAAAAAGCTTCACAGAACCCTCATCATTATGTTAATTGACATAATCTTTGGGTGACCTGATTATCACTAATTTCTTTGTTTTTTTTTAAATTCCTATTTACCAAATGTTTAACAGTGATGTGTGAGTTTATATTTCTTTCTAAAATTAAAATAACAATAATAACAGCTTACTATGCACTTATAAACATGGAGAAAGGAGAGGTTTTAATAAGATATAAATAAGACACTTTGAATCAGTAAAATATGTATCACCTTCAATCATTAAAATATGTATACATGAAAAAGATAAATATACACACATCTGATTTGTGTGACCTCACCTTTATCTAGCCATGTAATCTTGGTTAAGACATTTTATCATCAGGACCTTAATCCCCTCATCCATTACCATGGAATAGTCTAATCTTTGTATGAATGTTGTAAGCTATTTTAATGTAAGCATACTTAGTTAGATGCATCCAACACATCGCATTTGCTCACTGTGCAGCACAGTGCCCTTCTGAGTTTTCCCTCATTGAGCTTACAGGCTGATGGAAGCAGAATACACGGAGAAATACAATTTAAAGAAAACAACCACTGAGACCAAATCATTCATTGGCTTCTCAACCCAGCAAACAATGCATGAGATCAAATATTTCTGCCACTCTGCCCACTGAAACATTATGTTCCATGCATACTAATGCACTAATTCCTAAATTTTTCTAGCTATAGAATCTTTGCATTTGCTGTTCTCTATGCCTGAAACTCTTTTTTCCTCAACTTTTTGTGCAGCTGGTCCCCATCTTTTGTATCTGAGTTTAAATATCATATTCTCAGAAAAGCCTTCCCAGACAACCCTGTCTAAAATATCACTCCCCTACATTTATGCACCAATACATAGCACATGCCATAAGCAATAATTGCTTTATTTGTATGTGTATTATCTGCTGCGCCTCTGGAGCATAACTTTATGTGTGCTTTTTACTAACAATTGTATCCCTACATTTAGAACCATGTTTGCTGCATTATAGGACATATTAGTTATCTATTGCTGCAGTACATTAGTATCACAAATGCAATAGCTTAAAACAGCACACACTATTATCTCACAGTTTCTGTGGGTAAGGAATCCAGACAAACCTTAGCTGGGTCACCTGCTTAGGTTTTCACAAGGTTTTAATCAAGGTATAGGCCAGGGCAGCAGCTTCATTTGAGGCTCAATAGGGAAGGATCTATTTCCTAGCTCACTCATGTTGTTGGCAGAGGACACAGTTTCTTGAGGCTGTAAGAAAGAGGGCTTCATTTTCTTGCTGACTGTTAGCTGGAAGTCCCCTTCAGTTCTAGGGGCTGCCCACGGTTCCTTCCCATGTGAGATTCCCCACTTGCTTCCTCAGAGCCAGCCAGCCAGAGAGAGAGAGGGGATGGTTATAGCAAGATGGACATTACCATCTTATGAGACATAAACACATGATCACACAATCACATACATCCCATCACCTTTGCCATATCTATTGAATAAAAGCAAGTTACAGGTTCTTCCTACCCTCAAGAGGAAGGGATCACATAAGGTCATGAACAGGAAGTAAAACTTATGGGGCTCACCTTAATGTCTGTTCCATAGGGGCAGAGTAAATGTTTATTTATTTATTTATGAGACAGAGTCTTGCTCTGTCACCCAGGCTGGAGTGCAGTGGCACGTAGCACTACCTTGGCTCACTGCAACCTCCACCTCCCAGGTTCAAGCAATTCTCCTGCCTCAACCTCCTGAGTAGCTGGGATTACAGGCACCTGCCACCATGCCTGGGTTATTTTTGTATTTTTAGTTGAGACGGGGTTTCACCATGTTGGCCAGGCTGGTCTCGAACTCCTGACCTCAAGTGGTCTGCCCGCCTTGGCCTCCCAAAGTTAGCCATCTTGCCCAGCCATATTTATTGAATAAATTGAATTAATGTTCCCATAAAAAACTCTGGCATTAAGCAATTTTTCCTTAAACAGAAAAGTGAAATAGGGTGAGAAGTTTTCTATTCATTCCACACAAGTCTGGGAAGGAAGGATAGAGTGTAGAGGCATTAAATAAAACATATTAGAACTTTGGTTTAACTGATAAAAAATATATTTTCTAATATATTTTTCCACATTATTTTTATTACTTAATCCTAAGAGAAACAATTGAAAGTGAAAGACTGAGTAACCAAGGTAGTTTATACGGGCTTCTGAGGATTTGCTTCAGTTCCCATTATCTCTGAGCACATCTGTCAACATTTTTGATTTCTTTTAGATGAGGTAGAAAGACCTCTGACATTTCAAATGTATCATGCTATTCAGATTCCTATTCTTTGGAATGATTTCAGAGAATGTATTTCAGGAATAAGAAAAGTCATGAATGTCTAACATTTCGAGCACAATAGACCGACTTGTAGGGAGGGAAACAAGAGGCCAGTTTTAGCTCAGGTGGCTTTAAGTTCATGATACAGGTGGGAAATTGTCCATTTATTTTCTGGAGCAAAAGAAAGCATAAATCTAGTCACGCATTTAGCATCAGGTCTTTGAGTGACATATTTCAGTTTTTGCCATGTTTTAATGACAAATCCGGAATTGTCTGGGGCAAAGGAGAAAGAAGTTTTATGCATAAAACCTTTCATTGGCCAGAATATATTCTATGTGTCTGCATATCCTTCCAGACTCCAAATTGTCGTGTTCAAGTGATTCCACTTGAGGTATTTAGGCTGAGGATTTCTAGTTTATGGAGCGTGTGACTTTAGGAAAATTTTTTAAACTCCTTTAGACCCTAATTTCACTCAGTGTAAAGTGAGAACACAGGAACATGTCTGTTATTTCCACAGTGAGTCCACTGGTCTGTCAGGCTCTTTAGAGTCATTAATTGGGAAGCTTGTATAAAAACACAGATTTCCTGATCCCTCTCCCTGAAGATTCTGATAGAGCAGTCTGGGATGGTCTGGGACCATGCATTTTAAAAATTTTCCCAGGAGATTACAAAGTATATTTCGAAACTGCTGATTATTAAGCATATTTTGTATCCAACACTCTATGTTTATCCTATCAGAAGAGTTCTAGGTCTTCTAGGTCTTAGGGAGAGATGCTAATCATGACAGCTTGAGCACTAGGTTAATTCTATCTGGACAAGCAAGTCAAGAGGGAGAATCTGACAATATTTCTAGCTGAAACAGGCTTGGCCTCAACTTTCAATTGTCTCTTTTTTAGACAGGATCTCACTCTGTCCCTGAGGCTGGAGTGCAGTGGCAGGCTCACAGCTCACTGTAGCCTTTACCACCTGGGCTCAAGCAATCCTCCCACCTCAGCCTCCCTAGTAACTAGGACTACAGGTGTGCACTACCACACCTGGCTAATTTTTGAATTTTTTGTGGATATGGGGTTTCATCCACCCTCCTCGGTTTCCAACAGTGCTAGGGTTACAGGCATGAGCCACTGCGCCCAGCTAACTTTCAACTCTTGTCACATATCATGTGTTGTGGTTGCTCTGATTTCTTTACCCATTTCACTGCCTTAACCTCTGGCCAGTTACCACCATCATTTTTATGGAGGGATGTTTCCTGTGAGCTTCTGCTTTACCCCATGGCTGCATGTTCCTTGTGACTTAGAGCTAATACTTTTATTCCAGGTCTGCTCCTGAGTATTCTAACCCTGGTTTATTTATCTTCAACATTGGTTTAGATCCCATGAACAAAGAGGATGTCAAGACTCCCATTAGAAAATTTGTCAACGGTAGGATCCTAGTTGCATTGTACGTAGTAGCACAGGTGCTGAATGATAGTCCCAGGTGCTGAAGAATTGAGCAGATGAAGCAGGAAAGTCAGATCAAAAGGAAAAATAGAAATAAATTTGAAGGTTAGTAAAATGATGGAAACACTTTATTGTGTGTGATGATGATGATGGTGGTGATGATGATCGGAGTTGCTTTATGAAACTGGCTCCTCTTCAACAGCTCCTTCTTCCCTAGAGAAGTAGGGAAAATACCTGTATGCAGTGATTCAAGTTACTCTGCATGTAGCCAATCCATCTGTGGTTGGCAGAATCATGTCTTCCACCCCAAAGATATTCACATCATAATTCCATAACCCGTAAATATGTTACTTAATATGGCAAAAGAGATTTCATTTATGTGATTAAGTTAAAGACCTTGAGATAGGGAGAATTTCTGGATTATTTGTGTATGCAAATCTACTAAAATCAGTTCTTAAAATCAGAATACCTTTGCTGGAAAAAAAGAACCAGAGAGATGCAGCATGCGAAGGACTACACCTGTTGTTTCTGGCTTTTAAAATGAAGAAAGAGAGCCCTGAGCCAAGGAATGAAACTTGTCTCTAGAAGCTGCAAAAGGGAAAGAAACAGATTCTCCACTAGAGCCCCAGGGAGAAACACAGAGCTGCCAATGGCTTGATTTTAGCCCAACGAGGGCTTCCAAACCACATAACCGTAGGAACATACCTTTGTGCTATTTTAAGCCTTATGTGTGTGGTCATTTGTTAGGGCAGCAATAGACAAGAAATGCAACATCCAAAAAATGTTTATCATTTTCCCTGGACCTTTTTCTCCAGCTGAACTGGTTCACAGACTATACCTCCCTTATATTTTTGCTTTCTAGAATTTTTTGCTTTTGTTCACCATTTTACCACTGGTGAAATTTTCACTCTCCCTTTCTTTCATGTGATCCTACATTTCCTTTAAAGTCCAGGCAACATTCTACCGTCTCTGTTCAGCTTGTTAATGTCACACTAAAAGTTGTGTATATTTTACCCAAACTTTCATAGTATTGTACTCACCATTCATTTACAAGCTTATAGTATTAGTATTTTTTCAGTATTTAACTCTTCAAGCGATACACTGTTTAAATGCAAACATTATTTTATAACAATATAAAATCCCAATTATGTCCTGAAGGGAAATAGTAGCTCTGTATTGTAATTATATATACAACTGCACAGGAATATAATAAAGAAGCAATGTTTAAATATTTTTAAAAAGAGAGAAAAATATTTTATGACAGCTACTTCCCCAGAAAGGGGAAGGGATCTCTACTGTCTATAATGTTCTAGTCACAGAAGGGAAGTGTAATGGTTAAAGGACTGCTTGCGAGATGATAAAGGAAATAGCAAGATCTTGACTGGAAATTTTTATCTCCCACAGAGCAACGGAACCAAGTAAGACAGTGGTTCTCAACCAGGATGATTTTCTCACTAACAGGACATTTGACAATATCTGGAGGCATTGTCCTCACTGGGAAATGGTCCTACTGGCATTTAGTGGATATAACCCATGGATGCTGCTATTAAGTATCCTACAGTGCATGGGAATGCACCCCACAACAGAAGTTATCCAGCCCCAAATTCAATCATGCTGAAGTTGAGAAACTCTGCTCAAGGGAAACTCTATCTCCAGCCAAAATAGAATATTGATTAATGAAATAAAAGTGAGAGAACTTCTTAATGGATTTTGAAATGAAAATTGTGAATAAAATTAACAGTATTACTTATTACGATCTGCTATCTAAAGATGTGAAGTCTGTCTATCAAATAACCAGCATAAACTTTTAGTAGGTAAATTTTAAATATTCAGGTCATAGGAGTGATTCCCTGGCAGATCACACTGAAAGGAAGGTGGCTGGAATTATGAATTGTGATTCATAATTGATTGTAAGGTTGTAAGAAATGTAATTTTGACCTTGCAATTGTGAAATACGTCAGTGAGGCAAAAAACAGAAACCAGCATTGTTGCATAAAAAAATTTTCAGGCCAGGCGCGGTGACTCACACCTGTAATCCCAACACTTTGGGAGGCCAAGGCAGGTGGATCACAAGGTCAGGAGTTCAAGACCAGCCTGGCCAACATAGTGAAACCCCATCTGTACTATAAATACAAAAAATTAACCGGACATGGTGGTGGGCGCCTGTAATCCCACTTACTCAGGAGGCTGAAGCAGGAGAGTCGCTTGAACCCGGGAGCCAGAGGTTACAGTGAGCCAAGATTGCATCATTGCACTCCAGCCTGGGTGACACTGTGAGACTCCGTTCTCGGGGAAAAAAAAAAAAAAAAATTCAATCAGCCCAAATGAGTGAGGAAATATAGAGAACGTATGAAAACCGAAATTATGATAAATCATAATGATCCCTGTCAGTAAAATTAAAGTGGCTTTGTACAAAGTACTAAAGAAACGAGAATTCCACAAAGATTCTCTTGTTGTAATGCTGTTATTGACAGATACTAACTTAGGCTATTCAACCCCCACATTTTCTGCTCTCTTTGATGAACAAAAAATGATATGCAATTAATTATGGTAGATGATTACAGAATTCCGGCTGGGTGCAGTGGATCATGCCTGTAATCCCAGCACTTTGGGAGGCCGAGGCAGGCAGATCACAAGGTCAGGAGTTTGAGACCAGTCTGGCTAACATGGTGAAACCCTGTCTCTACTAAAAACACAAAAATTAGCTGGGCGTGATGGCGTGCGCCTGTAATCCCAGCTACTCGGGAGGCTGAGGCAGGAGAATCACTTGAGCCTGGGAGGCGAAGGTTGCAGTGAACCGAGATGGTGCCACTGCACTGCAGCCTGGGTGACAGAACAAGAAGACTCTGTCTCAAAAAAAAATTAAAATTAAAATTAAAATTAAAAATTAAAAAATTACAGAATTCCAATATGAATGAAAAACTGAGACGGAGTATAACAATTCCAGGTTCAACCTGCATACTGGGATGCTGAGGGAAATTAGTTATCTGAGTCATATCCATCTTCTTGGAAGAATCAGATAAAATGGGAATGATACAAAGACATTAAATATGGGCAAATAAAGGTCTTTTCTAGTCTCAGTATCTAGAAGGCAGATTTTACTAACTTCTGACTTGCAAGTTTTGTGTAGGAAGGCTTCTAGAATGATGTTGCAATGGAGTGATTTGTGGGTTTTAAGAGGATGAAATAGGTTTGCTAAAAACATGAGTAATTTAAAATGGGCAGTATCAAGTGTGTCACATTCCATTTTTGTAGAGTTGAAAGATGGCTAACTCAGACTGATATACACATGATGTAGTGGGATTGCAGTAAGGCATTTGAAAATCCTTTCCCAATAACTGTATATAAAGTATTAAAATAAGTTTAAGACACTAGTAAAATTCAGTAGATTCATAATTGATTGAAGTATCCTGCCCAAAGAGGAGAAACTAATGAATTGATTCCCTGCAGGGTTTGGTCCCTAGTCTATCTTGATCAATATTTTTGTCAGTGAGTTTGGTGAAGGTATTAGAGGCACTGTTTTTCAAATTTGCAGTGACACAAACCTGAAAGTATTATTGAATAAAATATATAAAAGAATCAGGAACTTAACTCTGAGATCATAGGGAAAACCCAATAAATATTCATAGATTTATAATGTATTAGAGTTGCAGGAAATTTTAGTCCAAATCTTCATTTTAAAGGCAAGGAGGCTAGGGGACAGGGTGGTAACTTACACAGCTCACAGATGGGTTTACAGGAAAGTTGCAAACTTATGGGTTTACAGGGAGACTAATATAAAGTTACATGCTGATTATCTCAAGCAATGATCTGAATATTAATAAATTGTAGCACTGGCAAAAAGAAAGAAATAAACAAAACAAATTATCAAAAAGCTATCTCGTTCTGAATTAATAAAGCTGTAGTTGTTGATGACAGGGAGGTAATAGGTTCCAGATTTCTTTCCTCTTACTTTCAGTGTCTTTAAAAAGTATTATACAGCTACTTATAGACATTAAAAAGAGAAATCAGTTTTCTCTCCATGCTGAAATTTCGTGTCTGAAAAATGTCCTACATGGGACTGACTAAATGTATAAAGAATGCCTTTATAAGGTAAACTGATGTGCTAAGAAAACAAAACAAGAAAAATGAAATTTCAGAGGCTGCAATATTCATTATAGAAATACAAACATATGTGCAATTCAGTTTCTGTATAATGTCAATTAGCCTATGCACTGGCATAAGAACTTGCTGTTACCATCATATAAAGTCAGATCAGATGAGGGTATTAATTTATTTTTCTAAATATGTGTCACACTGCTTTAAAATGCAAAAAAAAAAAAAAGTCATATGATGTCATTGTAAGGACAAGGGAAAGTATTGATTATGGCCTCACTCAAAGGAATGACTGACACTTTCATGGCTATCCCAGGGAATCTCAAACCAAAGAAAACTCAATCTACAAACCTATTAAGGTTGGAAAATACAGTTCCTATTACCGGCTCACAGAACTAGGGTTGAGTGGAATTGCATATTAAGGACAGGGGTGATTATATCTATTAATATTATAAAATATTCATTGCAATTACATGGATATCAAAGTTGATGAAATTAATTAAATCATTCATGTATTCCTTCCTGTCTTCATTGAACAAATTTCACTGAATGTTTTATCACATGTCAAACACAGTGATAAAAGCTGGAGAGACAAAGATAAATGAAATTCAGCCATTGCACTCAAGAATTTAGTGTTTAGGAGACACATAAATCTCCACCAACATTTTGCAATGAAGCATAATATATGCTATGAGAATCAATTCTATTAGGTAAATGGTGATCTCATGGAGAAGGGGATAAACAGATTAATGGAGTAAAGAAAGTTTACTAATGAAAAGAGAATACAAAACTGGCCATTAATACTCTCAGAAACTTGTTCTGAGTTTTATAGAAATCTCTTCTTAGAATAGAAGAGCTGAGTTGACGTTTTTCCAGGTACAGTGGGCCCTCTCTATTTGTGAGTTCAGTATCCAGGGAATCAACCCACTGCAGATCAAAAATATTTGTAAAAACATGGTTTCATACTAAACATTCACAGAATGTTTTTCCTCATTATTCTCTAAACAGTACAGTATAACAGCTATTTACATAGCATTTAGATTGTATTAGGTATTATAAGTAATCTAGAGATGATTTAAAGTTTATAGGAGGATGTGCACAGGTTATATGCAAATACCATGTCATTTTATATCAGAGACTTGAGTATCCAGGAATTGGGGTGTCCTAGGGAGGTCCTAGAACTAATCACCCATGGTTACTGGGATGACTGCACTGGAATATTAGTTATTAATCTGTAACTGACTTTCTATTAGGTGGAGCAATAGCCAGAAAATCTAGAAATACTCAAGTCCTATTTCAGAATACATCTCCACCCCCAACTTTCTTAAGAGAACAATATAATCAAGAAATAATGGTACCACAAAGTAGAATAGCAGTGTATCATGATCCCCAAATCATACACTGAAACATGAATCTCAGAAATTACCGCACTCTAGCTAAACACTGGATACACAACCATAGAAGGAGAAAGATAATGGAGAATAAAATCAGATCCACTCCTGGACTGGATCATCTTACCACTCAGGCAACATGGAATACAGAGTGTGAGAAAGCCAGCTACATCTATGCACAATAATTACAGCCATGCAAAAATCAGACAAATCCATAGCAGTTTTTCCTTGTGTAGTTTTGGTGGGGATGAAGACAAGTGAGAAACCAAAGAAACTATTCCTGGAAACCCTTCTCTTAAAGGGAACAGTGACCAACTGAGGATGACACGCCAAGTTGTCAATTAAGAATGCATCTTGAAAGTACACTTTCCTTATCCTTTATCTTACATTGTACATGCATAATACAGTCTACAGAGTAGAAATATAAAGAATTCCATACCTATTTCTAGATTCCTGATCATTAAGAACAGCACTTTGTAAACAGCAGTTCCTAGTGTTATGTCATTACCAGAATAGACTTTAAAAAATTTAATGGCACTCAAAGTTGTTTGCTTTAACAAATGAGTTAGGGCATTAATAAAACATTAACAGTAATAATAACAACCTCTACCAAGTACCATCTCGATATTTCATAAAAGAAGTAATCATTTTAAAGCCAAAAATATAGGAAGGGGAAATATTATAGAACAACCTTTTAAAATGAATAACAATAGCATTAGGAAGAACAGAAAGCGTTCTTATTGTGGTACAGACCACTGAAACTGCAACCGTACACTTGTACTGGTCCAAAGATGGGTATGTGGAGAAAATTGCTCTACAAACTTTATACTCACTTACTTATACTATTTAGAATGAGCACCTTAAGAATTTTGGAAATTGCCACCCCTTAACCTATTGGACATAAGACACATTGGCACATTATCCTTTCTTTGGCAGAGGGAATTATTTATTAAAACCCACTACTATTGCTCAAATTGTATGTATTTCAAACATCTCTTGGGTTCATAGATTTACCTCTGCTCATACAAGTCTTCTAAATCTCTTCAAACCTTACCTCCCCAGTCCTCAATGTGAGTGACCATGGTCGGCAGGCAAGGACATAGAGTGTCTGAGGGAGATTTGGGAGAGTGAGCCTGCCTTCAAAGTCCATTAGAACTATTTCAGCTATCAGAGATTGTTTTAATGTTGTCGATATTGAACATTTTTCCATAGTATGAGAATAGTAAACAGTGTCATACTACCTACAAAATTTGGGGTTTTGCTCAGAATAATGAACCTCAAAACAGTGTTAAAGTCATTAAAAAGAAGTTTTATACATACATGGCACAGAGCTGTCAAATTGAAAATAACTTCTGAAATAAAAAATAAAAGGAAAATAGTTGCTTTAAGAGTTTTATGGCAAATTGCATAATTTAAAGCAAGGCTTTCAAAAGCCACTGTTCCCAGTGAAAGTATTAGCTGAATTAACTTCCTAGTCACAGCATCCTGTAGGGAATTCACTTCATCAGCATGACTTTATGTGTAACTAAAACAAGGTGGCTTATGAACAAACATTTAAAGAAAGGGTCTAGTTATGAACTTCAACCAGAAAGGTATTTCCTCTGCACATTCAATCTCCATTCCTGTGCAAGGCTGGCCTTTATTCAGAGTTATGTGGACAGAGCAGACGTTATTTCATAAATGTTTCTCTCCTAAAGAAAAGGAGACAGGATTCTCTCTAGAGAAGTCCCTGTCACATATTCTCTTCAGGCTAAGTTCTAAATATATTTGCTATGTGCAAAAAGGGAATAATTAGATTCAACCACTAAGCACAACATTATGGCCCTAATCACACAACACTGACTTGGTAAAAAGAATCAACTAAGTCTCATTTGAATGTAAAACTTCAAATTGCTGTTCATCACTTGAAATTAAATAAGGCTGGACTGAGTTATGCATTACAGTTTCAGCCTTCATGCTCAGTGTGTGTGTCATCTTAATGAGTCATCTCTCTTTATAATAGACCTTCAGTATTCTTTGCCACACTTTTTAATATGCAGGTGGATTTTAGAATTGTTAACGTCTAAATACCTACCTCGCATAACTAGACATTGCTATCTCAATTCTGTACTTACGCAACACCTTTTGTTTCCCACACACGAAAAAATCACATTTATTCCTATCACAACATGCTAGAGTCATTAACTAATATTCATTAACTCAATGCCTTGTACGCAAATCACTTGGATAACTTGTCCTCATGACTAGATAGAAGATTCCTTGGGCTGGCCGTGGTGACTCACGCCTGTAATCTCAGCACTTTGGGAGGCTGAGGTGGGTGCAGTGGCTCATGCCTGTAATCCCAGCACTTTGAGAGGACAAGGCGGGCAGATCACTTGAGGTCAGTAGTTCAAGATCAGCCTGGCCAATATGGTGAAATGCTGTCTCTACCAAAACAAAACAAACAAACAAACAAAAATTAGCCAGGGATGGTGGTGCACGCCTGTAGTACCAGCTACTCCGGAGGCTGTGGTGGGAGAATCCCCTGAACCCAGGAGGTGGAGGGAGGCTGTAGTGAGCCCAGATCACACCACTGCACCCCAGCCTGGGTGATAGGATGAGATTCCATCTCATTAAAAAAAAAAAAAAAAAAAAAAAAAGGTTTAGAGTGCTGAGTTACCCCCTCCTCTCATTATCTGCCCTGATCTGTGCCTGGAAGGCTTAAAGAGAAAGAACTGCATCCCTCCACATCCCTCCAGCTCCCCTACCCTCTGCCTGCCCGTTGGATTTGGCCAATCATGGTGCAAAAGGGGTTGAGGGAGCCTTTGGTAAGAGAAGGAGAGTGATATGAAAGCATGTGTCCCCCCCACCCTGCTCTCTGCCTGCCTGACTGTGGTTCTAAGCATGGCTTACTTAGTTTCTCAGGTGATCACTGCCACGACAATGACTTTCACTCTGCTCTGATCGCTCTATTTCCTTTTTTGCCTGGGGTACTCAAGGCATCTGAGGAGTTCAGCTTCTGGTTAAAACCCTGCATGTACTTTTTCAGGCCTGCCCCTAGGCAATGACAAAGGTTTTACCTGAGAGGCCTCACGTGGGACAGCTGGTCTCCCCATGGGCTTGGTGCACAGCCAGTGCAGTGCTGTCTCTAGGAGGAGCTGCAGCCAAGGACTCGGGCCCCTCTGGCCAGTCACACTGTAACACAGGTTTGCATTCCCAGCCCCAGCAGCTTCAGTACTAGGTTAGTGTCTCAGGCCTTGGGCAGAGGTCTTCTTCAGGTGCCTCCGACAAGAGCTTCTTATATGGGGAGACTCGGGAAATCCTGAAGATATTTTTCCACACTCTGATACAGTATCTAATACTTTTCCACTCCTAGCCCTTCTTCACCACTCTACTCCCTATGCAATCAGGGTTCATCAACGGCCGGAATCTTTAGTTTGGGGTTCCCTCAACAGTGTGAATCTGCCCAAATCAGTGCTGATCCACCTGGCCCTTTCCTGGTGCTCTTTTCCATGGGGAAAAATGGAACAGCAGGAATTGGTGATTTCTGTGGTTTCAGACTCCTGCTTTTATTATTGCAATAAGTGATTAAAGGCTTAACTTTCTGATTTTTTGGCTTGTTTTAATTGGCTACACTGACACCTGGCAGTTTAGTTCTCCCTTTCCCAGCTCAGCTGAGTTCCTAACAGCATTTCGCTGCCTGTAGCTCTAGATGCTTTGCCATCCTTTGTTGGTTCCCATAACCCTGCCCACATCTCTATAAGTAGTAACTTTACAAAATTCTCATCATTTATTCTTGAGTACGCTATTGTGTTCTGAGAACCTGTATGATACACTGCCTGAAGAGTTCTAATATGCAGGCAATGTTGAATAGCGTTGATAGCAACCTTATGTGTCGTTAGAAGGAAGAAGCACTTGGTTTTTGCATTAGTTTCTTAAGGCTTCTCTAATAAAATACCACAAATATATTGTCTAGATAACATAGATATATCATCTTACAGTCCTGGAGGCTAAAAGTCTAAAATTCTAGGTGTCAGCAGTGCCATGCTCCCTCTGAAAGTACAAAGAAAGGATCTGATGCCGTCCTCTCTCCTAGCTCCTGGTAGTTCCTTGGCTTGTGACAGCCTAACTGCAATCTTCACGTGGCATTTTCCGTGTCTGTGTGTATGTGTGTGTGTGTGTGTGTGTGTGTATGTCCAAATTTTCCCTTTTTATAAGGACATTATTAATACTGCAGTGTTATCTGCAGTAACACTGCTTCCAAATAAGGTCACATTCTACGGTTTGAGGAGTTAGGAGCTCAACATATAAATTTTAGGAAGACACATTTTAACTCAAAACAACCTTGTAAGGGAAGGATTTCATAATGAATTTCTGTGCTTTTTAATTTTTGCTGTTGTTATTTTATATCTTTTTCTTTGGGAAACGATCCTCCCACACTCGGGAGATGCGGTTTAGGTGGTGCTGACACCACTCACTGGCTCCGGGTAGAACACATGACCCGGATCTGGTTAATCAGAATCCTCCATCTAATTGGCCACATTGATGATAGTTCAGAGATAGGCCAAGAGAAGCCAATGTGAGTAGCCCCCATCCCTGTAATTTGACTGAGGCTAATATGATAAAGGTCTATGAAAATTATGCAAGTCTAGGGCTGCCAGTGCCCCTTTTCAAATAGAGAGAAACCGCCTAACAAGAAAAAAACCCTGAGAACAGACCCAGGAGCTGCACTGAAACAATGTCTTGATGATGTAATTTGAGATCTAGTGTATGAGCTGCCCATTTTGACTTCTTAGGTAAAAGAGCCAATAAAAATCTGGATTTAAATTAATTTGAATTAAGTTCCTGACACACACAAACAACATGATCTTAATATATAAGCCAGTGTGGCATAAATAGGTCCAGACTCTAGGGCAGTGGTTCTCAAGCCTTAGCGGGTATCAGAGTCACCCGGCAGGTTTGATAAAATACAGATTGCTGGACCCCATCCTTGGAGTTTCTCATTCATTACATTTTGGGTGCAGCTTAAGAATTTCATTTTTAACATGTTCACAGGTGATGCCAAAGGGCTGGTGCTGCTGGTCTGGGAACCACACTTTGAGAACTACTATTTTATTTTTACTTTTTAATTTATAAACTTTCTTTTTTATTTGCCAGGAAGACATGGGGAGAACTACTATTTTAGAGAGATCATTGAGGTGGCAGTTTGGTGACTGAAGTAATTCTAGCAAGCAGAACTGAAAATTACATTACCTTTGTTGTTCTTATCAGTTTAAAAATTACAACTGACGGAATGAAAATGCTATTTGGTCTCTGGCATCTTATAAGTATTTTTCTTTTTCAATGACGTCCAAAACAAAGCCAGTTCCCAGGCTCCAGGGCTTCATCTAATTTCCATGCAAATGACTAGATCTGTGGGTTGTTTTCACAATATCAGAAATAATTTGCACACCTCTTTTAGAGAAGTACTTCGTTGCTATTAGACTGATGAAATTGTCCATGGTAGAACTCACGCTGCAACAATCCCTTGAGGCTAAAGGAATTTATTATTACCTAGCATCAACCACCACCGAAAAAGGTAATCACATGCTGCCTGTTCATGTATGATGGATTGATTTTGACACCAAGCACTCACCTACGACCCTTTTAATGTGAAATTATTTCTCCAGGAATGTTCATTTGGATAATAACCTCTCTTGAACCTTGATCAGGTCAAAGTATTTGCTCAGTCAGTGAATGCATTTCTGGATTCAAAGTGAACAGGCTGTCAGGGGTGACAGAGGAGATAGTCTAAATGGCAAAAATTCCAAATTCTCATAGCCACGACAGTCAGTGGCATGGTCTAAAGGGTCTACAGTCTAGAGGCACAATACAGGTCTGTGAATCTAGAGACATTGGCTTTAGTCTCCTGGTGTTGGCAAAACTGGTATGAACAACCTTGAAAAGTTATTTAACTTCTCCGAGCTTATCTGAAAAGATAATGGATTAAACTAATTGAACTCTACATTTGATTTCAGCTCCCTGTCTACTGTGCATGTGTGGCTTTGATTTCAACTGAAGAAATGACGTTCTGACTTGGAATTCCATCAGATGAAGGGAAAGCACTGTGAGAAAATTCAGAGAAAATCAAACTAGCACTGGATTCAGACACAACTGGCTATGAATCCTCGCTTTGCCACATCATAGTTGTATAGCCCTAGATAGATTTAGTAAATCACTTCAAGTTACAAATTCCTCATCAGTAAAATTTAAGTAAAAATACTTACCTTGAGTGTTCTTATGAGGATTAGAGTTAATATATGCAAAGCATCATGCATCAGTTCTCAATCAAGGGTGGTATAAATCACTTGATGTTTAAAGAATCTCTGAAAGTAAAAGCTTCTGAACGTGGAACAGATTCAAATAACAAGTAAAAATAAAAGCAGCCAGCATCAGGCCCAGCCCAACGGAGTTCTCTCTCAGTGCCCTTTCTTTGCTCCCAATGAAACATCTGATGTGTGCTGGGTTTTGGCCCTCATTGGCCTTCAAGCTCCTGCTTCTGTACTGCCCTGAATTACTCTTCAGCTGTGGTTTTATCTTGGCTTTGTTCTGATGTCTCTGTTTTGGCACCTGCTTATCACCTGGCTATCCTCTACCCTCTCCAGCTCTGGACTTGTTCAAGTGAGTGTGTTGATGCCTGCTTCTGGCTTATGACATGGTTGCCATATCCCTGTATTCTGTATTTTGCCTTAATTCTAGTATGCTTATACTGATAAGAGTTTACACAACCAGTATTTCTATAAAAACTAACTAAAATGAAACCTTTTGTTTGCAACTGACTTATTCTTGGTACCACTATGAATGTAAATGAGCAACAGCACTGCTATGACAGCAATAGGAGATAATGGAAAATATTGAAAAAGTCCAAGACTGAAAGGGAGTTTTAAAGACAGAGGCACTGGAACCAATGCAAGATAGCATTTTGAGCAGTTCTCTATTTCCAAATTGAACAGTAGACACAGAGGCACAGATCTCAGGGGAAAAGATTATTGCCGTAATAAATAATAAGAGACTAACATTACCACACCCTGGTAACCAAGACAAGGACGGATTCTGCAAAATAATTCCAGAGCTGGTGAAACTGTGAATATCTGAATATAACAGTCACTCTGGAATCACCAGACCTAATGTTGCATCCCTGATAGCTATAAACAAATTAGATTTATTCAGCAGGGCAGTCCAAATGCCTGAGCCACTCCTAAATCGGCCTAGAGGTAGAAAGATGATCTTAATGATGTATGACAAGACTTGTATTACAAAATAATGTCAATTACTGGATGTGTTAAAAAGCCACTTTGCAGCTGTTAGAAACATTTACAAATAGACTTTAAATACATCGAATGCAAAACAGGCTTTAACTTTCCTGTTTCAATTCTACTTTCACTCTAACCTGTGGAAACCAGCTTACAGGGAATGGATACAGGGATGAGGACAGAATGCTCCCAAGGAAATTTGGATGCAATGAAGCAAAGAAAGCCTTTTTCCAGTTTAGCGGAATCTTCCTTATCAGAGTGTCATCATGGAAGAAGATGCCTCGTTACTTATGTTATTTCCAATTACACCAAAATTCCAACTCAAAAACTTCACTATGTGGGCAACTAGAAGATTGCCTTGAAGACCGCTCTCGAGAATTCTCACTAGGTTCCTCAGGCCAGCTTCGGAGGTTCTCTGTCAACTGGTACCACTTAGCCTGTGCAACCCTCAAAAGCACAAACTCCGTAGTAAGATCTGTGGTCCATTTTCCTCATCATTGTACCACCTATAAGCTGAGTAATGCGGGCAAGTTATGTAACTGTACAATACCTCAACTTTCTGAACCATAAACTAAAAATAAGGCCTTCTCATGTAAATTTGGTTTTAGATTCCACTAAATCATATTCTGAAAATGACTTACCTGCCACAGTGTAATAAGAATAGCTTGTATTATTAAGGAACATCCACTGTTCCAATCACCTTGTTTTCCAAAGGCAACAAAATTTTGCTATTTGCCTCTCACCCAAAATAGTCTCTGGAATCCTCTCCAACTGCACTGAGCCTGCCTATCCCTTAAGGTTTAATTCAATTCCCCATTACTCCATGAATTCTTCTATGGATACCCCAAACCATAGTCATCTATCCCTTTATCAAACTATTAAATTCAATGTTACCTCCCATTTTCACAACTATAGAAAGCTATTTCCCAATTCAACTGCTTCATATAAGCAATCCTATCCTTCCAGTCAGAAATGTAAGTTGGAGACAAGAAGACCTGGTTTTTAAACCTTTTTGTTACTCACAGTAAGCCCAAGGCCATGACATCCACAAAGTATTGTGCAAAGATAATTATCAATAATATATCCATATTAATAAGTATTTTTGATGTTCAGTGCTCAGAAATATAGTCTGACGTGGCCATAGTACCATAAGACAGCCATAAATAAAAACTGGAGATTAATACAAGTCTACATAACTGTGCCTTCAAAATCAGGAGTACAGTAAATCTGTTTTCCTGGATCCCAACCTACAAGGCAAGGCAGAAAGGATGACCACACACACACACATACACACACACATTCTCTCAGAAAACAGGAAACTGAGCCATAAGTTGAATATCTCTCAAGAAGCACTTTCAACACCAAATAACAGAAAATATGACTCAAAATGGAAACGTATTTGTTTACATAACTAAGAAAGCCAGAAATGGGGCCAACTGTAAGTCTACTCTGATTGCTGTCTGTCCCCTGGGCCTGATCAGCTATACTCACACTCTCTTTGGGGTAGCAATATAGTCTAGCACAGGTGTCCCCAGTCCCTGGGCCATGGACCAGTATCTGTCTGTGGCCTGTTAGGAACAAGGCCACATGGCAGAAGGTGAGAGGCAGGCAAGTACATGAAGCTTCATCCATATTTACAGTCCCTCACCATTGTTCACATTACTGCCCAAGCTCCACCTCCTGCCAGATCAGTAGAGGCATTAGATTATCACAGAAGCACGAACCCTACTGTGAACTCCATGGGTGCGGGATCTAGGTTTCACAATCCTTATGAGGACCAAATGCCTGCTAATCTATCACTGTCTCCCATCACCCCCAAATGGGACCGTCTAGTTGCAGGAAAGCAAGCTCAAGGCTCCCACTGATTCTACATTATGGTGAGTTGTATAATTATTTCATTATATATTACAACATAATAATAGTAGAAATAAAGTGCACAATAAATGTAATGCATTCAATTCATCCCGAGACCATTCGCCTCCCCCTGTCCGTGGAAAAATTGTCATCCACGAAACCGGTCCCTCATGCCAAAAAGGTTGGAGACCTCTGGCCTAGCAGATCTAAGTCCCCATTCTGTCATGATAAGGGAAGGAGAAACAGAAAAGAGTGTTTTTCTGTCAGCAATCTCAACAACAGTCCCATTTCATTGTATTGACTCTGATTATCTGCCTGTCAGTGAACCAATTACCACAGCGAGGGGCATGAGATATTCTGATTGACCAGGCTAAGAAGCATGTCGGCTCCTGGAGTGGTGGCTTAGCTGACTCCACAGAAAACCTGTAAGCTGAAAGTAGGAGAAAGAGGAGTTCCCCCAGGAGAAGCTGAACTGCTATTATCAGGAAAAGGGTGAATAACTTCTAGACAATATAAACAGCACAAACATTTGTGTTCCTGGTAAAAATTACTGGTTGGTTGATATTTAAATCCATAGACATGGAAATCATCTAACTTTTCCACCTCTACACATGTCTTTTTAATTCCTGAAGAATATATCCACGAGTGCAATGTGTAAAACTAAGAGCAACTCTTTGGAGAACTATAGTTCACTGAGTCTCCTCATTACATAGCCTGTTGATTTCCACAGATTATTCAGTGGTAAAAAGTCTCTTCGCCTAGGCTACTATTAAGGTCATGCATGATATAAAAGGACAAAGTGCTTGTCTAGTTTCCTGTAAAGAACCTACCACAGGCCGGGAGTGGTGGCTCATGCCTGTAATCCCAGCACTTTGGAAGGCTGAAGCGGGGAGATCACTTGAGTTCAGGAGTTTGAGACCAGCCTGGCCAACATGATGAAACCCCATCTCTACTAAAAATACAAAAATTAGCCAGGTGTGGTGACAGATGCCTGTAATTGCAGCTAGTCGGGAGGCTGAGGCAGGAGAATCACTTGAACCTGGGAGGTGGAGGTTGCACTGAGCCAAGATCACATCACTGCACTCCAAAATGGGCAACAGAGCAAGAGTCTATCTCAAAGGAAAAGGAAAAGGAAAAAAAAAAAAAAATTCCTACCACAGAGCTTTGGAGGTTTACGGACAGTAAAGAGTAAAGATAATCAGACAGTATAATTCTTTTTTTCTTTTTCACAAAATGTAAAAACAGGATCCAAAGAACTACGATCATTATAGATTCTCATTCCCACCCCACGTTCTCAAAAGCAGATTTATTCCATTCTGGTTAATTGCATGCTGCCTCCAGAAATATGCAATTTAGGGTTCAGTTTGCTCCTTGCTTTATTTTTAATTGCACTTCTGTATTGTGTCTTAATTACTATAATTCAAATCAAATTGGATGTTGTTCTTTTACTCATTTAGAACACAAAATAAAATAAGTAAATCCCTGCCCTACAAAACGTCAAAGGCTTTGTGCAAAAACAGCAACAACAAATATTTATCAAGCACTTGCAGATATAAGACAGGTTCTGTTTCAGTCTCAGGAGATAAGTGCTCTGTGGGTGATGAAAACAGGGCAACATGATAGAAAAGGATTGGATGGTCAGAGGAGGCTTGTTTCAAAAGATAGTAGTAAAGTTGAAATGTGAATTACAAGAAAGGTACCCAAGCAAACATAAAGTATGTTTCAGTACGCTAGTGCAAAGACCCTGAAAGGGACTATTTATGTACCCTCCGAATTACACATGTTGAACCCCTACTCCCCAGTGTGATATATTTAGAGGTGACAATGGTGGGAGGTAATTAGGTTTAGATAAGGTTCCGGGGTGGAGCCCTCAAAATGGAAAAATGCTTTTATAAGAAGATACCAGAGAGTTAACCCCACCCTGTTATGCATGTTATGTAATACATTCAATTCATCCCGAGACCATTCGCCTCCCCCTGTCCGTGGAAAAATTGTCATCCACGAAACCGGTCCCTCATGCCAAAAAGGTTGGAGACCTCTGGCCTAGCAGATCTAAGTCCCCATTCTGTCATGATAAGGGAAGGAGAAACAGAAAACAAGGTGGCCATCTGAAAACCAGGAGAGGGTTCTCATCAGACACAGAATCTATCAGCACCTCAGTGATGGACTTCCCAGACTGCAAAACTGTGAGAAACATATTTAAACCACCCAGTCTATAGGATTTTTGTATAAGGACCCAAGCTGACTGAGATACACCCTGAAGTGTGAGCAAGCTTGGTGTGTTGGGGACAGAAAGAAGCCACTACATATATGTGAGTGTGGTATATTTGTGGGTGTATTAGCGGTGGGAGGTAGGGGGACTGGTGATTTTATTTTGTTTTTCTTGATTACAATAAATTCAGGAAAATCTGGCATAAATAATGAGGTTAGAGAACAGGTCACAGACCTGGTCATATAAAATTTTATAAATCAGAGTAAGCAGTTAGATTAAAATCTAAGTTCCACTGGAGGGTTTTATTTCCAGCAGGGGGAGCCAAGTTATTGACTTCAACTTCTTAAAAATTTAACATAAAAGGCATATGGACAAAGGGTTCTATTGACAAAAATTGAAAGCCAAGTATTTGTTAAAGACATCCAGGCAAGTTAGGGTGGTGATTTGAATGACAGCAGTAGGAGCAGAGAGACAGAGAAGTGGGTACATATTTGATGCATTTTGGAAGCAGAGGCAAGAAAAATATGGTAGTGGATCTTATATGGTAAGAGGAGGGGAAAATAAGGTTAAGGATTGCTCTTAGGGGAAAATAAGGTTAAGGATTGCTCTTAGCTTATTGATATATGCAACTGAGTGAGTGGTTTTACCATTCACTGGAATGGGAAAGAATATAGGAAGAGTTGAGTGAGAATAAGTGGCAGTCAATAATTCTAGTTTATGTACTACATTTTCTTTATCCATTCATCTGTTGATGGATACCTAGATTGCTTCCAAATTTTGGCTGTGATGCAGTACTCTTCAGCAATAAAAAAGCATGAGATTCTGTCATTTGCATGATATTAAATGAAGTAATCTAGGCACAGACAGAAAAACATCACATGTTATTTGTGATTTTATTCTCACTTATTTGTGGGATCTAAAAATTAAAACAATTGAACTCATGGAGATAGAAAGTAGAAGGATGGTTACCACAGACTGGGAAGGATAGTTGGGGTGGGGGAGTAGGTAGGATTAATGGCTACAAAAAAAATAGAAAGAATAAGACCTAGTATTTGCTAGCACAACTGGGTGATTATAGTCAAAATAATTTAATTGCACATTAAAAAATCACTAAAAGTATAAATTAAAAAATAACTAAAATTAACTAAAATTCAAAATCAAATTAAAAATAACTAAATTTAAAAATTATATATAAATGTAAAAAGAAATAGAAGAGTATGGATTGTTTGTGATGTAAAGGATAGATGCTTGAGGTGATGGGTAATCACCCATTTACCCTGGTGATTATTATGCATTGCATGATACATCTCATGTAACCTATACATATATATACCTACTATGTACTCACAAAAATTAAAATAAATAACTCTAGTTCAGATCTCTTAAGTCTATGATATCTATGAGAAATCTAAACATGTGGTAAGTAGGTAGTTACATACACTGGTGCAGAGTTGTGGGAAGAGGTCATGTTGTGAGTAGCGAACTGCAAGGTGAAGGGCATATGCATGGTATTTATAGGCAGGAGGCTGAGTGAGTTCACCTAAGAAGAGTAAGTACTTAGGGAAGAGAAGGGGGTCTAGGACTGAGCCATGGAGCAATACAATATTTAAAAGCTGAATAGAGGAGAAGCAGTTAGCAAACCAGGCCAAGAAGAAGCAGCCTCAAAGGAGCCTCAAAGTAGGAGAAAAGCCAGGGAAGTGTGTTGTTCACAGAAGCCAAGAAAACAGAATGTGAATAGTCATGGAATAAACAGCCACAATCAGTGCTTTTGAACTGAGTTTAAGATAGTTTAACAGTTTAAGACAGTTTAAGAAAAGAACAGAGACATAATCAGTGTGCTGGCAACGTGGATGTCATCGATATGAAAAGAGAATAGTCTCAGTGGAGTGGCAGGGACTGAAGTACAATTATAGTGGGTTGATAAGAGAATGCAAGATGATAAGGCGGAAACAGCAACTATAGACCACGTTTAAAGAACCTTACAGGAGAATAGGAAAAAAAAAGTGTTGGCAGTGGAGTCAACAGAATCTATATTAGCATAATATAGATAATAATCTATATTAACATGGTTTAATATGGCAACTTTCAATGTTACACAGAGGGATGCCACTATGCATTTTTCTTTTGAATTAAGAGCTGGTAAAAGTGCTTAGCTGAGTAGAGCTGAGAAAAGAGTCCGTGTTTTGATAGAACCTCACTTTATACTTACTTTCTTCCTCATATCCTATGAGCAAGCACATGGCAGTCAACACTGAACTATTCTTTCCTCATATCATCTTATGAGTTTCAGAAGATTCTTTTTTGTTTTGTTTCTTAGCTTTTTTTAAAAAAATTTTTTATTTCAATAGGTTTTGGGGGGAACAGGTATTGTTTGGTTATATGAATAATTACATAAATTGAAATAAGTTATTTTGATTTTGAGAAGATTCTTGACACTGTTTATATATTTACACAATGTTAACTTTAAGACTTGGGAATTTCTGTGTTTCAAAATTACAAAAAGCCCAATGCTTAGGTAAGAGAGCAGACCTCATTATAAGGATATAGGACTTTCTCCTAGAACCATATGTTGGGAAGTAGAGTGAAGTCCAAGGGTAGTTTGAAACCTGGTACTGTAAAGTTCTCAAAAATCAAAGCAGGTGCATAGAAAGGCCTCTCTTTCTAGACATGTAATTTCAACCTTTTTCTTTTTAGGGGCGCATAATTTAAAGGTACTTATTCATCTTTTCAACATCATATTTATTAACCCACCTGCATTTATGTAACATACTTATTCTGACTGTCCTTCTCTTACCATGGCTGAATGTGTTCTTGCTCCTAGATGAGACCAACCCTCCCCTTTTAGTCTCCTGTATCTATCCTCTTCTGTTCAAGGACCTCATGTCTACTTTACACAGAATTATTTTTCCAGAATAATCAATTTCTCCTCCTCTGTTGAACAATTCCACTATCACTGTATCCTCTATTGATATCTCAATATTTCCTATCTTAAAGTACATTCTGTTGACTCCACTGCCAACACATTTTTTTTTCCTGTTCTCCTGTAAGATTCTTTAAATGTGGTCTGCAGTTGCTGTTCCCACTTTATCATCTTGCATTCTCTTATCAACCCACTATAATTGTACTTCAGTCCCTGCCACTCCACTGAGACTATTTTCTTTTCATATCGATGACATCCACGTTGCCAGCACACTGATTATGTCTCTGTTCTTTTCTTAAACTGTCTTAAACTGTTAAACTATCTTAAACTCAGTTCAAAAGCTCTGATTGTGGCTGTTTATTCCATGACTATTCACATTCTGTTTTCTGTTTTCCTGGCTTCCGTGAACAACACACTTCCCTGGCTTTTCTCCTACTTTGAGGCTCTTTTGAGGCTGCTTCTTCTTGGCCTGGTTTGCTAACTGCTTCTCCTCTATTCAGCTTTTAAATATTGTATTGCTCCATGGCTCAGTCCTAGACCCCCTTCTCTTCTCTAAGTACTCACAAAGTGTATATGCTTATTCTATAGCATGGCCTCAGTCAGTCTCAATTCATCTTTCTGTTATTTTCATAAATTTCTAAACCTAAGATCCCTTCCAGATAAATTAATGATAAATAATACAACTGAACTGACACCCTGCCTGGCTATTTCAGACAAGATTCGTGTACTCAGTGTGGATTAAAAGACGTAAACAATACATCTGAAAAAAAAATGCTGTTTTAACCATACTTATATCCATCCAGGTGCATTACAAGTTGAATTATAATTAAATATTATGATGAACTGTGGCACCCTGGAAGAGCAGTGGGGAGAAAGGACCAAAGGGACTGTCATTGCTGCCAAGTTCTACTATTAATTGAAATTTGCTCTTTGATGTCAGCCTGGATGCCTTGAGGAATGTGTAAAGATCCACATTATTTTCATCACTAGGTCTCCTGCCAGTTAGCATGCCACCTTCCCAGGTGAGAACAAAAGACAAGACAGACTTATGGAAAAACTCCAGAATATGTATGAGGGAAAAAAAAATATTTTTTTGTTCCAGCATTTCCAATACTTCATCGTTTTGGCTTGTATTCCACTAAGCGTCTATAATAACTTGAAAAATTTTGTCACTTGTTCTTAGTCTAAGTTTAGTGTATTCATCTCTATGTGGATTTAGCTAGTTAATCTTTAATATGTATTTGTGCTTTTATAATTTCTGGCATTAAAAATCAATGTAGACTTTTAATTTCCTTAACTCAAAGTTGGGAATAAAAATATTTACTCTATATCTACCTCAAAGAGTTGTTACATATGAAAGCTATCAGATTGGCATGGTTATATAAGGATTGGCATTAAACTGAAAGCAGAGCGCTAAGCCTGTATTTCTATTTTAACTATTTTAATGCTTTGTGTGAGCCTGAAAATATGGCCTGTTTAATCATTTAGTCAATTTAAAAATCTATACAAGTAAATGAATAATAAATGCCAAGGGCATTATATTGATTCAATTCAATTTGACAAACATTTATTGAGTAATTATTATATGCTGATTCCTGCAATAGGTCCTGACTGTGATATGGTCCCAGATCTTGAGGTGTTCACAACCTTGCAGCAAGAGAGAGTTTTATAAGAAAGGCATATTAAGAAAATGCTGTGGATACTTCAAATAGTAAATTAATATGGATATGCATGTGTGCATTTGTGTGTATTCATATATAATTCCAGATGAAGATAAAGAATGACTAAAAGTAGGTGGATAATGGGCAAAGGAGGTGGAAGTTCTAGCTAGGTGAGTCATATGAGGATTCTCTGAGGTGGTGACATTTGAAAAAGTGGTAAATAAAGTAAGAGGGGTGAGTGAAATGAAGATGTAGGGAAATAGTATTCCAGGTAGAGGGACAGCATGCTGCTGGTCGGGAATAAAGTTGATGTGCACAAGAAACCACGGGAAAGACAGCGTGGCGGAAGCAATGAGGGAGAAAAGAAGGGTGGAAGAAGATTGGGTCAAAGAGATAACCTGCGACAAATAAGAAACAGCCTTTTTCAGTCACAGTAAGGATTTCATTCTGAATATGATGGAAGCTCATTGAACAGTTCTGAGCAGATCAGTGGCATGCTCTGATGTGCATTTTTAAAATGTCACCCTGGATGCTGTGTGGAGAATTGATGTGAGAAAGGCGAGGAAAGAAACAGGGAAACCAGATCAGAGATCAGCATCACTGGCCAGCCCAGAAAGGACGGCAGCTTGGAGTAGGATGGAAAGTAGAAGTGGTCAGATTGGGGATATGTTTTGAAAATAAAGCTGAGAGAATTTGCTGATTACATATAAGGTATAAAAGAAAGAGGAGGATGGAGGAAAACTCACTATTTATTTTTTATTTCAACAATTCATTTAAAAGTAGTGCTTGCAATTATCCAGAAAGAGGAATTCTTTTAATTCCTGCCTGTCTGTGGGGCAGGTATCAAAAGTTCTGCTTGGGGCATGTCACTCTTGCCATGCCTATTAGATGCTCAATAGACGTCAAGAGGGCACCTGGATTTTCATGTGGGCAGCTCAAGAGAGAGGCCAGGGCTAGAGATAAAGCTGGGGCTTCATCAGCAATACATGGTATTTAAAGCCATCAGTCCGAATTAAATCACCTAGTGTGTGAGGGAAGAATGAACATAAAGAATAATGAGTAATGAAGGCTAAGTGACATCATAGACATAAAGCAGAGTTCGTAGAAGCTCAGTCAAAGATGACTTCAGGAACCTTCCCAGAGACAAAAATATGCCTCATGAGGTTTAATAATATTAGAGATCATGGAAGGTACACACATATGCATATTCACAAACACAAGCAAACACACACACCAAAAATTCCCCAGAACCTCACCAGTACAAAATAGTGATCACTTTTTGTGCTGTCCTTTGCTGTCTTTTTTCATATACCTTTATTTTTTTCAGAATTATAGTAATATTTTAACCTTGTAGTACTCAAATATACATCATAAGCATATGATAGGTAACTGCAGATGTGACATGCTGAGTGGCAGACATGAGAGAAGGGATCGCCGAACAGTATAATCCCCATGTGATGGAAGGTACCACAGAGAAGGACACAATAAATATTTGCCAAACGAAGTAGTGAGTGAATATCTGTATTCCATAGCTAGCCTCCAAGTCATAAAAATATATTTGTGGATCACTCAGGGGAAAAATGTCAAAATTGGCCCTATGCTCATTTAAGATCCTTAGGACTATTATTGGGGTGATGCTTCCTCTTTCCTTGGGCAAACGAGCCACAAAGTCACATAAAGACAAAAAGATTGTGCATTTTCCTATTAGGTTCCTCATGACACACTTCATTAAATGAAAGCATAGCATTATAATGAGACTTCTCCAATCTTTTGTTGTTTGACACTGAATTTTCAAAAATTAGGCCAAATATCAACCAGCTACAAATGATGAAAATGTACATTCCTTGCATTCTTGCTGCTTTCAAAAGGATCATTCTGTGAAATAAATAAAAAACTGGAAAGTCTTAGGAGGAAAGGATGGGCTTACTCGTTAGTGTTAATGATGGTTTCCTGCTGACAAAATTCTGTTTTATCCACAGCTGATTCAATTTCTTTTTCTTATTTCTGTAGAAGAATAAAGTTATGCTGAATACCAGGTACTCTAACCAAGACAGTCAGACAGAAACTCCCTTTACTAATGATATAATGGCAGCTGCCATTTTAAAAGGCTAGGTTTTCAGTAGGTTTAATGCAATATCTTATTTGATCCACATGGCAACCCTATAATATAGGTAAATTATTATCATTGTGCATGTATATGTGCATGTATGCACATACACACAAGGTCATAAAACTTAAAAGAGCTGGTGCCTGAACTAAGATCTGTCTGATGTCAAAGTTGCAATCTTAAACGCTATGCTACAAAAAGGTCCCAGAGACTTCCTGTAGTGGTGATTGGCAGAAAAAGTAATATAGTATAATGTGGATGGGTCTCAGAATTATGTAATTCTCAATTCATATATCAGTTAGCAAATTTCTCAGAGCCTTTTATTGTTCATGTATAGAAATTGAAATAATAATTTGCTTCTCTTGGGACTACTATGAGAATTAAGTAAGAAAATTTATGATAAGTCATGTAGTATTGTATCTGGTATTACTGAATTCCAATCCCCTTGAAAATGTGTATTTTATTGTATTGCAAACTCCTAGCACTGTATATGTGGAAAAAGCTAAATATATATATGGTGAATAAATAGCATACAATAGGCACTGCTACAAAAACAACTGCCTAATTGCCTTGGGATACTGCAAAACAAAGTCAGTGGGTTATATCTTTACCCTGTAGAAAAGAGATAAAGAAGACAGAGTTTACTGCTGTAGCTCTGAAAGAACAAGCCTCCTAAATCAGATATTTTACTTTGTGCCCAGCTCGCTGGGTACATCCTAAGGAGACCACAGTGTCCCAGAGTAGTGGAGATCAGCCTGTTTTGGTCTGAGCATTTTCTGGGCAGCAAATTAACACATTTGGCACATAGCCCCACTAAATATTGCTTATTGTAAGTTGCTTTTATGAGGAAAAATTAAATGGGAGTCTCCTGGGAACATTATTTTAGGGAAGGATATCCCGAGTCATGAGAATACTTAAAAGAAATCCATGCTGCTGCCTCTGACTGATGTCATCCCATTTTCACAACAGATAATTTTCTCTGTGAACCCAGAGGAGAAAAGTGTGTGTGTGTGTGTGTGTGTGTGTGTGTGTGTGTGTGTGTGT
>NW_012101809.1:8088134-8090020 GCF_000951045.1 Mandrillus leucophaeus
TGGAGGAGGGTCTGGAGAGAGTGAGGGATGAAAAATTACCTATTGGTATTGGGTACAATGTACGCTATTTGGATGACAGGCACACTAAAATCCCAGACTTCACCACGATACAATTCTTTCATGTAACCAAAGCTACTTGTACCCCTAAAGCTATAGAATTTTTTTTTTTAAGGCCAACATTTTCAGTTTGGTCTTACTAATTTAGGCTATGGAAATCAAGCAAACCTGGGTTTGAGTTCAGCTCTGTCATTTGCTAGTGGAGCAATCTTAGGCAAGTAATTTCTATTCTAAGCTTCAGTTTTGTCATCTATAAGAGGGAACAGTAACAGTACCTATTTTACAGGCTGTTAAAAGGTTTAAAAGGAGAATGCTAACATAAATGCTTTACATTTATTAAACACCCAATAAACATTGATGGAGGTTGTGGTAGTAGTTAGTTCTCAAAAAATATTAGTCTTAATATGGATAAAAAACTGGGCTAAATGCATTGAATTCTTGTAATAACCCTATAAAATAACTGCAATTATTTTCCTCCTGCAACAAATGAAAAGACAGAGGCAGAGAAGATGATGGAGAAACTTGACTGTGAATATACAGCTGGTATGTGGTAGGAATACAACTGAAACCAAAGCAATGGCTGTAGTATCTGGGCTCTTACCAGCAATGACAGTAGAAATAGAGGTGGTAATAGCAACACTGTAGAAGTGTAGTAGTATAATTAAAAGTATTAATGTCACCCTTCTTCAATAAATCATTTGGCAATTCATTTATTTATTCATAAAATATGAAATGAGTATTTGCTTCTTGCCAGGTAGTCTGTGGCATTTAGAAAGCAGTGACCACCTTCCAGAGAGGCTGAGGAAATGTGTACAGTGTACTCTGAGGTATCAGTCCAGCCCCACTAGTGTTATGTGACATGGGGAATGTTGTCTAATTTTCTCAGCTTCTTTGGCAAAACTTCATAGGATTCCCATGAAGATTAAAAAGGATAATCATGTAATGCACCTAGAATGTCATGTAGTATTTCATAAATGTTAAACCTGCAGTCTTCTCTTCCCTTAAAGTAATTGGGTAGATTTGTATTTACATTTACAAAGTTAAACAAGTAAAAAAAAAAGGAGATCAGTGACACTACAATATGTTTCAATATCAAATATGCAGGCAATATCAAATTCCTTTCTTTCTGTCGGTCTACCATTCCTCTTCCTGTCTTCCTTCTTTCCATCGTGTACCGTGTACTGTATACCCACTAGAGGTTAAAAACCATCTCCAGGTCTCAGTTTAAATTTCTGTAAGACACACTACATGCCATTCCTTAATAAAAATGAACCAGACAGTAAAGATATGATTAAATGCGATATTTAGCCTTCCAGAGTGATGACTCTGCTGAAGTGATTAGGAACAGTCTCCCACAGAAGATAAAACCTGAGCTGGCCCTTGAGGATGGAGTATCTGGATAGGAAATAATAACCTAGGAAGGGGCAGAAGCAAAAGGTGAGAAGCTAGAATGTGAGAGATGTTTGGTTTCCAGTAAAGGATGTCATTTGGCTAAATACACTGTTCACAGAGAACAGCCATCTTAATTCCATCACATTTATAGAAACTTTGGTTTTGTTTTCTTTTTTAAGACAAGGTCTTGCTCTGTCACCCAGGCTGGAGTGCAGTGGTATGACCGTACCTGATTGCAGCCTTGACCTCCTGGAAATCAAGCAGTCCTTCTATGTCAGCCTCCAGAGTAGCCGGACCACAGGCAAATGCCACCACACCTGGCTAATTTTTTAAAAAAAGAAATTTCAATCTATCACAAGAACAGAAAACCAAACACCGCATGTTCTCACTCATAGGTGGGAACTGAACAATGAGATCACTTGGACTCGGGAAGGGGA
>NW_012101809.1:8096292-8101162 GCF_000951045.1 Mandrillus leucophaeus
AAATAAATTTAAAAAAAAAAAAGAAAAGAAATTTCAGAGATGAGGATCTTCCTGTGTTGCCCAGACTGGTCTCAAACTCCTGAGCCCAAGCAATCATCCTGCCTCAGCCTCCTAAAGTGCCAGGAATACAGGCATGAGCCACCATGTCAACCTATAGAAATTTTTTTAAAAAAACAATAACCTTGCAGTGAAATCCAATGCATACGCCAGATAAACTGGAGGCACTCTGACTGAAGCTGGAGAAGAAAATCCAGAGATCTTCCCACTAGCTTGCCTTTTGCCCAAGAGGATCTGCAGAGAATCCTAGCATCTTTGCAGAAAGAAACATAAAATAAATAAAATCAAGAGCTCCTTTAAAAGAGTAGTGAAAGTTTAAATATTGATCTGGAAGCAGCCTGAGGAGAATTTTGAATACAAGTCTAAGTAAGCCTGTACACAACGGAAATTGAATGAGAAATTAGAGCCAAAAAAATAACATAATTAAAGTTATGTTACGAAAAAATAATCTGACTTAGATGGAGTCTGATTTGGCAGATTAAAATATTGCCTACACGGTGATTAAATGAATGTAACTAGAGTCCAGTTGTAGTGCCCCACAAAGATTCTTATCGGGAAACCAAGATTATGTGAATGGCAGTAAAGATCTAACCACAAATACGATGTACCTCTGAGTGTTCCCTTCCAAAGAGAAGGAAATGGAGCTCTACTACCTTTTATCAATTTTAGAAGTTTGAATGCTTTTGTATATGAAATCAAATACACATAACTGTTCTTCCTTAGTTATTTTCACAAATCCATGACAAAGTGAACCTACATAAATTGTTTATATCTTTCACAGTAGTCCAAAATCCCAAACAAAGGCAAAATTATACCTGTAAAATAGCATTTGATTTGACTCAAAACATGTCTCACTAAACAATCTTAATATGTTGCATTAGATGAATGGTGCTGATAGACTTACCTCTTGAGGAATGCTCCTAAATAAAACTTCTGAAATGTTTTCCCAAATGTTTTTCTTTCTATTCTCTGTATAGACCATGCGGTAGGTAGAATAATGGACTCCTAAAGATTTCCAAGTCTTTTTTTTTTTTTTTCTTTTTTGAGATGGAGTCTTGTTCTGTCCCCCAGGCTGGAGTGCAGTGGCGCGATCTCAGCTCAATGCCACCTCTGCCTCCGGGTTCAAGCGATTCCCCTGCCTCAGCCTCCGCAGTAGCTGGAATTACAGGTGTACGCCACCACACCCAGCTAAGTTTTGTATTTTTAGTAGAGATGGGGTTTCACCTTGTTGGCCAGGCTGGTCTCGAACTCCTGACCTCATGTGATCCACCTGCCTCAGTCCCCTAAATTGCTGGGATTATAGGTGTGAGCCACCATGCCCAGCTGATATCCATGTCTTAATCCCTGGGACCTCTGAATGTGATCTTACATAGTAAAATAGATCTATAAATGTAATTAAGCTACAGATCTTGAAACAAGAGAGTTTCCTGGATTATCTGGATGGTCGTATGTAATGCTGAGAGTCCTTATAAATGAAAGAGATAGGAAGAGTCACAGAAGGAGATGTGATGACAAAAGTATAGTCAGAGCGCGGCTATGTGAGAAACATTCCACTGGCCATTGCTGTTTTTGAAGATGGAAGCGGGGTCATGAGCTAAAGAGTGTGGGCAACCTCTGGAAGCTAGAAAAACCAAGGAGACAGACTCTTTTCTAGAGACCCTACAAGGAATACAGCTCTCTTAACACTTCGATATCAGCTTAGTGAAACCCATTTTGTTCTTTTGACCTTTAGAAATTTAAGTTCATAAACTTCTGTTGTTTTAAGCCACCAAGTTTTTTGGTCATTTGTTTTGCAGCAATAGAAAACTAATACAGAACCATTCCAATGACTTGAACGATAGTTTAACTAAGAGGGCATCTTGGAGGTCAAGAAGTTCATCAACTCATTCACAGAGTAAATTCTTAGAACATTTTTTCTATTGGCCACATCACTCCTCTAAAATTTCTCAGGGACTCTCTATGCCCTCACATTCTCAAATTATCTTGAAAATGCTACTTTAAGACATGAATCAGTTGTGTATTCATGGAAGGTTAAAAAATCATCCCGAGGTCTCAGTTTAAATTTCTGTAAAACAAGATCAATAAAAACACCAATTTTATGGTTTGCTTTTTTGAAGAAGGAAGTGGAAGAGTTAAGCAAAAATTGTATAGTTTAATATGTGTACTTATTTTAAAAAACTGTGTTTGCAAGAAGGATAACTGCTCTGTACTGTGCATTTTGTTAAACTCTCAAGATAAAGACATGGCCTCTACCTTCAAAGAGTTTACAGTCTTATACACTTGGTGCTCAGTACAAATTGACTCTACAACGTTGGCACATAGTAAACTCTCAATAATAATGACTTGTAGTAAGTTCTTATGGTGTTCCCATACAGTAAATGTCAGTAAAGATTTACCAACATTGCTTGTCAAGATACGTTTAGCTAATAAAGACATGGTGGGCTACTCAATACTTTTAAGCTGTATTAAATAAGTTATATGCATGCAGTGAGGGTATACAAATATGTATACATTTTCTCCATAACTATATGTAACTTGCTTGATCAGTTATTGGAAATTTGCAACAATATTGCCTGTGTAATATGTCAATTGATAGTAAACCCTAGCATGGTTGTAATTATCTGCTTAAACCATCTTGGAAATACTCCTATGTAGTTGTGATGTACTTATGAATTGTCTTTTCTGGTACCTGATGTTAGGGAGAGGCCTGAATATATAAATATTGCACTAAACCTAAAGCTAATGATCTGTGACACCCTGTCCTATGTGTCAAATTGACATGATAAATTTAGCAAATGCAGGAAGGTTTCCAAGCAAAGAGCAGATTCCTTACTTTTCTCACTTTTGATTTTTCCAATGTCCATGTCTGCCCAGCAACAGCAACATGCATCATTTAGAAGCTGCCAAATGAAAAAAGGAATACAAATAGAGTGGCACACTGACACTTAAGTAAATCACACCAGCCTTGAATCCCAGGGAAGGTGACAGGGCAAGCTGAACTTTCTTGAAGACAAGATTAAAGCACAGTTCAGGGAAAAGTCACTGAAATGAATGCTTCATATTCGAAGGCAACATATATTTACAGAAAATGAAATCTTGGTTAAAACATTTTCGAATCATGTCTAAGTGTTCCCTATAAACTAGAAAGATTTTGCTTGATTTACTTGGTTCAATTTCTAGGCTTTTTCCCCCTCTGTGCTAATGGCAAGCTATCAATCATCAAAGCTGCAATCAGATTTTGCAGAAGGCCACCAGCATCATTTTCAATCATTTACACTTTGCCAGCCTGGCTCCCTTCTTTATGAATCACAGAGATTAATGTGAAAGGGTTTTTAAATGCATTTTAGGAAAATTAACAAATTATGATTGTTTCTTCTTTAACTCACAGCTCACCATTTTACCAAACATTATGCATAGTCTTTGTTGTGGCTGCTAACAGTTTTATTACTCTGAGGAAGAAAAATAGTAAAGGCATCCTATACTTAACACTGAGATGGGTCTTTGGACAGATAATACATATATTCAAAATAGAAATCTTTAGGGAAAGGTGTTTTGGGAATATGTATTTTACCCCCTGTTATTTTCCCAGATAAATAGCTTCCAAATAAGGCTTTGGTTCAAAGAGCAACATAAAAATATGACAAGAATTTTGTCTTCAGGTTGATCTGGTCTTGTCTTCAGGCTGGACACATGGTCACACAAAGGGGTGTGTGTGTGTGTGTGTGTGTGTGTGTGTGTGTGTGTAAGTTTATCATTTAAGATATATTCAACTGTAAACAGAAGATTCTGAGTGAGCTAGCTAAAGCAATACAGTAAATTAATTCTTTCAAATAGAAAGAAGTTAAGAGGTAAAGTGGTATCATAATTGACTAATTCAGAATCAATACTCTTCCATCTGCTCTCCTCAGTGTGTACAATTGACCCTACTCATGGTCACACGATGTTGCTATGGCTCCAAATGATGCACACATGCGTGATAGCAATCAACAGGAGGAATATTCTCTCTCACTTTCTCAATTCAGTGAGAAAACTCTTTCCAAGAAGCTCCAGGAGACTTCCTTTATTTCCCCTTAGCTTACGACTTGCTGAAGAGATAAGATGGAACCATCATGCTTAGCCTAAACCAATTACTATTTATTCCCTGAGTTAGGAATGGAATTATTTTCTTTAATTCCATGACCATGCAGAAGTGAGTGGATATCTCAATAAACTCACATTTACATTAGAATGTGTGAGGCTTGGAGGCTGCGAATGGACAGGGTGTTTGTGAATGGACGTTGGTTAGAGCAGGCATTCCCCAAGCCCACAGTACTGGTCTGTGGCCTGCTAGAAACCAAACTGTACAGCAGGAGGTGAGTGGTGGGTGAGTGAGCATTACCGCCTGAGCTCTGCCTCGGATCAGCAGCAGCATTAGATTCTCACAGGAGCACAAACCCTATTGTGAACTGCACATGCAAGGGATCCGGAGTGGAACAGTTTCATCCCAAAACCATCTCCTTACTCCCATTCATGGGAAAATTTGTCTTACGTGAAACCAGTCCATGATGCCAAAAAGTTTGGGGACCACTGAGTTAGAGCACTAAAAGTGTCTGCTATATGAGCAATTGATCATTTTCCAAAATGGAATTGTACTATATATTTTTTCAATTAAAAATATATACCATACTTCAATTAAGTCTCACAATATTTAATTATATGAATAGAAAACATTAGCTATTTTGTGCATTTGAAAAGTAACCCCATTTCAAAATACTCATTTCTATTGTCCAGAATATATATATATATATATATGTTTAAATACTGATGCTTTTTT
>NW_012101809.1:8101240-8116066 GCF_000951045.1 Mandrillus leucophaeus
AACATTAGCTATTTTGTGCATTTGAAAAGTATCCTCTTTTCAAAATATCCATTTCCATTGTTTAGAATATTGATATATATATATATCTTTAAATACTGATGCTTTTTAAAATTAAAACATATTTTTTCAATTAAAAATATATACCAAACTTCAATTAAGTCTCACAATATTTAATTATATGAATATACAACATTAGCTATTTTGTGCATTTAAAAAGTATCCCCTTTTCAAAATATTCATTTCCATTGTTTAGAATATATATATATATATATATATATTTAAATACCGATGCTTTTATTTGTTTACAATGAAATATATTTGTAGGAGTGAAAACTTTAGGTTAAAAGACATGTAATTTTGGAAACAACAAAGGTATTACCAGATCATTTCTCTAAAATGCTGTAACATTTCTATCCTGCCAAGAATATTTAAAACTACTTTTTTCCTCTGCACTACTACCAGAAAAATAAATTTTCACTCTTTGTTTTGCCAACTGGATGGGTGAGCAACTTGTTACTTCAGTTATATTTTAACTTCCACTAACAAAAATAAGTAACTGTTCATGTGTTTTTTGACTATTTGGATTATTACTTTTATAAACCCTCATTGCTTATTTTTAAATAGTTTCCAGACCCACGCCTAAAATCCCTAGCTTGTCATTTATTACCATAAAAATATTAATAATAGCTATTTCGAAAGCAGTATTTGATCATTTCAATATTTGGATTTCCTATCTGCCTGACTTTACTGTTTATTTTTTGGCTTGGTTTTTAGTCAGATCTTACCTTCTTATTCATATGATGTCACCAAATAGGAGACAGGGCTAACGTGCAGCTCCTACTTGGATGGATAGAACAGTGTATGGAGATTCACACCATAAACTTTTGCTCCAAGAACTACCACAGGAACATAATAGGAAAACCAAAAGTATTCACAGATCATTTGAAAGCAGCAGCAGCTGTTGAAAATTTCACAAGGTTACAGCAGGGGAAGCTTACGCCCTACAGCAAGGTCTGAATGGAGCACTGCAGGAGTGAGACTGGCCTCACCAACTGCGTGGGAGCTAGTGAGGTCTTTCACTGCCAGCTATCCCCCACTTATCTGGTGAACTATATGACAAAGTAGAGGCAGCCATAATCCCCTCTGGAACATAATTCCATTGACCTAAGAACCACCCCCAATCCCCAATGGTAGCTGTGGCAAACAACACGCAAGGAGAGTCTGAGCCCAGACCCACCTAACCCTGCCCCCACCTGACGGTATTTCTTTCCCTGTCCTGGTAGCAGAAAGCAAAGGACATAAACTCTTGGGAACTTTATGGCCCTGCCCATCACGTGAGAAATCTGAACACCTACCCTGGCCAACTTAGGGCAAGCTTAGACCCCCTACTACTAACCCATCTGGTGCTCTCTTGAAAGCACCACCTTCTGGCTGGAGGCCAACCAACTCAGGCCATTACAGCAACTAATGACAGAATAACCCTGTTCCCAGGAAAGAGAAAACAATAGCTAATCCCACTGCCTTCAACGTCCTGGCTAACCAGTGGTCCTGAGTCTGTGGACCTCATAACAACATTACTGCTGGCATAACCAGCATTGAGAAAGCCAGCACACTAAACATATCTACAACCAAGGACTCTCACAGAGTCTCCTTCACTCCCCTATCACCTTCACCAGAACAGGTACTGGTGTCTGCTGCTGGGAGTCGGAGTCGTCAAGAAGGATCACATCACAGGACTCTTTGCAGACATTCCCCAGCACCAGCCCAGAGCCTGGTAGCCCCACTAGGTGGCTACACCCCAAAGGACATTAACATCCACTGCAGTCTGACTCTCAGAAAGCCCCATCCTTAGTGGGAAGGGGAGAACAGCACATCGAAGCATCACCCTGTGGGACAAAAGAATCTGAACAGCAGGTCTTGAGTTCCAAACTTCCACTGAAATAGTCTACCCAAATGAGAAGGAACCAGAAAAGTAACTCTGGAAATATGACAAAACAAGGTTCCATAACACCTCCAAAAGATCACACTAACTTTCCAGCAATGGATCCAAACCAAGAAGAAATTTCTGAGTTGCTGGATAAAGAATTAAGAATATTTATTACTAAGTTACTCAAGGAGATACCGGAGAAAAGTGTTAACCAACTTAAAGAAATTTAAAAAACAACACAGGATATGGATGAAAAATTCTCCAGAGAAATAGACATCATAAAGTAAAAACAATCCCAACTTCTGGAAATAAAAGACAGATTTAGAGAAATACAAACTGCACTGCAAAATTTCAAAAATATACTAGAACAAGCACAAAAAAAGAACTCGAGATTTTGAAGACAAGGCTTTCAAATGAACCCAATTGGACAAAAACAAAGAGAAAGTAACTCGAAAAAATGAACAAAGTCTCCAAGAAATGTGGGGTTATGTTAAATGATTGAGCCTAAGAATAACTGGTATTTCTTTTTTTTTTTTTTTTTTTTTTTGAGATGGAGTCTCGCTCTGTCGCCCAGGCTGGAGTGCAGTGGCCGGATCTCAGCTCACTACAAGCTCCGCCCCCTGGGTTTACGCCATTCTCCTGCCTCAGCCTCCGGAGTAGCTGGGACTACAGGCACCCGCCACCTCGCCCGGCTGGTTTTTTGTACTTTTTAGTAGAGACGGGGTTTCACCGGGTTAGCCAGGATGGTCTCGATCTCCTGACCTTGTGATTCGCCCGTCTCGGCCTCCCAAAGTGCTGGGATTACAGGCTTGAGCCACCGCGCCCAGCCGAATAACTGGTATTTCTGAGGAAGAAGAGGAATCTAAACGTTTGGAAAACTTATTTGAGGAAATAATTGAGGAAAACTTCCCTGGTCTTGCTAGAGATCTAGACATCCAAATACAAGAAGCTCAAAGAACACATGGGAAATTCGTTGCAAAAAGATCGTCTCCTAAGCATAGAGTCATTAGGTTATCTAAAGAAGGAAAACATCGTAAGAGCTGTGAGACAAAAGCATCAGGTAATCTACAAAGGAAAACCTATCAGATTAACAGCAGATTACTTAGCAGAAACTTTACAAGCCAGAATGGTTTGGGGTCCTATCTTTAGCATCCTTAAACAAAATAATTATCAGTCAAGAATTTTGCATCAACCAAAACTAAGCTTCATAAGTGAAGGAGAAATAAAGTTTTTTACAGATAAACAAATGCTGAGACAATTCGCCACTACCAAGCCAGCACTGCTAGAAATGCTAAAAGGAGTCTTAAATCTTGAAACAAAACCTTTAAATACACCAAAATAGAACCTTTTTAAAGCACAAATCTCTCAGGGCTTATAAAACAATAACACAATGATAAACAAGATATTTAGGGAACAACTAGTATGATGAATAGAACAGCACCTTACATGTGAATACAAACATTGAATATAGATGGCATAAATGCTCCACTTAAGAGATACAAAATGGGCTCATCCCTGTAATCCCAGCATTTTGGGAGGCAGAGGTCGGCAGATCACCTGAGGTCAGGAGTTCGAGACCAGCCTAGCCAACATGGTGAAACCCCGTCTCTACTAAAAATATAAAAATTAGCTAGGCATGATGGTGGGCACCTGTAATTCCAGCTACTGAGGGGCTGAGGCAGGAGACTCACTTGAATCTGCGAGGTGGTGGTTACAGTGAGTCAAGATCACACCACTCCAGCCTGGGTGACAGAGCAAGATTCCATCTCAAAATAAATAAATAAGTAAGTAAATAAATAAATAAATAAAACAGAATGGCCAAATGGATAAAAAACCACCAACCAAGTATCTTGAACCAAGTATCTTCTGTCTTCAAGAACTCACTTAACACATAAGGACTCACATAAACTTAAGGTAAAGGAATGGAAAAAGATAATCCACTCAAATGGAAACCAAAAGTGTATTAGTCCACAACAAAATACTAGCTATAAAGAACTACCTGAGACTGGGTAATTTATGAAGAAAAAGGTTTAATTGACTCACAGTTCCAAAGGCTGTACAGGAAGCATGACTGGGAAGCCTCAAGAAACTAACAATCATGGCGGAAGGCAAAGGGGAAGCAAGGACATCTTACCATGGTAGAGCAGGAGAGACAGAGTGTGAAGGGGGAAGTGCTACACATTTTCAAACAACCAGGTCTCATGAGAACTCTGTCTAGAGACAGCACTAGGGGGATGGTGCTAAATCATTAGAAACCACCCTCATGATTCAGTCACCTCCCACCAGGTCCCTGCCCCAATATTGGATATCATAATTCAACATGAGATTTGGGTAGGAATACAGGGTCAAACCATACCAAAAACCAAGCAGGAGTAGTTATTCTTATATAAGATAAAACAGATGTTAAAGCAATCACAGGGGAAAACAAGACAAAGAGGGGCATTAGGATGACATGATACAATAATAAAAGGATTAATCCAACAGAAAAATACCAGAATCCTAAATATATATACACTTAATACTAGAGCTTCCACATTTATAAAACAATTACTACTAGACCTAAGAAATGAGATAGATGGCAACACAATAATAGTGGGGGAGGTCAATGCCCCACAGACAGCTCTAGACAGATCATCAAGACAGAAAGTCAACAAAGAAACAATGGACTTAAACTATACCCAAGAACAAAAGGACTTAACATATATTTACAGAACATTCTACCCCAAAACTGCAGAATACACATTCTTTTCATCAGCACATGGAACATTTTCCAAGATAGACCATATGATAGGTCACAAAACAAGCCTTAGTAAAACTTAAGAAAATTAAAATTATGTCAATTGAATATGTAATTGTAGAAAACACAATCCTAAAATTCCTATGGAATACACACACAAAAGCCTGCATAGCCAAAGCAAGACAAAGTAAAAAGAACAAATCTGGAGGCATCATACTTCAAACTATACTCAAGGCTATAGCTACCAAAGCAGTATGGTACTGGCATAAAAATAGGCACATAGACCAATGGAACAGCATAGAGAACCCAGAAATAAAGCCAAATACTTACATCCAACTGATCTTTGACGAAGCAAACTAAAACGTAAAGTGTGGAAAGGACGACCTATTCAACAAATGGTGCTGGGATAATTGGCAAACCACATATAGAAGAATAAAACTGAATCCTCATCTCTCACCTTATAAAAAAAAACTCAAGATGGATCAGACTTAAATCTAAGACCTGAAACCATAAAAATTCTAGAAGATACCATTAGAAAAACTCTTCTAGACATCAGCTTAGGCAAAGAGTTCATGTCTAAGGACACAAAAGCAAATGAAACAAAAACAAAAATAGATAGGCCCTAATTAAACTTAAAAGCTTCTGCACAGCAAAACGAAAACAAACAAACAAAAAACCAGCAGAGTTAGATAACCCAAAGAGTGGGAGAAAAATATTCAAAAACTATGTATCCAAAAAAGAACTAATATCCAGAATCTACAAGAAACTCAAAGAAATCAGCAAGAAAAAAAAACAAATAATCCCATCAAAAAGTGGACAACGAATATGAATAGACAATTCCCAAAACAAGATATATAAATGGCCAACTAATATATGAAAAAATGCTCAACATCCCTAATTACCAGGGAAATGCAAATTAAAACCACAATGGGATACTATGCAACAGTGGCCATAACAAAATAAAAAATTTAAAATAATAGATGTTGGTATGGATGTGGTGAAAAGGGAACACTTTTACACTGCTGGTGGGAATGTAAACTAGAATAACCACTATGGAAAACAGCATGGAGATTCCTTAAAGATGTAAAAGTAAAACTACCATTTGATCCAGTAATCCCACTACTGGGTATCCACCCAGAGAAAAAGAAGTCAATGTATGAAGAAGACACTTGCAAACTCGTGTTCATAGCAGCAAAAATATGGAACCAGCCTAAATGCCCATCAACCAACAAGTGAATAAAGAAAATGTGATATATGTAGATATATATAGATATATGCAATGAAATATTACTAAATCATAAAACAGAATGAAATAATGACATTTGCAGCAACCTGAATGGAGTTGGAGACCATTATGCTAAGTGAAGTAAATCAGGAATGGAAAACTGAATATTGTATGTTCTCACTTATAAGTAGGAGCTGAGCTATGAAGCCACAGATGCAAGAGAATAATAAAATGGACTTTGGTGTCTTGCGAGGAAGGCTGGGAGGAAGGTGAGGGATAAAAGGGATACAAGACTACACGTTGGGTACCGTGTACACTGCTTGGGTGACAGGTGTACCAAAATCTCAGAAATCACCACTAAAGAAGTTATCCATGTAACCAAAAACCACCTGTTCCCCCAAAACTATTGAAAAATTAAAAAGAAAAAATAAAAGATAAGTAAATTTGTAATTAATTTTATATCATAATATAACTGCATATTATAATTTTACTAAATTAGTATGCATATCTGTACCTTATACTCACAAATCAAGCAAAAATCTCCTCCTCATCCCATTTTTTAACAAAGCATATTTAATGATAACCTGCCTGTGCTAGGGAAATGATAAACGTAACAGTCATAGTTCCTGACCTGGTGGAACTTAAAACCTAGTGAGAGAGCCACAAATCATGCAAATATTTCCCTAAACATTTAAAAACAGAATTGTAGGAAGGGTGAGAGGAGTACAAAAATATAGTTAGAAAAAATGAATTACTATTTGATAGCACAATAGGGTGACTGTAGTTAATAACAATTTAATTGTACATCTTAAAATAATGAAAAGAGTATAACTGGATTGTTTGTAACATGCTTGAAGGGATAGATAACCTGTTCTCCATGATGTGACTATTATGCATTGCATGCATGTATCAAAACATATGGTGTACCTCATAAATACATATATTTCCTACACCTCTATGGCAAGTGTTGGAAAGAATAACACCATTTTAAAGCTAAAAGAGAAATAGAGTAAAAGTTTTAATGGATTATGAGAAAAAGGTAAATACTCTGCTCATCACAGGCAGAAAGCAGTGATGAAAACTAAAAGTAACATCAACATTCTGTTTTTGCACAAGTAGCAAAAAATGCTCATTTGTTATGAATACTCTAACTAAATGCTTTTCACATTTAATGTGATGACATGAAAGATCTACCTAAGGATGGTTTTGTAGAAACAGAAAAATCATTCCTACCAATGCTCTAATCTCCCACTCTCTTAATGTTTTCTGCTATTACTATTATAAATTGCCAGGATGTGTGACTCTTTTCCTCAGACAATACCTCCTCTAAAACAATCTTTCCATATGAAGTGGAAAATGTATAACCTTTATTCATATTTTAACCAGTTGGTTCCTTTCACGTATTTGCCATCTCCTGACTTATATCCTCTCTAGATTTGCAGAGCTGTCTTCTGAAACACTAGTTCTAGAGGACCATGACTTTAACTTGCCAAAATTTCTGCACAGCACCTAGATAAACCTTATGTACTAAAGGGTTTTTGATTTGTTGTTTTCTCAGACTCAAAAGGCTCTTCAAAGGGCATTTTAAATTTGATGTTAGAATGAAGCGTGCCTTTGAAAAATTAACTTTTATACACAGATGTACCATTCGTTCTTGTTCTGAAGCAATATTGTATAAGCATAAAATAATCTTCACTGAATTCCATTAAGACTGTATAACATTCTAGACAACTGAAAAGACTTTTTCCTGGAATTAGATATGGAACATTAAGAGCATTTTTGTCTCCTTGGTTGCAGGGATACGTTGTATGTTAGGGCCAACACTTTTATATCTCAAGAAAGTCGTGAACCAAATCATCTGGAGTTCACAAAGTTGTCTAAACATGTCAGAGAAGGAATACATTGTAGGCAAAATGTATTTTTTTTGTGTTAAGGTTAGCATGCAGGAGCTCATCTATGACATTGGTAGTCTCCAGTGTTCATTTGTTTTAAAGATAAATCTAATGTATTACAAATTGAAATTCAATCCCTTTAGCAGAGTAGATGCTGACAATCTAAAACTAAGTGAAACAAACCAACTCCAATAAATTCATCAGTGAATGATCACTATTCTTTCATTTTATCATTATATTCCCAGATACGCAGTTAATATTAATTCATGGAACAGCAGGAATCTGATGTTAAAAGAATAAAACCAGAAAGAACCTGATTTTGCAGGATATATTATTCACCATAATAAAATGATGAAATGTTCAATACCCAAACCATGAACATGAGCTCAGAACTGGTCACTTGATGAAATTTAAAAGAAAAAAAAAAAGAGAAGTAGTCTCTTTGTTCACATATTTACTGTTTCAGTAGGAAAAAAAGGAGAGAAAATATTGGCAAAGTATTTTAACGTACTGTTTTAGGTCATTTTTTTTTTATTTGGAGAGTATATTTTGAAAACTTGGATCCAATTGATTGAAGCTTTGGAGTCACAAGGAATTCTTACATTTTTAATCTGGGAAAGTTCTTCACAAAGGAGAGGATTTAATATGGGCTTTGGAGTTCATATATGCTTGGACCAGAAGGAGTTTTCTAAAATGTTCGTTTTGTTTACTTGTCAAAATGCCAAATTATCTCCCTATTACTATAGGTCAGATAGTAATCCCAAATGAATTCAGTTTCTTCAGTTTCTTCTTCAGCTTCCCCCAATTAAAATTAGCATATCCAAACATCAAAATTATTTTTTAAATTTCATCAGAAGTTAGATTTTTTGGTAATTTTATCAACCTTACGATAAGCTAGAGTCAGAAATGGGCCCCTAATGTCATTTATGCAACCGCACTGTTTTGCTTATGAAGAAACTGAAACCCTCAGGCACTTGAAGTCATACAATTAGTCAGTGATGCAATTGGATGGAACCTATGGTTCTCTTATTCTTAGAGCAGGACTTTTTCCATCCTAGCACACATGTTCTCTAGCTCAAACTAGACAAAAATAAAAAATTTCATGCTGAGCCTTCCGGTCTACATTTCTCAGGCTCAAGTTTGATCTGCTTTTGAGAAACTATGCTGTTTTGAGCATAGGCAAAGATAGAAACAGATAAAGTAACTTTGCCTTACAGTCATATATGATATTTCTCTTAAAACTTGATCTTTATATCTATGTCCCCATTAAATTCTAATAGAGTTGAGTCACGATTTTTAGAAATTAGTTGTTTGAAGATCTTCTGAGTCAAGTCAATGGATTGGGATTCAGAGGACTCATGGTACTATCCTGTGTTGGTAACCTCTTCCTTCATAGTACTTACATAAGCACTTACATAAGTAAGTACTTACATAAGTACATAGTACTTACATAAGCACTTACATAAGTAAGTACATAGTGATGTACTTACATCACTGAATCATAATGACTTTTCCAATATACCAAAAAATAGCTAATCATTTCATGTGACATGTCAGCAGATGTTTGAGGGTGGAGGGTAGGATATGACTATGACCTAAGAAATGTTCACAGGATTATGTTATATTCTTGGAAAAGATGTACTTTACTATCTCTATCTATTTTCATTCATAGAATGCTTAATTTTACTGGAGGCAAAAAAAAAAAGACAATGTGAGAAGAAGAGTTTAGCCATGCATTACTTTTAAAAAAAGAAACTCTGGAAGATTTTTAAGAATAAGATGGCATGAATATTCCTGCTCTATGAAAGCAACAGAACTATTTTCTCTATGACCTCTTATCAAAATTTTACCAGAAGCTTCTGAGGTTAAAGTCAAACTTTATAATTCATTATTTCTTGTCTTTAATTGAAGAAATATTTCTAAAATCTTGAGTCCAAGGCCATAATTTGGAAGTGTGCAGATGTAGCCCACCCTCATTTAAAGTTGATAAGATAAAATTGAGTTAAAAAAATATAGATATCCCAAATGACTACAGTTCATTCCTCAGTATTAAATAATAGACATATCCTCACCACTCTACTACAGTTTTGTTGGCTACGGGTGATTAATTCATTAAAATAAACAAATATATATTGTGTCTTTGCCATGGCCCAGGCATGGTTCTCCTGATATTTTAGTGGAAAAGACAGAAATAATGAAATACATGTATCATATTTCAGGTGATGATAAGAGAAGAAGAAAAATTAAGCAGGAAAAAGAATATAGGGAAATAACTGTCTAATAGGGTAATGTTTGAGCAGAGATTGGAAAAAAAAATGAGTCATGTATATCCCTGGAAGAAGAGCATTCCAAGAAAGGAAAAGAAAGGCTCAAAGCTCATGAGGTGAGGGTGTGGTTAGCATGTTAAAAGAACAACAAAGGAGGCCAGGGTAGCTGAAGAAGAATGATTGACATGGCAAGTGGTAGGAATTGAGGTAGGAAAGATGATAGCAGTTACATCAGATTGGACTTTGGTTTTTACTCTAAGTGGGAAAACCACTGGAGAGTTTTGAGCAGAGGGTTAACGAGTATTTGCTGCTGTATACAGGATGGACTGCACAGGGACAAAAAGTAAAAACAGGAAAACAAGAGTCTGCTGAAATGACCCACATGAGAAATATGGCAGCTTGGTCCAGGTGGTAGCGGATGAATGTGCGGTCTTTTTTTTCTTCAGCTCTTGAACATATTCAGTGGGTTCTTTTTAACCTCATAGATACTACCTACTCTGGCAACCTTCTCTCTGCTGAATCTAGCTAGCATCAAAAGATCACATAATATCTCATAAACATATAACTATTATTTGTTAATTAAAGATAATAGAGATTTTTTAAATTAACAACTAAAAAAGACCTTCTGGAGCTGGCCATATTCTCTTTCTAGCTTCTGGCTAGGTTGTCACCACTACAGTGATGAGCGTTGTTGCAGATCTACTGATTCTCAACTTTGTGTTCAAATATACGGAGGCTTCCCTAGGGAGGCTGGTGAGGGCAAACTATTAAATTCTTTCTCTTCTCACTATGCAACACATTTCCCATTTAATTCTGCTTGGGCCTCACATTGTAAGGTAGGGGTCTAGGTGGAAAAATTTCTCCCAGAGTGTAAGGGAAAGCCACTCATTCCCAGAGAGGTAGCTAAGGGTATATGTGGGAGAATCCTTCCTACTGCTTTCTGCTCTCTTCCATCATTTTAATCCACACTGGGTTAAAAAGGGTTGGCTTCTTTTAACAGCCTTTGTGTCATATCATTCTAGTATTTAGCAGCAACTTTGCCTGCATGTAATAGGCAAAAGAACTTTGGAGAAGTCTCTCTGATTACCAAACTGATTATCTTGCTAAAGAAGTCAAGGAGCTACTTTTCCTTATTTGAGGCAAAAAAAAAAAAAAAAAAAAAAAAAAAAACTTGGGAGTTAGGCCTTGAAGATGGAAAGCTACAAGGAAAAATGATTTAAGATTAAAATACATCAGTTTGTCATTTGCTAAATATTATCCCTGGAACAGCTATGATAAATGCTGAATATTAGATCAGTGAAGAAAATGATAAATTGTTCAATAAATGGTATGTATTAGCTTCCTAGTGCTTCTATAACAAATTATTTTTTAAAAAACCTTATGGCTTAAAGCAACATTAATTTATTCCATTACAGTTCTACAGGTTAAACATCCACAATTAGTCTCAGTAAGCTAAACTCAAGTGTCCATAGGTCAGTGTCCATTTTGGGGGTGCTAGGTTTCCTTTTCCTTGCCTTTCACAGCTTTTAGAAATGGGTGGCATTCCTTGGCTCATAGCCCCTTTACCACCTTCAAAGCACATGATTCCAACTTCTGCTTCTGTTACAATACAGCCTTCTCTGACTTTGCCCCTCTTGCCTCCCTATTATAAAGACCATGATTACATTGAGCAAAGCCAAATAATTTAGAATAATGTCCCATCTCAAGATACTTAGCTTAATCACATCTGCAAAATTCCTTTTGCCATATAAGGCAACATATTCACAAGTTCAGGACATTAGGGTCTAGATGTCTTTGGGTGGGTTGTATTCATCACATGATGCAAGATAAATTGCCCAACTTTCTTTCTCTCTCTTTCTCTCTTTTAACAGTCTTTTTGTCATATCATTGAACTGAAATTGATCCATCAATTGAAGTGTGAAGAATTGAAATTGATCCATCAATTGAAGTGTCAAGAATTGTCATCAATTCTTCAGATTGCCATTGATCCATCAATTTCAATTCTATGAATTTCTCAAACTAATTTTTTAAATGCACAAATATATATTGAAGCTAATTTACTGCCATAATTGGTTGCTAATGATTGCTAACGATCGTGATTAGTGTGGGAAGTCTATAGATCTGATAGCTATGATTCTCTAAATTTATATTACTGTATACACTAAATATAGTGTGTGTGTATATATAGAGAGACAGCAATATCTATATGTAGCAAAATATAGAAATATATCTATATATACACACTATAGATATAGCTCTGTCTATATCTATAGCTCTCTCTATATCTATAGTGTGTATATCCATATATACACACACACACACTCTCAAACACACCTAATTTTATTTAAACTTCACACTGTATACCTCAGTAAGTTACACAGAGATTAAAATTTGAATGTTAATTATGACAGCATCATTTATAAAATTTTTCTTCCAGGAAGGGTCATGACAGATAGAGTCAAAACATGACAGAAGGCTCCAGAACAATATAACAACACACGTTGGTTAATGTTGTGTATCGATTTGCCTGGGCCATGGTACCCAGATATGTGGTCAAACATTGTATTGAATATTTTTGTGAGGTTATTTTTGAATGAGATTAACTTTAAATTGGTGGAATTTTAATAAAGTAGATAGCCATCTATGATGCAGGTGGGTTTCATCCAATCAACAAAGGACTGAATACAACAAAAGACTAACCTCCCTGCTAACAAGAGGCAACTCTGCCAGCTGATATTCTTCACACTTGTGCTGCAACATCAGCTCTTCCTGATCTCTATCCTGCCAGTCCTCCCTACAGATTTTGGAATTGCCAGTCTCCTTAATCATGTAAGCTAATTCCTTAAAATAAATCTCTTTCTATATATACGTCCTATTGGTTCTGTTTCTCTGAAGAATCCAAAACTAACATAAAACCTTAAAGGCCAAACTATATGTATAGACAAAAAAGGGTAAATATCCTAAATATATAAAAATTTTTTGCATATTAATAGGGAAAAAATAACCCCAAATGTTACAGGAAAATGAATAGAAAAATATTGGGGAAAAAATACATCTAAAAGAAAGCAACGGATAAAAATAATTACAGGTGCTCTAGTTTTCAAAGAATTATTGTTTAATAAAGTAAAACAGAAAGATTGGCAATTCTAGGAACATACTAGAAATTTAGTTGTACATATCAAGGGTCTAATAAAAGACATTAAATCCATCAATTTCAATTCTATAAATTTCTCAAGGTAAATTTTCAAATATGCAAATATATATTGAAGCTAATTTACTGCCATAATTGGTTACAAACGGTTGCTAATGATTGGGATTAGTGTGGGTCATCTATAGATCTGATAGCTGTGATTCTTTAAATCATAGGAATATAAATGGAATAATACACAACCATTAAAATGTAAGAATATGTCACATATAGAATATATTTTCTATTAAAAACAAAATAATGAGTTACAGTATAATGTATTTTGATGCATTGTTCATAAATTTATGTACATACATGGGAAAAATCAGAAAGTACATATGACGAAGTTTTAGGAGTGATCATCTCTTGATGATATAATCTGAGGTAGTTTTAACTTTTTTCATTTCCTACAACTGTATTTCTTTTTTTCTATCCATTGATTTTTTTATTTGTACATTTTAAATTTTCAAAAAATAGGTTAACCTGGAACAAGAATTTTTTTAAAGCTATTCTGTATGAGAAATGTAATGCTGTCAAGTTGCTTTAATTTCAAGTTAATAGTTAGTAAATAAAAAATAGGGAGTACAGGAGTAAGGTGGAGTTACCTGCCTTAGGAGTAAAGGCAGTAAAGAGCACTGATGATACCCTCTGTGACAAGATGTCCTTTATAGTTGGCACTTTGTCTTCCCTGTTACGTAAATACAACGTTGGAAACCTAAGCTCCATTTCAGTTTAAATAGCTTAGCTGAGTTAGATCAACTTTTTTAATGGATAACTTAATCAAATACTGAAATGTCAACAGACCAGGGATGTTTTGATATTGTCACAAATTGAAAATAAAGGGCTCACAAATGTCTTTCAAGAAATTAGGGAAAGTTAAAAAGTACAATAACTGAAACATTTTAAAAATCACTAGAGGGGTACAACAGCAGATTTGAACAAGCAGAATAAAGAATCAGCAAAATGTACACAGGTTAATTGAGATTATCCAGTCTTAAAAACAGAAAAAAACAGAATGAAGAAACATGAAGCAATAATTAGAGACCTATGAGACATCATCAAGTGTAACAAGTACACATATACATTCTGTGGAATTCCAGAATAGAAGAGAAAGAAAAAAGGGAAAGAATGTTCAAAGACATAATGACTAAACTTTTACTAAACTTTAAGAATAACATTACCCTACACATCCAAGAAGCTCAGCAAATTCCAAGTGGTATAACTCAATGCTAACTACACTTAGACACATGATAATTGAACTGTAAAAAGACAAAGACAAAGAGAGGATCTTGAAAGCAGCACAAGAGTGTCTCTTTACGTACAGGTGTTTTTCAATAAGATTAACAGCTGATTTAATATCAGAAATCATGGAGACCAGAAGATAGTGAAATGACATTAAGACAGCTAAAAAGAAAAAGACAGTCAACTAAGAATTTTCTATATCAAATATCACTCTTCTTTAAATATGAAGGTGAAATTAAGAGGCCATGCAGTAAACAAATTTGAGAAAAATTTATTTTATAGCAGAGCTACCATATAGCCTTGTCTAAGGGAGTCCTTAAGGCTTAAATGAAAATACACTAGACAGTGA
>NW_012101809.1:8117336-8148050 GCF_000951045.1 Mandrillus leucophaeus
AAAAAAAAAAAAAAATTTAAAAAGAAGAAGATATAAATATATAAACATATAAGCCTCTAACTAAAGAGCCCCAAAATATGTATACCAAAAATAGGCAGAACTGCAGAACTGAAGGAAACAATAGACTGTTCAATAATAATAGAGACTTCAATTACTCAATTGCAGTAAATATTGAACAAGACAAAGATAATCAAGGAAATAGAAGACTTTAAGAAAACCATAAACCAATTAGACCCAACAAGTATCTGTAGAATAGTTCACTCAACAACAGAATACATATGGTTCTCAAGCACACACGTAACATTTTCAAGGAGAGAGTATATGTTAGCCGATAAAAATAAGTCTCAATCTATTTAAATGATTGAAGTCATATAGAGTATGCTCTGCTACCATAACAGAATAAACTTAGAAGTGAATAATGTAAGAAAAGTTTGAAAATTCGGGAAAATGTGGAAGTTAACACACTCCTAAATAAGCAAGGGGTCCAAAAAGAGATCACAACAAAATCAGAAAACTTATGATAATGAAAACAAAAACACAAAATACTAAAACTTTTTGGATCCAACAAAGACAGTCCTTGAGAAATTTATAAGAAAAAATATAGTAATAAAAATTATAAGAGAAAATTATAGTCATAAACACCACATTTAAAAAGAAAGTTCTCAAATCAATAACCTATTCCTTCATTTTATGAAACTAGAAAAAGAAAAGTAGACTAATACCCAAAGCAAATAGAGGTAGAAAGTAATAAATATTAGAGAGAAAATAAATAAAACAAGAAATTGAAAAACTAGAGATAACTGACATAACAAAATATTTTAAATAAATTGACAGAACTGACAAAACTTTTAACTAGAATAACCAAGAAAATAAGAGAGAATCAAAATTAGAAATGAAAGAGGAGATATTACTATTGACCTTAGAAAAAAAAGAAAGGATTTTAAAGAATTATGTCTTTTTTAATGTTATCAATTAGATAACAGATGAAATGGATAAATTCCTATACATACACAAACTACTAAAACTGATTTTTAACAGTTGAAATTCTGGATAGACATGTAACAAGAGATTGAATTAGTAATTTAAAAAAAAAACAACAAAAATTTCCCACAAGTAAAGGTCCAGTACCAAATTCACAGGTAAATTCTGCCATACATTTAAAGAAAAATCAGCACAAAGTCTGCCAACAATTAGACCAGAAGAAAACACTTTTCAACTCATATTATGAGGCCACTGTTACTCTGATGGGAGACATCAAAGATTTCAAAAGAAAAAAACAGATTAATATTTCTCATGAATATTGATACAAAATCCTCAACAAATAAACTAAATCAAGAAACACATAACATATACCATAACCATGTGGAATTCATCTCAGAAATCCAGGGTTGAGTCCACATATGAAAGTCAACTAATACAATACATCATGTTAAAAAAAATAAAGGACAAAATCTACATTATTAATAAAAGTCAAATACACACATCTCAAAAGGCACAGAAAAATCATTTGATGAAATCTAACATATTTTCATGAGAAAAGCACTAAAAAAAAACTAGAAATAGGACACGATAAAGTTTTCTCTGAAAACACACAACTATTAGCCAGGCATGGTGGTGTGTGCCTATAGTCCCAACTACTCAGGAGGTTGAGGCAGGAGAATTGCTTGAACCCAGGAGGCAGAGGTTGCAGTGAGCCGAGATCACACCACTGCACTCCAGCCTGGGTGATACAGTGAGACTCTGTCTCAAAACAAACAAACAAACAAAGAAAAGAAAACACACAACTGACTTCATACTAAATGGTGAAATACTGAAAACTCTGTTCCTGATCCTACAAGATCGAGAAAGAGGCATAAATGTCATTCCTCGACACTTCTATTAACATTGTTGCTGGAGGATCTAGTCAGGAAATTAGGCAAGAAAAAGACATAAAAGATATTCATATTGGAAAGGAAAAAAGAAAATTATCTGTATTTGCAAATGGCATAAACTTATATGTACAAAATCCTGAGGAATCCACCAAAAAAATTTTAGAGTTATTGATCAAGTTTGGCAACTTAGAAAATACAAGATGCATATTGAAAATTCAATTGTAAAAAGCAATGCTTTTACAAAACAGAAAAAAACCTCATTTGTATTTCTAAACACTAGCAACTCATAATCCTAAAATTAAATTAAGAAGATAATTTCACATACAATAGCACTAGAAAGAACAAAGTAGAAATACACTTATCAAGATAAGTGCAGGGCGTATACACTGAAAACTGCAAGTATTGCCTAAAGGAAATAAATGAATATGGAAATAAGTGTTTTCATGACTTAGGAGACTTAATATTGTTAAAATAGCAATATGCCCAACATTGATCTACAGATTTAATGCAATCCCCAATAAAATTCCAACTTCATTTTTGGATGAAACTCACTAGTTGATCCTAAAATTCATTTGGAAATGCAATGGACCCAAAATAGCCAAAATAATCTTGAAAAAGAAAAAGAACAAGGAGTCACTCTTCCCAATTTCAAAACTTACTACAAAGCTACAGTACTCCGTAAAGCAGTAGTACTGGGATAAGGAGAGATGTACAGATCAATTGAATAAAATTAAGTCCCAAAGATATGTGTGTGTGTGTGTGTGTGTGTGTGTGTGTGTGTGTAGATAGATAAATCTTCACATACTCATTCTCTCACATACCGCTTACATGTATGTGCTAATAATGTGTATCACTGTCAATGCTTTAAAAATGTTATTTTACTATTTTTGAAACAGTTATTTAGGCTATGACTGAGGAACAATGACCATCTGGTAGAAGTATATTTAAATTTCAATGTTACTCATTTTGTATAAAAGGAAAGCAGCCCTGTGAGAGGCTATAAGTACTTCTATGCAATTGGTAAAAAAAAAATCAACCTAGATCCTGATCCAAATAGAATTCTTGATGAAATTACATTTTTTCCTGTCTTGATATCAATGGACACTTTTAAATATTTTTGTTAGCTTTTATATAGTTACTTCCCAGATTATAATAGAAAATAAAATTAGTAGTATCCTAGTAAATATATAAAGAAACAATTACATTACTTTTTAAGAGCAGTGAAACAGGAAAATATTATTGGACAGAGAAAGCAATGAATACTGTCTTTCTGACAGCTGGACTATGTGTATGAAATAATGCAGAGCTTCTTCTTTAGCAACCAATGTGCTTAATTGAATTCCACATCATGTGGGATGCACCCTTTTTTCTATCCACTGATTTGGATTATATTATATCATTGTCCTATTACAAAGATGGAGGTACCTTCCTTGAACTCTAACAGCTGAACAGTGAATAACAAGGTGGATAAATTATCAAGCCCCAGAAGCCCAGCTTCTATAATAAAACCCTTTGTTACCTTTCTAAAGTGATCCTTGAGAAATGCAGATGGGAAACAATACTTTCATTGATGAGAAACGAAGATTACTCTCTTTTCTCCATGATGAAAATTTATGAGAACAAATAGCAAAAAGATAGCATAATGTCAAAGTGTTATAGTGAGAACAGGTAAGAATATAACAGAAAACTTTATTTCCACACTGCTCCCCTCCCCCAACCTTTGGTTTCTGGTAGGAATGAGTGAAAGTTCTCCCTTTTATTAGACTCCACTGTCAGGTCAGAGGATCATATATTGTTGCAGATTTCAATTGCAATTTTTCTTAATTACCTGGTTCAGATAAGCAAATGCCAGCTAGGCAAATTTTTTCGTTTAAAACCCTCCAGGGGGTCTCTGCTTATATTAGTCTTCTATTGCTACATAATAAATTACCACAAAATCAGTGACTTTAAACAAAACACATCTATTTTCTCACACTCTGTGGAAGTCAGAAGTCTAGATGTGGCTTAACTCAGCCTTCTGCTTTTGGTCTTACAAGGCTACAATCAATAAGTCAGGTGAGCTGTATTCTCATCTGAAGACTTGACTGCAGAAGCATCAGCTTCTAAGTTTTTTCAGGTTGTTGGCAAATTAATTGTGGTTGTATGACTGATGGGCTCAAGCTTTTTGTTGGCTCTTTGGCTGGAGATTATCCTCAACTCCTAGAGGCCACACAGTTCCTAGAGGCCCCCTGCAATTCCTGGACACATGAGCTTTTCCAACATGACTACTGACTTCATGAACCCCACAGTTTCAGTCTGCTTAGGTGGAATCTTATGCAACATGAGGTAAATGGGAGTAATAGCTCATCATCTTTGCTATGTAACATAAACCAACCAGGGGTGTGATACTCATCACCTTTGTCATATGCTATTGTTTTAGTTTAGAAGAAAACTACAGGTCCTGCCTCCACTCAAGGAACAGGGATCACATAAGGGTATGTACACTAAAAGCAGGGGCTGGGGGTAATGGGAAGTAGTCCTAGTGACTGTCTACCATACTGCTCTTTGGCTATTTTTGCACACAACAACTCACAGACAACACTTTAAAGTTTAAAAACATATCCTTGAAATAAGACAGACATTTTCTGGGGCTCGTTTTGTGCTGCAATAATTAAAGGGCATTGTTTCCTTCAAGAATATCACTGCAATAACAACCAGACAATTGGGACTGAAAGGCTGGAGCTCTACAAGCAAGTTCATCATCAACACCCCATTGGTTATATCCATAAATATCACATCAAAAGCCCTTGCAATAGGAATACAAATGCAACCCTAGACAGAGGCCAATTTTAAAGAGACCAACCACAAGCTGCATTATAATCTCCCATTAAAGGGGGTTGTATGCATCCTTACACCTTGTATTCTGAGACATAACTTTATTTTGCTTCTAAAACTAGTAGGTTCAGCCTTTGGTTCCTTGAGGACTCAATTAATTGAAGGCCAAAGCACAGAATTTCCTCTTTATTTTTTTTCAACTGCAATTGCCTGAAGTTAAAAACTCACGTATCTGTGGTATTCTAGAGATGAGTGGCCCTGTGTTTGTCAACTGCGCATACCTGTAAGGAGACAACAGTCCCCTTCACGTTCTTGGCTCACTTAAAAAAAAAAAAAAAAATAGATACTTTGTTTTCTTTTATTTTGAGAGAATAAATTATGCATCACACTCAGGTCTCAAATTGATGACAGAATGATTAAAAAGTAAGAGTTTGTTCCTGCTTTTGACCTAGAATTTAATCACTTCCAACGACAACTCTCAATTCTGGAAAAAGTGATCAATTATTAGGAAAGAAAGCACATGGGTCTCCAGTGAAATAATGGCAGTTGTGGATTAAGGGAACAAGTGAGCTTGGGTTGCCAGGAAACAGGCAACATGATTCATAAGTATTTATTTTTCCTTTTAGTACTTAAAACTACCTTCCATGGTGACCTATTTTAGGCATGCTCAAAGAATTAATTCCCACTACTATGTAAGCCCAGGGAATTAGTTATCTTAGTAACATAAAGCAGTTTTAAAGACTTTGTAAGCTACTTTGCTCATTGAGAAGATAAATAGGATGGTGGAATGAATCTTGCTGTAAACACCTCACCACCCATTATCCCTGCCCCGGAGGCCTTCCCAGGTGAACTAATTCCAATAGGCATTTCCATAAAAGACAAACTCATAAAAACTAAGCGGGAAAAAATTCATGCCAGCAAAAAGAAAGTATCTCCTGGCTTGGGTGGGAGGTGGAGTGGGGTAAGAGAAGGCAAAGGAAATGACTTGAATTAGGGGCCACAGAGAGACATTTCCAATAATTTTCATGGATTGAATTTAAAAGGATATCTATGCAACAGTTCTCAATTCTGGCTGAACACTAGTATCACTTTGGGAGCTTTTAAGAATGCGGATACCAGGGCCTAGTCTAGGCTAATTATATGAGCATCTGTAGAGGAGAGGCCTGGCATGCATTTAATTTGAAAGCATCCCAGGTGTTTGTAATGTGCAGCTATGGTTGGAAACCTTTGCCTAAAGCCAGAAAATGACAACTTTTTATGAATGCAAATGCCCACCTCAGTGTTCTTTTGACTACATTTGCAAATTGTGAGACACATCCACAAACCAGCATCAAGCCCTCTGGGACAGTGCTCTGAATTATTTAAGTCCTCAAAATGATTATGACGCAGCCCCTTTAGCTGATCCATGGTCCATAGGCTTTTAGGAACCACTGCTCTAGGCTGGTGATTTTGCCTCTTCCTTCTCGTCACCCACTAATGATTGGGGTTTTAGGAGGTACCACTGTGTGTTGGGAAAGTTACTCATTGTTTACTAGATTCACTAACATTTATATTGCTTCTACTTTGGACTTTTATATACCGAGATATATAATCTTCAGTCCTTGTCCACATTTTGCCAACAGTCACAAAAGTTGCACATTTATTAATAAGACCTGTTCCTACAGGGATTCAAAAAAGGAAGAAATCATGGGGAGCTTGTGAAGGCAGAGAAAACTTCATGGAGTCTGCACACATTAAAGGTAGCTAGAATGAGAATTACCGGTGAAAGAAGTGAGTATGGAGTGAGATATTTCTAGGACTGACATAAACAGAGAAATAAAAGTCTAGGACATGTTTAAGAAATAGTAAACATGGTTTATGGTGAGGGATAGAATGAGATGATACTGAAAATAGAGACCAAGAGAGGATTGAATGCCAGCTTTTAGGGTTTTGTCCTAGAGGCAATAGATCATGGTGTCACATAACAAATTAATGAAGATATTTCGATGTTCATTAAGGTGGAAAAAAAAACTCTAAGCACAAATAGGCACATTTTGTGATCACTTACTGACAGAGGTATTAGCCAATGGTTAAATGAATATTACACGTAATAGACTCTGTGTAAGTAAACCTGACAATTACTCAGAGTCCAGGGTTTGTTCATTTACAGCATTTTTCATCTGCCTCCCCTGTCATATTTTGGCAAAGCAAATACACACATATACATACACATACACATAATATCATACATATGCAAAAACACACATAATCACTCATTTGAAGTGGGAAAAACAATTTTCTGTATGTTACCTGTTCTCTAAAGGGATCATGCAAAGAGGGTGCAATAAAGATATTCAAAACTCAACAGAGACATTGGAGATTTTGTGGAAAGATGAGTGGATTTTTAGATTGCTTTTGCTACTAATTAACAGTGTGAGCATGGGAAAATCACTTCCAACTCAGGGAGTAAATATCTCCAGTGACAGAGAGACAACTAGAGCAAGCCAGTGATTGAGACAGAGAATTAAGTCCTTAATATTTCCAGGACTATACAGCATGCAGTGTGTGTTTTTAATAAATTAGTAAATGTAGTTGAGAATTTTTCAATAATAAACTTACTTTCTCTCAACAGTAAAGTAGTAAAATATCTACTATAAAGCAAATTATTTGAGTACAAAATGTGGGATCATCTGGCTGACATCATGATTATTCATAGTTTGCCAAAAATTCAACCTTTGCTCTCACTGTGGTCATATTTTCTCTAACACTCTTGCAAAACACTAAGAGGTGCAGGAAAAAAAGGGGAAAGAAGAAATAAATACCATCTGGTCAGAATTGGTCATAACACATTTTCCTAAAGCAAGTCGCACACTACCAAATTAAGACCAAACCATTTTCACAACAGTAGGGGTTTCTATAGATTTACTTGGAATTTAAGCAGCATTTACTGCTATCTTTTAAAAATTGTATGAAGCAATAATTAAAATGATTGCTTAGCACAGAGAAATTTTTCAGAGAAAGATTTTTATTCCACACACAGACAGATATATGCATAAACATATCTAAGTATTGGTGAATAAGAAAGAGAACATTAATAGAAACCAAAAATAATTGATGTCTGTTTTTAAAGAAAGACTTTAAGGCTCATTTATAAACAAAAACTCTTTTTGAATCCCTTTCCGTGAACTTATTCAGTGGATTATAAATTGGTAGGCAGACCAGGACTACGGATGATTTTGGGACAAAAATGTTTTCAATGCGATGGTTTATAAGTAGTCAAATCAAACATTTTCCAGCCACTGAACTTCCCTTTGCCCTCATAAATTATTCTAAATGTGAGAAATACACTTATTTCTAGACGTCTAAAACCATTTAGGACATAAGCTTCCTCAACATTGGATACACTTAAGAGTAAAATTCAGAATGTATTTGCACTACATTCCTTGCAACTCACAACAGTGACTTTTAACTTATACCTAGTAATTCTTTCAATTTCTTCCACATATTGTTTCTCAAACTTAAAAAATAAAAAACCTGTTTTTGTTAAAACATTTGAAATATATACAGAAGTAGAGAGAATATATAATAAACTACCAATACCCGTTACTTACTTCCAATAATTACTAACACATGGCTAATCTGCTATGGGCATCCTGGGTTCTTGCAATCTCCCGGAACAAAAACCAGGAAAGGTCTCCAGACATAGCAGCAAAGAAAAAGAGAAAGATTGATTTAGTTTGTGCACAAGGGAAGTCAGCAACAGGAAAGGAAAAAGGTGAACTCCTCTCCGAGGACAGTGTGGGTTAGTTTTATAAAACTTTCCTATAGGAAGGGATAATGTCGGGGCACGTACAGAAGGGATTTCTCTAGCATTTGCATAGTGGCTTTACATGCTTCAACACACACTGCATGTAACATTAGCATTTTAAATTTCTATGCCTGGGTGTGGTTTTTGTTATTAAAATAAGGAAAAGTTCACTATGAGTTGAAACTTAAGCCTAGCTGCACATATAGGGCCTCATGGACGTCTCTAGCCCCCTAAAGCAGATACATGTGGTTAATAATTTCTTGGGGCCGGGCACAGTGGCTCACGCCTGTAATACTAGCACTTTGGGAGGCCCAGGCCAACGGATCACTTGAGGTCAAGAGTTCAAAACCAGCCTGGCCAACATGGCGAAACCCCGTCTCTACTAAAAATACAAAAAAAAACAACAAAAAAAAAGCTGGGCGTGATGGCAGGCGCCTATAATCCCAGCTACTCAGGAGGCTGAGGCAGATGAATCACTTGAACCCGGGAGCCGGAGGTTGCAGTGAGCAGAAATCATACCATCGCACTCCAGCCTGGGTGACAGAGCGAGACTCTGTCTCCAAAAAATAAAGAAAGAAAGAAAAAAATAGCTTCTTGGGCCTTTGATGCTAATTATCTGGAGATTAAATAAGCTACAGTTTGAGTAAGGGGCTTTTGTTCTTTTTCTCCAGACCACATTCAAACAGGAAATCAGCCAACTTGTTTGTCTCATTCCCCTCTTGAGAGATTTTATGCTCCTTATTGTTAAGGAGTGAAGATCTTTTCTTCTGGAGCTACTTTCTGCTGAGCAAGGACGTAGTCCCTGTATCTGTTTCTAGGCGGAGTAGAAATTTCTTGTGGCTGAATGGAATGGGCTATATGACTCTTGGATGGCAGTTTCTGGAACAGGCTGGAAGCCTTGCATGACCATTCGCTTGGCATAAAACTGTTTCAGTCCAGAAGACATGAATTTTACCAGAAAGTTAAACCAGCATGGTTCAAAGATTATAAAAGAAGAAAGAGAGCTAACACAGGCCCTAAAAAAGGAAGGAACCAAGTTATAAAGGGTAAGGCTGATTTGACAGCATTCCTCACTGAGTCAGCTCTTGGGTCCCCTTTACCAAAAGAGTATAACTACATTGCCTGATTATACATTGCCTGAGTGTCAATCTCTACTTGTCCTGTAGTATTTATTTAGGTGGATCAGGCCAGAAATAAAAGATAATATAGTGATAGCATGACTAGTACTTAAGGCAAAATGTAGGTGGAATCCGTATGTAACCGTTTACCAAAAAAAGCATCCTTTCAATACGGCATGTTATAAAATTTAGTCCACCCAGGTATTTGGGAGTGGAGAGTGTAGGGGTTGGGGACTATAGGATGAATGGGAACAACTGAGACATTTACTGCCTTGAGGTCTTCCACAAAGCAGTATTCCACAGGCAGGATTGGAGTATTACAAGGGGATTGGCAGGGCTGAATTAGCTCATGCTGTAGAAATTTTTCCAGGAAGGGCCATATCCTCTGTTGGGCTTCTGGCCTGCAAAGATATTGGAGTTTGCATGGGTAGCATATGGCTGGCTTGAGTTTTATTTTAACAGGCTTTGCACTGATGGCCTTTCTGGAGAACTGGTGTCCCATACACACTTTGTCACTTTAGTATTTTCTCTAGGACAGGGGATGGTTGCTGACTTTGGGGAGCTAAAAGGGCCAGTAAAAGATGGATTTCTTTCTCAGGGGATACTGAGACTTGGATGTCTTTCTGTTGGAGGGAGACTGAAGCTTCCAACTTGGATAAAAAAGTCATGACCCATTAAAGGAATGGAGCACTCAGAGACATATGGGAAAGAAGGAATGATAGCCTTAGATCCAGTTCCACAAGTCAAAGGAAAGGGCCAACATCTTACATTACTATGTTATATTTGTTATCATTAATGAACCAACATTGATATTTTATTATTAGCTAGAGTTTATATTTATTTAAATATCCTTAGAGTTTTTCCTAGTATCTTTTACTGTCCCAGAATTTTACTCAAAATACATCATTACATGTAGTCATCATGCCTCCTTAGGTTTCTCTGGGCTGTGACCATTTTACAAATTTGTCTTGTTATTGATGACCTTGACAGTTTTGAGGAATACCAGTCAGGTATTTTGTAGAATGTCCCTTTGCTAGAATGGTCTAATGTTTTCTTATAATTAGATTGAGTTGTGGATATTTAGGGGAAAATTCCAGAGATGAGTGATGAAAGATGTCATGTAAATCATGTCATATCAAAGGTACATATCTATACAGCTTATCACTATTAATATTAACCTTGATCACCTTGCTGAGGTTGTGTTTGTCAGTTTTCTCCATCTTAACATTATTTTTTTCCTCTTTTTCCATACTTTTTCTTTTGGAAGGAAATCAGCATGTACAGCCCAGACTTAAGGAGTGGATAATCACACTTTCCCTTCTTAAGAAGTGGATAATCATGCTTTACCTTCTTGAATGCAGAGGATCCACAAAGCTAATTTGGAATTCTTTGCATGGAAAATGTGTCATTACTCCCCCACTTACATATTCATTCCATTATTTACTTTTATCAGCATAGACTTATATTTATTTTATACTTTGGGTTGTATTCCAGTATACTCTGTTTTGTATTTACAATCCAATACAAATTCATTTTGCTTTTCTAACTGTTTCAGCTGTAGCCCTTGGGAGCTCTTTCGGTAGGCTCTGTGCCCCTTTGATATATACCTTCATCGCTGTATTTTATTTTGTTTTTGAGTATTTCCTTACCTTTTAGCACAACAAGATACTTCAACCTCATCTTGTTATTTTCTGCCACAGAAAATCCACGATTTCTCCAAGTATTTCTTGTTCCTTTATTGGAGAATGGTATTAAAAACTAAGCTACTGGGTGTCATTTCTTTGATGCCTTCTTAGCTGACAGAGCAAAGAAACATATATGCATATATTAAATGCTCTGAATTCACATATCTATAAACATATTTATATGTAACCATCCATATCTATATTAAGCCAAACATAAATTTATACTGATGTCTCTAACTCAAATTTATTACCACATTAGTCATTCTAGGCACCTCCCCTTTCTCATCTGTAAACTCCCACTTCAACAGTGACAAACCTGGCTCACACCATCTGCCATCCATTTAATTGTTCAATTCCAGGGTACATGTATAATAAAATTAGATATGTTACCTCATATCTCTATGGAAAACAATTTTTTCAACCAGCATATAGTATTTATGCATAGTTTATTTTGCTTTATTTTTATAGACCCCACTAAGTTCCAAAGTTACTTAATCAGCACCTTTTCCACAAATCCTTCAGTGAGCTGTTTCATATATTTATAATGCAGTTATACTTTTTGCCAAATTCTGCATTTTATCATGGGCTTCCACCAGTTTCCTAAGTTATTTTTTTTAATTTGCATACATTAAGTTTTATTCTCTGTGCTATAAAGTTCAATGGGTTTTGACAAATGCATACTATTATATATCGACAATTATAGTACACAGAATAGTTTAATAAACCTAAAAAGAAATCCTGTATCACCAAGTCAACCCTCTTTCCTTCCCAAATTTTCTGGCAAGCCTTGATCTTTTTAATGTCTCTATAGTTTTATCTTTTCCAGATGTTATATAAGTGGAATCACATAGTATGTAACCTTTTCAGGCAGACTTCTTTCACTTAGAAATGTGAATCTAATATTTTCCCATGGAAAATATTTGCAAACTACCCATCTGATGAGAGATTAATCACCAGAATACATAAGGAGCTCAAACAACCGTACAGGAAAAAAATCTAATAAATTAATCAAAAATGGGCAAAAGATCTGAATAGACATTTCTCAAAACAAGGCATACAAATAGAAAGCAGGCATATGAAAATGTGCTCAACATCACTCATCATCAAAGAAATGCAAATCAAAACTACAATGAGATCGCATCTCACCCCAGTTAAAATGACTTATATCTGAAAAAAACAAACAAAAACAAACAAACAAACAAAAAACAGGCAATAACCAATGCTGACAAGGATGTAGAGAAAAAGGAACCGTCATATACTGTTGGTGGGGATGTAAGTTAGTCCAACCACTGTGGAGAACAGTTTAGAGGTTTCTCAAACATTTAAAAATTGAATGGCTGTATGATCCAGCAATTCCACTGCTTGGCTTATACCCCGAAGAAAAGAAATTTGTATACTGAAGAGACATGTGCACGCCTATGTTTGTTGCAGCACTGTTCATAACAGCCAAGAATTGGAAGCAACCTCTGGTCCATCCACAGGTGCACAGATAAACAAAAAGTGGTACATATACACAATTAAGTGCTATTCAGTCACAAAAAAGAATGAGATCCAGTCATTTGCAACAATATGGATGGAACTGGAGATCATTATGTTCAGTTAAATAAGTCAGGCACAGAAAGGCAAACATCACATGTTCTCACTTATTTGTGGGATCTAAAAATCAAAATAATTAAACTCATGGACATGGAGAGTAGAAGGATGGTTACTAGAGTCTGGGAAGGGTAGTAGAGTGGTGGAGGGGAGGTGGGGATGGTTAATGGATACAAAAAAACAGGAAGAATGAATAAGGTCATCTATATGGTCGCACAACAGGGTGACTATAATCAATAATAAATGTGCAACTTTATTTGTACATTTGCAGAACTTGGCAAAAAATAGAACTGCATTATAAATATATGAAACAATTCACTGAATGATATAGTCATAAATGTACAACTTAATTGTACGTTTTTAAATAACTATAATTGGATTATTTGTAACACAAAGGATAAATGCTTGAGGGAATGGATACCCCCATTGTCCATGATGTGATTATTATGCATTGCATGCCTGTATCAAAACATTTCATGTATCCCGTAAATATATACACCTACTATGTACCCACAAAAATTAAAAATTAAATATTTTTTAAAAATAAAATTTAATTTTGAAAATTCAGGAAAAATAAACCTAACAATAAAACCTAACATAGTAGAAACAAAAAAAGATTTGTTCATGTCATTCCACGGCTTAAGAGCTCATTGATCTTTATCATTGAACAATGTTGTATGCATGTGCCACTGTTTTGTTATGCATTCACTTATTTAAGTACATCTTTCAGTTTGGGATGATTTATGAGTAAAACTGTTATAAGCATTGTTTGCAGGTTTATATGTGCACATAAGTTTTCAAATCAGCTGGGTAAATACCAAGGAGCACAATCACTGCATCATATATGAAGACTTTATTTAGCTTTGTAAGAAAGTGATGAACTGTCTTCCAAAGTGCACGTGTAATAACAGTTGGAAATTCACCAATTACATTCAGTGGAATAAGCCAGGCACAGAAAGACAAATACTTAATGATCTCATTGATATGTGGAATTTTAAAAAGTTGAACTCATAGAAATAGTGAGTAGAATGGTAATTACTAGGAACTAGGGGGTGGGGTGGGGTGGGGAGATTCTGTTAAAAGGATAGAACATTTCAATTAGGAAAAATAAGAGATCTATTCACAGTCAATAACAATGTACTATATTCTTGAAAATTGCTGAGAGTAAGTTTTAAGTGTTCTCACTTGATATGGTTTGGATATTTTTCCCCTCCAAATCTCATGCTGAAGTGTGATTCCCAGCGTTAGAGGTGGGGCGTGGTAAGGGGTGACTGAATCATGGGGGTGGATCTCTCACAAATGGCTTATCATCATCTTCTTGATGATAACTGAGTTCAGACTCAGTTAATTAACTTAAGACCTGGTTGTAAAAAAAGACTCTGAGATCTCGCCTTCTCTCTCTTGCTCCTGCTCTCACCATGTGACTAATCAGCTCCCCCTTCACCTTCCACAATGAGTAAAACTTTTCTGAGGTCCTGGCTAGACACGCATGCTGGCGCCACACTTACCGTACAGCCTGCAGAACTGCTAGCCAATTCAACCTTTTTTCTTTATAAATTACACAGTCTTAGGTATTACTTTATAGTAACACAAGCAGACTAATACATCACCACAAAAGATAAGTGTATGTGAGATGACATATAGGTTAATTAGCTTGATTTAGTCATTCCATAATGTACACATATTTCAAAACATTATGTTTTACATGATAAGTATACTTAATTTTTAAGTCGATTTAAGGAAAGAAAACGAAGAAAGGAGGTACAGAAGGAATAAATGCAGGAAGGCAGGAAGGAGGGGATGGGAGAGGAGGGGAGGGGAGGGGAGGGGAGTGGAGGGGAGGGAGTTCCTGTTGCTTCATATGCTCACCAGCAATTGGTGTTTTACCTCTTGTCTTTTTTTTTTTTTTGAGACGGAGTCTCACTCTGTCACTAGGCTAAAGTGCAGTGGTGCGATCTCAGCTCACTGCAACCTCCACCTCCCGGATTCAAATGATTCTCCTACCTCAGCCTCCCGAGTAGCTGGAACTACAGGCATCCACCACCACACCCAACTAATTTTTGTATTTTTAGTAGAGACGGGGTTTCACCATGTTGCCCAGGATGGTCTTGATCTCTTGACCTCGTGATCCGCCCACCTAGGCCTCCCAAAGTGCTGGGATTACAGCCCTGGGCCACTGCACCCAGCCTCCCTTGTCTTTTACTCTATATGTCCCTTTTGTTCCTCTTCTTTTTTTCTTTTCTTGTAGTTAATATTTTAAAGAAACTGAATTTTTGTTTTCTAGACATTTCTATTTTCTTCATTTTTCTGATTTTCCTTCCCCTGTTTCTCTGTCCCCCATATTGTTTGTATCTGAAAGTTAAATCTAGAAGCATGATCAGATTTAGGTTTACTATTTCAAGATTCAATTTTTTAGACAAGAACACTTTATAGGTGATTTAGTATGTTACCCATTGCATCCCATCCAGGAGCACCTAATTTCTAGTTCCCTCTTTCTGTGATCTTAAGTCTGATAGGTAGGCTTAGGTGTGGTCAGTCTGATACATCACTTACAATGGTGCCTATCAGCTTGTCTTCTAATGGAAGATCTATTCATAGGATTGTCCCTTCTAACTGGTGCCCCAGTGGAAATACCTCATCTTCTGTACCTTCTTACCTGTTCTTAGGATTTGTCCAGTTTATCTTGCTATTACAAAGCAATAGCTTTGTTAACAAGCATTAATATTTATTATTTATTTATTTATTTGTTTATTTTGAGAAAGAGTCTCACCCTGTTGCCCAGGCTGGAGTGCAGTGGCATGACCTCAGCTCACTGCAACTTCTCCCTCCCAGGTTTAAGTGATTCGCCTGTCTCAGCCTCCCAAGTAGCTGGGATTATAGGTGTGTATCACCACACCCAGCTAATTTTTATGTTTTTAGTAGAGATGGCGTTTCACCACATTGGCTGGGCTGGTCTTGAACTCCTGACCAGCCTCAGGTGATCCAACTGTCTTGGCCTCCCAAACTGCTGAGATTATAGGCGTGAGCTACCATGCCTGGCCCCAAGTATTAATTTTTAAATACAAAATAATTGTTTTCAAACTATAGGCTCCTCATTAGATTCTGATGACAACCTAGATATGCTCCACTATCACATGATAATTCAATTTCTTCCACTAATTTTACCCAATCTATACTCTAAATAATTTTGCCATTTTATGCTCTTACTTTATCTCTTCTTGACCACATTTATGCCTGACAGAACTCTGTATACACTCTGTCTTACATCATAAATCGATACCTGAAGCTCTTTAATCATTTTCTTTTCTAAACAGTCTCTGATTTATTCATTTGGCATCTTTTGAGCAATATGTTATCCCAAACCCAAAGTCATATTGTGAAGCAATCATTAGAGCTGACATCGATCTCAAATGGCTGTTCTAAGACTAAAGGAAATAACAGACATAAAGCCCTATCACATTTTGTCACATAATAAATACTTAAACATTACTCATTCTTAACTCCAATTTTATGTTCTATCCCAGGGAATTTCTAGTGGTGTGTATAAACATTTTATTTTTTCAGGGGGTTGATTAATGCTGAATTGTATTTTCATTGTAGAAACTTGGAAAACTCATTATAAAAAAAGAATATAATGGTCACTTATAATCCTAACATGCAGTAATAATGATTGTTATAATTTTAATATATCTCTTTCATTTTTTATGAATATTTTTACATAGTTGAGCAAATGCTATAATATACAGTTTCACATGTTTTCATTTAATGCATCCCATAATTTTATGTCTTTTGAAATACTTGGTGAATATTATGCTTAATGCTACACTATCTTTCCTGCAATGCTGTGGATGAACTTTTTCTCAACTGAAATTCTTTACCTTTCTGATTCTATTTCATCTTTCCCCTGATACAACCCTCTAAGTCCCACCAATGTAAGTCATATCCTTCCAAACTTAAAAACCTCTTTCCAGTCCAACACTTTGGAAGCCCTAGGCAGGTGGATCACAAAGTCAGGAAATCGAGATTATCCTGGTCAACATGGTGAAACCCCACCTCTACTAAAATACAAAAAAATTAGCCAGGTGTGGTGGCATGTGCCTGTAGTCCCAGCTACTTGGGAGGCTAAGGCAGGGGAATCACTTGAACCAGGGAGGCGGAGGTTTCTTTGAGCTGAGATGGCGCCACTGCACTCCAACCTGGCGACAGAGCAAGACTCCATCTCAAAAAATAATAATAAAAAAAATTAAACAAACAAACAAACAAACAACCTCTTTCCTCTTTTTTGGACCAAATCTTCTCCAGGCAATCTCACTTAAGGATCAAACATAGTCAGCCCTCAATTAATGTCATGCATAGGTTCTTGCAAGACTTGAAGCAAAATAACATTCTATTAAACCAATTTTACCACAGGCTAACAGATATAAACAAGAATTAAGTTCCTATAGCATATTTCTGGTCACAAAGACATCACCAAACTTCTAAATCAAGAAAGACACAAGACACTTCTAATATCAAACATTAAAATAAATGCAAGTGAAGGAATCTACCAAATTTTTGCTCAGTGAGTGGTGACAATTGTAGTGGTGGTGGGTTAAATCAAGGAACAAATGCTTGCAAAGCAAAAATTGGAAGGAACCTCTTCTACCATGCAGTTCCATAACAAACAAGAATAAATATGGCAGCCTTGCTGAGTGCCTTCATACCATATTTTTTATTGTTATGCATCAGTATAAATGTCATATACTTCAAGAAACTTTATTCTAAAATAGTTTTTATTAATTAAACCATTCATCTGCCACTCTGCTTATTCTAGGTAAGGTTAGCAGGAACCTGTCCCAACAGCTCAGGGCCATGGCGGGAATCAGCCTTCAACAGGACATTATCCTACTCTAGGACGTACTCACACACACCCACTTTAACTCAGACTGGGACCATTTAGACATGCCAGGTTACCTAAGGGGCACAGCTGTGGGATGTGGGAGAAAACTGGACTGCCCAGAAAAAAACCCACATTGAAATGGGGAGAAAGTGCAAACTCCAGCAGACCGTGGCCCTGGCCAGGAATTGTGTTTTTCCCCCTTATTAATGTTATAATGAAATGACCTTGAACAAAACAACATCACTTACCCTAAAACTGGAAAACGTCCTTATAAGAAAATTCTCTTTAAAAAAATAGGGGAATACAAAACAGCAGAGAGCCTTCTAAAGCAAAATGCAGTATCTGCAGCTAAATTAAAGTCCAGGGTGAAATTGTTTTTCTTAATTTTAGCTACTAGATTGTTCACCTTCAAATTCTATCACCTTCCTACTTCTTACTTATTTTTTCAAGTAAGAGAAAAATGGCCACAGTGTGCTAGTCTCATTGGCATGCATTAATGTCTTATGTTTTTCATTCTTCTAAACTGATAAAAGTTTCTAGCAACAAAATTGTCTCTTTGAGACCTCAAATGAGTTATTAAAATTCAGCTTTACTTTAAATCTAAATGGATCGGAATAGCTTACTCCTCTTCAAACTAGGTATTTTGCTGTTGATTCTTTACTGTTTGAGACCTTAAGTAGTTTTCAAACCACAAGGTGCTATTCATTTTCCAGAAAATTTGAATTGATGTAAATTTCACTAGAGACTATAACATATAATAAAATAAAAACATATTACAATCACTTCCTTTCCATAGTCTATTAATCTGGTAATCCTATCAAAAAGCTGTTAAACTCCATCTGTCACAATTTTTTTCTTTATATACCAATTCTATTCATTGTTCATGATTTTGTTACCTTTGCGAGGCTTTTACAGGTTCTTTTTTTAATAGTTGTTCCGTTACTGAAGGATTTAAGTTACATTCACTGAACCATAATTACCATGATAGCGGTTCTTTCTATTCTGGAAAATTGATACAATGTTGGCATTCCATCCTATCATTTCCCAGTTCTCAGTAAATTTTCATAAATAACCATCAGCAGTAGTTCAGTAAGTTTTTCAAAAAAACCCATTAACACCTTAGATGGTAAATCATTCAGACCTTGCATGCTTATTTTGCCCCAGTGTACCCTTACCCGCTTTTAATCAACAGCTATTTTTGAAAGTATTATGTTACACTGAAATCCTAGAGTGAAAATAATGATTTTGGGTAAAACAATTTCTTTCTGTGAAATACAATTCCTATATTCACACCGTACAATAAAGTAGCAATATTCTAAGAAGACAAACATATGTGTCAGTAACACACAGCGTGAAATCTGTGTTCAGAGACTATCTCCTCCCTTACTATGAGTGCTCCAACTTGTACCTCTTCCTTTTGGTTGCATAGGAGAGACATCCTGTTCAGGTCCTGGGACATCTTCTATGGCTTCTGAATGTGAAAATGAATCACACTTACCTAAGTAAATAATAGACTTTGTAGTTGGTTGAATAGTGCATACTTCACACCCCCTGCCCACAGCCATAAAAAAAAGATGCCCATGTCCTAACCTCTAAAACCTGTGAATGTGATCTTGTTTGAGAAAAGTATCCTTGCAGATATTAGTAAGTTAAGGATCTCAAGATGAGATCACCCTGATGTAGAGGTCCTTGTAAGAGAAAGCCAGAGGGAAACTTATGCATAAAGACACACAGAGGGGAAAATCATGCGAAGATGGGAATAGAGATTAGAGTTATGCTGCGACCAACAAAGAAATGCCAAGGATTGCAGGCCACCAGAAGCTAAGAAAAGAGACATAGAAGAGGCATCCCTGAGAACCTCCAGGAGGAACTAATCCTGCTTACACGTTGATCCTGAAGTCTATCCTCCAACATTATGAGAGAACACATTTCTGTGGTTCTAAGATACCCAACTTGCGGCAATCTCTTACAGCAGCCATAGGAAATTGGCTCTTGGAGTGGATATGCAAAACTGTAGACAATAATATTTAAATATAAAAATTCTCTACTCTTTCATTCTTTTAGAATCAAGTAAAGGAAAAGTGTGAACTTATCTTTTAATTAGAATCTGCAGAAAGTTATTATTGTTTGTGATGATAGCTTTTAATTTCTTTCAAAGGCAGAGTCCTATCTACAGTGCAATAGTTTTACCTAGAGAGTGAGTTGGAGAAACGGATTTTTCCCTAGAACTGGCTAACATTGCTAGTGCTCAGAGTCAATTACTTTAACCATTGAAAAGTAAGATTAGTGAGGGATTTATAAGTTTAGCTATTTGTTCCTCTCGCTAGATATTGGCATAATTCTGATTACTAGCCAATAGACTTTAATAGAGGTTGACTACAAATGAAGAAAATACTTGTAGAACTTTAAAAGTGATGTGATGAGGAAAACATAAAGGTCTTAGTTGAATGTAATTGCTCTAGGAAGAAACTAAAATATTCATAGGTCATGTGTGGCACATGTTTTACGGCAAAATCATAAAGCAACTCATCCAAAACTACTCTTCCTAGCCTTTAAAACATGGTGAATACAATCCCTTCTAAGATCTGCCCTTGATTTATCACAGTTCATTCGGAGCACCACGACAGATAAAGTCATCTAACTACTTCAAAGTCAAGGCACTTTGTCTGAGCAAACACTTCCTATTCTTTCTTATGGGTGAGGAATCCAATAAACCATGTTCAAACTAATATAGAATATTAAGTAAACCAAAAATGACAATATTCAGAGATGGTGAGGGCACTAGGAAACAGGCTCCGAGGGTAAGTGAAGGAAACAGAAGGAGATCTCTACAGATACCCAATAAAAATTACCATAAATTTTAAAGTGATTAACAGTAGTGATGTCCATCATAACATATCAACATACTAAAAATACAGATATAGAAAAACATAGTACAATACTTTACGTGGAATTAAGTTTGTATAGGTAACAGAAAACCTAAAATAATAGTGTTTTAAACAAAATAAAATCTATCTAGTTGGCAATTCAGGCCTGCAATATGATTTGTTTTACAAAGTCTTTAGAGACCCACATTCCTCTAGTTTTGTACTCCTCTGTCATAAAGGAGTGGCATTCATTCTTATAAGATAGAGTTCCAGCAATTATATTCAAATTCCAAATTGTAGAATGAAAAGACTGAGGGAAACAGGCCAAGAATATCTCATATATATCTCTTAAGAAATTCCTAGAAATTGAAAGATGACATGCTTATATCCCATTGACCAGAAGTGTATCATATAACTGTATTTAGGCTGAACATAGTATCTTTATTCTAAGAGATTGTAGGCCAATCACAAAGTTGTATTACAAAAGGGAATAATGGACAAATAGTCATCTCTGCCAAATATATAAATCCTGATATAAGAGAAAATATTTTTTAAGCATCTATGAAACATTTACTAAAAATGACAACATTTCTTTAAAATACTGATAGATTTTCCAAAATGGAAATAAAAATTATATTCTCTGAATGATATTCAGTACAATTAAAACATGATATCAAATGATCAAGTATCAGATAATAGAACTTGTCTTCTAACTTTAAATCAAAATTTTAACTGCAGTAATGAAAACACAATTTCACTGACCAGCTAAAGCAAAGTTTATTGAAAATAGTGTAGCTTTAAATACTTATATTGTTGAATGAATAATAAGAAATACTTTTTGAAATAGTAAAATATAAAACAAGGAGATAGCTGGAGTGGCTACATTAATATCAGGCAAAGCAGATTTAAAACAGATCTTAAATTACTGATTTAAGAAACCTTTTTGCTAATTGATTTGAGAACTTTTCTAATATGAATTTTAGTGCTATAAATGCCCCCCACCCTGCATACACTGCTCAAGCATCTCATAAAATTTTATGTGGTATTTTCATATTTCTTCAGTTAAAAATATTTTCTAATTTCCCTCAAGACTTTCTCATTGGCCCACGGGTTATTTAGAAATATGTTGCTTAATTTCCAAGTGTTTGCAGATTTTCTTTTTATCTTTTAGTAATTGATTCCTAGATTAATTCTATTATTGTCAGAAAACATATTTTGTATGATTTCAAAACTTGACAAAACTTGATTTTGTTAAGGTTCAGTTTAAGGCCCAGAATATGATTTATCTTGGTGAATGTTTCATTTGCTCTTGGAAAGAATATGTATTCTACTATTGGTTGGAGAATCCTACGTGTCAATTAAATCCAGTTGGTTGATGTCATTGTTCCATTTTTCTATATACTTAATGATTTTCTATGTACTAACTCTATTAATTATACTTGGGAGAGAAGTATCAATGTCCAACTATAATTATGAATTTGTCTTTTTTCATCTTCTTTTATGGTTTAAACAAAAAACATTTAGGCATGACTCCAAAAGAATGATGCATTGAACTACTAACTATTGATAAGGCACACTTCCAAAGAATTAAATTTTTTTGCTCTGCAGAAAGATACTGTTAAGAAAATGAAATTACAAATAATTTTTTTTGAGAGAGATAGAGAATCTCACTCTGTTGCCCAGGCTGGAGTGCAGTGGCACGATCTTGGCTCACTGCAACCTCTGCTCCCGAGTTCAAGCAATTCACCTGCCTCAGCCTCCTGAGTAGCAGGGACTACAGGCGCCTGCCACCACGCCCAGCTAATTTCTTGTATTTTTAGTAAAGACGGGGTTTCACCGTGTTAGCTGGGATGGTCTTGATCTCCTGACCTCATGATCCACCCACCTTGGCCTCCCAAAGTGTTGGAATTACAGACACGAGCCACCGTGCCCAGCAATAATAGATTTTTTAAAAAATTATAAATCACTCAAAAGAGATTAAAAAAAAAAACCCAGTTAAATAATCAGCAAAATACTTGAACAAACACTTCACCAAAGAGAATATATGGAGAATAAGCACAAGAAAGAATACTCAATACAATTAGTCATTACAAAAATGAAAATTAAAACCATCCTGAGATATGACTACAAATCTATCAGAATGTCTAAAATAAAAAATACGGACAAGACTAAGTACTGAGAGGATATGATGAAGCAACTGGAATTCTCAAAGATTACTAGTGGGAATCAACCTTTAAGAGAAGCTTTCCAGTTTCTTATAGATTATACATTTACCATGTGGCCCCTGAAGTTTAACTCCTAGGTTTTTAACCTTTGGAAATTAAAACTTAAATTCACACAAAACCTCTGTATAAATCTTTATAGCAGCTCTGTTCCTAATTATCTGGAAATTAGACCAAACTGGAAATAAGCCAAATTGCCTTTAATGAGTTAATTGATAAACAAACTGTGAAATATCTATGTAGTGGAATATTACTCAGGAATGAAAAGTAAACTGTTGATAGAGGCAACAACTTGAATACATCTCAAAGGCATTGTGTTCAGCAAAAGAAGACAGTGTCCAAAGGTTATAGTCTGTTTGATTCCCCTTAGATAACATTCTTAAAAAGATAAAACTATAGTAATTATTTGATCAGTGCTTGCCAGATGAAGAAACTGATCTTTCTACTGACTGTGGTTGTGTTAACACAAAAATATTTGCATGCTAAAATTCATAAAACTGTACACCAATATAAACTAAATTTTATTCTATATTAATTTAAAAATAAAATAAACAGTTTAACAGAACAAACACAACAGACACACATTCATATATGCATATAAACTTTCTGGAAAGGTGCACAAAATGTGCTAACTAATTGAGTTTTTTGGAAGGGTTAAAGTTTACATTTGTATTGTATGTACTTTTAAATTATTTTCATATATTAGTATATGTGTATAATTATTTCAATAAAAATAAAATTTAGGAAACAATCTTTGGGTTTAGGTCAAAAGATAAAATAAAATAAGATAAAATAAAATAAGATTTATAAAATTGTGCAGAAATCTACACATGATGATCACTGATACTGTTTCCCATAGTCTCTTCCTCCAGTTCATAGTGAAGTTCTTATCACCCAAAACAGGCAAGATAAAAGAATCAGCCTGCATAAAATGTTCTGAAACTGCATATGATCACCAACAAATGTAAACTGGTTGTCCTTGGCTGGATAAGGTCAAGTTAAGAGCTTTGGAAGCATTTGTGAAACAAAAAAAATCAATAGTTTTGTGTATTAAATGTCTCCACTGCAAGCAAAGTCAGAGAAGAAAAACAATACCACTTTGTATGTAGTGTTCTACAACCCAGGAGATAAATCCTTTCAAATGATCTGAGTTGGAGGTATACATTATCTGAGAACTGGCAATTTAGCACGAGGTGATAAATCATTTCATTTGACCTAAAAAGTGTAGAGAAGATATGATAAAATGGCACCCAGTGCACGCTCTCTTGGCATGCATATTTTACATGGGTGACTGAGGACTTTTTTCACTCCTTTTCTGTATCATAAATCGAATGTACTATTTCAGATATGGGAATCAGAAGTATTTTATTCACGATTCAGTCACATTGAAAGTCTTAAATGTCAACAAGTTGCTTATTTTCTCTTTCATTTTGTAACACAATGCATTTCCAATGTAGTTGTCAAATATCCAAGTAAAATGCCCAGTCACTTCAGGACTTACTTTTTCACATGCAAGTATAGATCTAAACTATTTCAGCAATCAGTATAATCCACAAATTCTAATATACCATCCCTTTACAATATAACTCAAATTTGTGATGTTCTTTATGCCTAACCTTGGTACCTTAATTTGGGTCCTAGACATACTTGCCCTATTCTAGTAAGTGCTTTTTAAGGAATATTTCTAGACGTTATTTTTCAACTCCAGTTTACTTTATATATACATTGCAAAGTTTTCTTTCTAAATCACTGTTCTATTAGCACCAGTCCTTCAAAATTAACGGTTCTCTATTTTTTCAATCAATCATACACACAAAAGCATAACACTTAAAAACCTGCCCTAAGCCTGTTCCATATAAATGTATACCCTAAATCTGGCCACACTGGACTCCTTACCATTTCCTGAAGATATATGGTATATTTGCATATGTTGCTCCTATAGTTGTAAAGTTCTCTCTCTTTTAATTTAATCCATATTATTTAGAGCCTTCCATTTCTTAAGGCAAATTTCATATGCCATCTTCTTCTATGAAGCCCGCTCTGATTATTTCATAGATGAAGATGATCTTTCAGGTCTCGGAATACTTACCATTTAAGTTCTGTGGTAGCCACTGGTCAAATACCACACAGAGTCAAATTCTTGTCCATTTCTTATTTCCCTTAGCAATTAGAAAGGACACAGTCTCCTTCCTAGAATCTGTAGTACTTAGCCCAGCCCTGGCACACAGAAAATATTCAATAAAAACATGTCAAATTATGGAATATAAGATTTACGATTTGTGGCTATAACATAGGGTTTGTATACGAGAAAACAAAGTGAATTAATTAAATATAAAGACCCACATTAGAGTGTCTGTGCAGAGGACTTAGGCTCTAGCTGTGGCTACAACATAGGTAAGCAAAAGTAAGCCTTGAATTCTATGAATGGTCCACTGAGTGAGCATCCTGCCAAAAATGGCTGTGGAGCCTTGAAACAAAAAAGGTCTTTCCAAGAGATATTAGGGAAACGGAAGGAAGTTAAAGAAAGCTAATGTTTACCAAGTTCAAATTATATACTTACATCCATGATCTTCTTTGGTCACCATTTTGAACATCAAAAGTAGGTAGTGTGCCCGCCTTGTGTAGAGACAGTGATGTGTATGTACTTTTAAAATCACACACACTTAGAAATCGTGTAGCAAGGATTTGAAGATGATTCTGTCTGATATTAATCACATGCTGATTTCAGTACAAAATATTGCTCTATCAGAGGTTAGTTTGTCAGGGTATTTTACTTTAGGCGTGATGAACTGTTGGCGCATTACAGTTTCCCTCTCCTCATTTTAGCAGACATCAGCAGTTGATTGCAGTACTCTTTGAGCCTAGATTCTATGGTAGCACCTACCTAACATAGTGGTCTGAGAGGCCTCTAGAAATCAGAGTTCTTTGTCTGAGTTGAAACTTACTAGAAATGCCTAATACCACTGACTTTTATTTGTTAATTCATTTTAGATTTGGGGATACATGTGCAGGTTTGTTACATGGATATATTGTATAATGGTGAAGTTTGGGCTTCCGGTTAATCCATTATCCAAACACTGAACAATGTACCTAAAAGGTAAAAGCTTCAACCCTCACTCCCCTCCTACCCTCCCTCCAATGAAGTCCCCAGGAACTATTATTTCTATCTTTATGTCCATGTGTGTCCATTGTTTAGCTCCCACTTACAATGAGAACACGCAGTATTTGATTGCTGTTTCTGAGTTATTTCACTTAGGATAATGGCCTCCAGTTCCATCCATGTTGCTACAAAGGACATGATTTCCTTCTTTTTTATGGCTTCATAGTTTTCCATGATGTATATATACCAAATATACTTTATCCAGTCAACCAAGGATAGACACTTACATTGGTTCCATGACTGCTACTATGAATAGTACTGCAATAAACATACAAGTGCAGGGGCCTTTTTGATAAACCAATTTCTGTTCCTTTGGATAGATACCTAGTTGTGGGATGCTGAGTTGAATTGGTAGTTCTAGTTTTAGTTCTTTGAGGAATCTCCACACTGTTTACCACAGTTTAACTAATTTACATTCCCACCAACAGTGCATAAGCTTTTCCTATTCTCCACATCCTCACCATCTGTTACTTTTTGACATTTTAGTAATAGCCATTCCTACTGATGTGAGATATCCCATTGTAGTTTTAATTTGCATTTCTCTCATGATTAGTGATGATTGTTTTTCCATGTTTGTAGGCCCCTTGTATGAACTATTTTGGAAAATGGCTATTCATGCCCTTTGCCCACTTGTTAATGGGCTTGTTTTTTCTTATTGATTTGAGTTCCTTATAGATTCTGAATATTAGTCGTTTGTCAGATGCTAGTTTGCAAGTATTTTCTCCCATTGCATATGTTGTCTGCTTACTCTGTTGACTGTTTCTTTTGCTGTGCAGAGCTCTTTAGTTTGATTAAAATCAATTTATCCATTTATGTTTATGTTGCATTTGCCTTTGAGATCTTAGTCATAAATTCTTTGCCTAGGCTAATATCCAGAAGAGTTTTTCCTAGGTTTTCTTCTAGAGTTTTCATATTTTAAAGTCTTACATTTAAGTCTAATAAATTGTAAGTTAATTTTTGTATATGGTGAAACGGGGTCCCGTTTTATTTTTATGCATATGAATAGCCAGATTTCCCAGCACCATTTAAAATAGGGTGTCCTTCCCGCATGGTTTATTTTTTTCAACTTTGTTGATGCTTAGTTGGCTGTAGGTATGTGGCTTTATTATCGGGTTCTCTATTTTGTCCATGGACCTATGTGTCTATTTTTGTACCAGTATCATACTGTTTTGTTATGATAATCTTGTAGTATAGTTTGGAGTCAGGTAACATGTTGTTTTGCTTTGTTCTTTTAGCTTGGGATGCTCTGGCTATTCAAGCTCCAATTTTTGGTTCCATGTGAATTTTAGAATACTTTTTTCTAATTTTGTGAAAAAATTATGTTGGTAATTTGATAGGAATTACATTGAATCTGTAGATAGCTTGGGCAATATGGTCATTTTAACAATATTGATTTTCCCCACCCATAAGCATGAAATGTTTTTCCATTTGTTTGTGTCATCTACAATTTTCTTGATCAGTACTTTGTAGTTCTTCTTATAGAGGCCTTTTACCTCCTTGGTTAAATGTATTCCTAGATATTTTGTTTTTTGTGTCTTTATTGTAAATGGGATTGAGTTCTTGATTTGGTTGTCAGCTTGGGTGTTGTTGGTGCATAGACATACAACTAAATTTTGTATGTTAATTTTGTAGCCTAAAACCTTACAGAAACCATTTATCAAGTCTATGAGACTTTTGGAAGAATCTTTAGGGATTTTTAGGTATAAAATCATGTCATCAATGAACAGAGATAATTTGACTTCTCTCTTCCTGTTTGGATGTCTTTTATTTCTTTCCCTTGACTGACTGTGCTGGCTAGGACTTCTAGCACTACACTGAATAGAAGTGGTAAGAGTATACATCTTTATGTTGTTCCAGTTCTTATGGGGAATGCCTTCAATTTTTCCCTGTTCAGCATGATCTTGGCTGTTGGTTTGTCATATATGGCTCCTATTTTGTGATATGTTCCTTCGATGCCTAGTTTGTTGAGAAATTTTATCATGAAGGAATGCTGGATTTTACCGAATGCTTTTTCTGCATCTATTGAGATAATATGGTTTCTGTTTTTAATTATGCTTCTTTGGTAAATCACACTTACGATTTGCATATGTTGAATGATCCTTGCATCCCTGAAATAAAACCACTTGATCATGATGGATTATCTTTTTGATGTGCTGTTGGATTTGGTTTGCTAGTATTTTGTGGAAGATTTTTGCATCTATATTGGTTAGGAAAATTGTCTGGTAGTTTGCTTTTGTTCTTGTGTCCTTGACAGATTTTGATATCAGGATAATACTGTTTTATAGAACGAGTTAAAGAGGAATCCACCCTTCTTGAATTTCTGAAATAGTTTCAGTAAGATTGATACCAGTTCTTCTTTGTAAATCTGGTACAATTTGACTGTGAATCTGTCTGGTCCGGGGCTTTTTTTGCTAATAGATTTTTTCTTACTTATTCTATTTTATTGCTAGTTATTGGTCTGATTAAGATTTCTATTTCTTTCTGGTTCAATCATGAGAGATTCTGTGTTTCCAGGAATTTATCCATTTCCTATAGGTTTTCTAGTTTGTGTGTTAGAGATGTTCATGGTAGTCTCTGATGACCTTTTGTACTTCTATGGTAATGGTAATGTCCCCTTTATCATTTCTGATTGTGCTTATTTGAATCTCCTCTCTTATATTCTTGGTTAACCTAGCTAGTAGACTGTCAATTTTGTTTATTCTTATAAAAAATTAAAAAAAACCTTTTTTTTCATTGAACCTTCGTATACATTTTTTTGTTTTAATTCCATTTAGTTCTGCTCTGATCTTTCTTATTTCTTTTCTTTGTCTAGCTTAGATTTGGTTTGTTGTTGTTTCTCTAGTTCCTTGAAATGTGACATTATCTTGTTAATTTGAGATCTTTCTTTTTGATGTAGGCATTTATAATTGTAAACTTTCCTATTAACCCTGCTTTTGCTAGTTCCCTGAGGCTTGGCATGTTGTGTCTCTATTTCTATTTCTTTCCATTTTTATTTTTATTTCTGTCTTGTCATTTGCTCAAAAGTCATTCATGAGTAAGTTGTTTAGTTTCTGTGTACTTGGGTGGTTTTGAGAGTTCCTTTTGGTATTGATTTCAAATTTTCAAAACCACTGACCTCTGAACTCATTATAAGAATTCATAATAATAATCACTACCAATTTACGCAGCACATTTGAAGTGCTGAGCATAATACAAGACTTTTAAAATATATACCTAATAAAATTGAGTGCGTTTGTTTGTAATATTTGCTGCTACTTGATTTCCAGATGAGCACACTTTTTTTTTTTAATTCTTTTTATTTTTTTGAGAGAGAGTCTCCTTCTGTCACCCAGGCTGGAATGCAGTGGTGCAATCTCGGCTCACTGTAACCTCTGCCTCCTGCGTTCAAGCAATTCTCCTGCCTCAACCTCCTGAGTAGCTGGGATTACAGGCACACGCCACCAGGCCCAGCTAATCTTCACATTTTTAGTAAAGACAGGGTTTCGCCATGTACAGGCCAGGCTGATCTTGAACTCCTGACCTCAGGCGATCCACTCACTCAACCTCCCAAAGTGCTGGGATTACAGGTGTGAGCCACCATGCAGCAGGGTTCCTTTGACAGATCATTCTGATTACAAAAGTGTTCCTGTCTCCTCAATTTGTTTCCCTGTGTATTTTTCCAAATCTACACATTTGTTTGAAGAAGAGGTGCTTTCCAAATGGAGAAGAATTATTTGGCCAAAGCTACCCGTCATACACCTGAAACTCCAATAAAGCTTCTTCAAGTTTATTTTTAAGAAATCAAATTAGAGGTCCCATAACAGTCTGTGTAGTGCCTGGACCAGCTAAGGTTCCATCCCAGAATAGACCATTATTTGGCAATGACAGAATATATGGCAACTAAAAACTGGGCCCATTAGTTGACCAATCATTTTCCTCTTTATCTTTGTTTTCCTAGGAGTATAGATCACATTTATCAATTCATGTTCCTTAAAATATTTCAATGGATTCCTATTTCTCTTAGAACATCCAAAATACAAAATGTTTTCCTGATCTAGCATCCCTCCCACTTCTTCCATATGTCTTTCACCTTTTTGTCACCATTCTTCGCATTGCTCGCACTGGCTTCACTTTATCATTTAATCTCTGCTGCCATCCCTCTTGCTGTGAGCCTTCACTTCTCTCTTTTTTTTCTTTTTTTTTTTTTGAGACCGAGTCTCACTCTGTCACCTAGGCCAGAGTGCAGTGGTGTGATTTTAGTTCATGGCAACCTCCGCGTCCCAGGTTCAAGCAATTCTCCTGCCTCAGCCTCCTGAGTCACTAGGATTACAGGCATGCGCCACTGCACCTGGCTAATTTTTGTATTTTTTTAGTAGAGACAGGCTCTTGCCATGTTGGCCAGGCTGGTCTTGAACTCCTGACCTCAGGTGATCCACCTGCCTCGCCCTCCCAAAGTGCTGGGATTACAGGTGTGAGCCACGGTGCCTGACCGAGTCTTCATTTCTTATTCTTTCTGCCTGGAATGTTGTTTCCTTATTGCTGCTCAGGTATGGTTTATTCTTCTCTGTTTAGGTCTCAACTCAAATGACAACACCTCTGCCGACTGGTGGTTCTACCTCATTAACGTGTACATCAACTTCAGAGAGGGTTTCACAATTTCTATTTTTAATTGGTTTGTTTACCAGTTTAGAGAATTTTTCTCGAAATACTAACCTATTGTAATTCTTTTACAATGAGAA
>NW_012101809.1:8148965-8150552 GCF_000951045.1 Mandrillus leucophaeus
CGGGCGCCTGTAGTCCCAGCTACTCGGGAGGCTGAGGCGGGAGAATGGCGTGAACCTGGGAGGCGGAGCTTGCAGTGAGCTGAGATCCGGCCACGGCACTCCAGCCTGGGCGACAGAGCAAGACTCCGTCTCAAAAAAAGAAAAAGAAAAAGAAAAACTTAAAGACAGAATAAGGAGGGTGGATATATTATTCTACATGGCTTCGTCAGGGAAGGTCACTCTGATAAAGTGAAATTTAAATAGAGTGTCAAATAAAATGAAAGAGTCTTGCAGGTATATGAAGAAAAGAACATACCAAGCAAAGCAAAGACCACATGCAAAATCTGGGGGAGAAAATGTGCCTGAAATGAAAGGAGCTTGACTGGAAAGCAGGAAATAATACAGAGTTGGGGACTAGGGGACTGATATGTACAGACCATTCTGAGCCTTGAAGTTCATTCTTATGGTGTAGTTTTTAAATCTCGAATGGGATAGAAAATCACTGGAAGGTTTTGAGTAGAAGAGTATCAAGAGCTAACATTTTTTAAAAGGTCCTTCTGGCTGCTCTATGGAAAATAGAATGTATGGGTCAGTATTGGAAGCTAAGAGACCAGCTGGAAGTGATCACAATATTCCAGGTAAGAAAACATGGTAGCTTAGATAGGGTAACAGTGGAGATAATATTTAGGAGTCATGGAATTTGGGTTATGTTTCATGGCTGCCATTAAGAAAATTTGGTATAGATTGTATATTAATATATCAAAGTGCAAGAGACAGATGGCAGAGGAGGTATAGGGATAAAAAGAGAGATTATAGATGACTGTAAGATTTTCTGCCAGATTGACTGGAAGAATGAAGTTAGCATTTTGGGTAGAAGGATAGAGAAAGAATAGATACTCAGAGACGTGGGTGGTGAGAGGAGAATGAGTTCCGTTTGGGACAGTTAACTGGAGGTACAAAATAATCATCTCAGTGAAAATGTCAATTAGGGAATTAGATATATGATTATGAAATTCAAGGGATAAGTCGTAACTAAAGTTAACTGGGGAGCCATTTTTAGGGTTTTGATTTTTATCTAGAATGAGATCAAGAAAATCATTGATATTAAGCTATGAGACAGATGAGCTCAACTAGGGAGTAACTAGAAGTAATGCTGTGAAGAGATCTGAGGACAATAGAATGCACGTTTCAAGAGAGCAGGAATTAGGTGGGGCGTGGTGGCTCATGCCTGTAATCCCAGCACTTTGGGAGGCAGTGGCTCAGGCCTGTAATCCCAGCACTTTGGGAGGACGAAGTGGGTGGATCACTTAACCTCAGGAGTTTGAGACCAGCCTGGCCAACAGAGTGAAACCCCATCTGTACTAAAAATACAAAAATTAGCTAGGCATGGTGGCACACGCCCGCAATCCCAGCTACTCAGGAGGCTGAGGTAGAAGAATTGCTTGAACCTGGGAAGTGGAGGTTGCAGTGAGCCAAGATCATGCCACTGATCTCCAGCCTGGTTGACAGAGCAAGACACATCTAAAAAAGAAAGAAAGAAAGAAAAAAAAGCAGGAGAGCAAGAATAATATCATTTTCAATGTCTGTTCAATGATATCCATAGTAAAT
>NW_012101809.1:8155322-8156414 GCF_000951045.1 Mandrillus leucophaeus
GTTTAGGTCTCAACTCAAATGACAACACCTCTGCCGACTGGTGGTTCTACCTCATTAACGTGTACATCAACTTCAGAGAGGGTTTCACAATTTCTATTTTTAATTGGTTTGTTTACCAGTTTAGAGAATTTTTCTCGAAATACTAACCTATTGTAATTCTTTTACAATGAGAATTTCTTTATTTCTTCCTTTCCCTATTTCATTAAATATTTATTGAGTACCTTTGAACATACAGGAGTGAACACAAAGTCCTTGCTCTCATAAGTTTATTTTTTATCAGAGGAAAATAAAGAAATAGAAAAACCAGCTATAATCAGTTCTCATAATTTGTGGTAGTTATGTTCTATAAAGGCATCCCAAACACTGAATTAGTGAATACTAGATCATCACTCCTAAGGGAAATATACATTAGTTTCCTGTAGGCCTCTGGTCACAAAATTTTCATCAAGCAATCAATAAATAACTTTGTTTTAAAGTGTGTTTCTGTTTAAAGGCATGTTATTTAATATGTGTTGTTGATTTATTAACATTGAACTCATGGCCAGTAGCACTTTAACTCATGCCTGATGAAGCTTGTCTAACACACATAGTTTCTCTGGAAGGCATACCACAGCCTTCTTGCACTTAGAAACACTAGACAGTACTTTAGCACCATGTTTGTGGAGGCCCTTTTTAACAGCAAAATCAAGAAGAAAAAGCACAAAGATGGTAAAAATGGGGCACTAAATAGACTGAAAAGGACATTTGTTTGCAGTATGGGAGCTGAAAAAAGAAAGCAGAATGTCTCCTTGTTAGACCTCAGCTGAAAATGTACACTTTAGCCTACTCAAATTTTTCACCACTGCCCTTGTCTGTGAATAATGATGAAAGTGCCATGATTATTGATTTTGGGGTTACAAATAAATTTTAGCAAGTAAGAAAATTCACAAATATTGAATCCTCAAATAATGAGAATCAACTGTAATGACAGATAACTAGAAGTATAAGACACACTATGAAGAAAAACTTGGCCGGGCGCGGTGGCTCAAGCCTGTAATCCCAGCACTTTGGGAGGCCGAGACGGGTGGATCACGAGGTCAGGAGATCGAGACC
>NW_012101809.1:8158129-8162603 GCF_000951045.1 Mandrillus leucophaeus
ATATATTTCATGTGTCTATGGAGCCAGAAAGAATAATTTTTTAATAGCTAAGTACTTTGAATTAGATTTGAGTTTTCCTTTATTTCATTTTATTCAAACAGAATTCTTACCTTATTGGAACTTGCTTGTGATTTTTCAGAGAGAGATTGTTTCTGCAAATCTGAGCTGATGATTAGGGTAAAGAAGAATTGCTCCCAAAATGTCAATCAAACAGAGGAAGTTTATTCTCCAGTTTGACTTTCCACACCCACTTTGAGACTCACAACTTTCTAAAATAACAATGATAATTACTGTTGTTGTTACCAATGTTGTGAGCTGGTACAGAACAATTTTTAAATGTTAATTCCTGTGTTGGGTCGTCAGCATATCATCTTTCTCTTTCAAAGCTTGCCGTAACACCTAATTGAGCAGCCAACTCAGGAAAATGAGCCCAACTGACTGACTATGCTATAGTCTCAGAGACATTCAAAGGAGAAATGAAAGAGACAAGGCCACACACGGCCCCGTTGTAAGCTTTCCCCTATTGCATTGTGCACATCAGATAACCAAATTTGCAAAAATAAAAATAGGTGATGTAGGCCAGGTGCAGTGACTCACGCCTGTAATCCCAGGACTTTGGGAGGCTGAGGCAGGCAGGTCACCTGAAGTCAGGAGTTCGAGACCAAACTTACCAACATGGAGAAACCCCATCTCTACTAAAAATGCAAAATTACCTAGGCATTGTGGTGCATGCCTGTAATCCCAGTTCCTCGGGAGGCTGAGGCAGGAAAATCACTTGAACCCAGAAGGCAGAGGTTGCAGTGAGCCACAATTGCCCCATTGCACTCCAGCCTGGATGATTAGAGCAAAACTCCATCCCCCCAAAAATAAATAAATAAAATAATAAAAATAGGTGTTGTCTTGAAGATTTTGAAACCAAATTTAAATTATAGGTCTCCCTGTTCTCATCTCTACATTTGTTTGAGCATTTGGGGACTTTATAGCATAATACATACTTTCATTTAATAACTGTATTTCCAAATCAGATCTCCTAACACCATTGAATTATTTCTCTAGGCCCCCTCACTTTGAAGAAAGGTCCCTGTTCAGTACTGGAGACACATGCCAAAGGTTTACTAGTTTCTATATAGCTGCAGAAATACAGACTCCTTTTGTTTTAATCAAATGTGCTCATTACTGTATTATGTGAACTTTGTCTACTTATAAGCTCTTAGTGGACAACAATATTTTGCTCTTCTACCTCTAAAGCTCATGAAAGAACTTCCGAAATGTCAAATAAATAGCTTCAAATCATCTATATCATAATGTCACTTTGACAGTTTTGAGTTCTTGGGGGAAAAGCAAGTAGTCTAGTTACTATTGTCCAGTAATCCTTGGTTAATAGACCAGCTCTGAAGGTATCATGGGAGATCAGCTAACAACTTGAGAAAGATAGGAGATGATGTTTACATGCTATTTCAATGAGTATTTAAATCGCACCTTGGAGTCACTTCCAAGATGGCCGAATAGGAACAGCTCCAGTCTACAGCTCCCAGCGAGATCGACACAGAAGATGGGTGATTTCTGCATTTCCAACTGAGGTACCTGGTTCATCTCACTGGGACTGGTTGGACAGTGGGTGCAGTCCATGGAGGGCAAGTCGAAGCAGGGCGGGGAGTCACCTCACCCAGGAAGTACAAGGGGTCAGGGGATTTCCCTCTCCTAGCCAAGGGAAGCTGTGAGTGACTGTACCTGGAGGAACAGTACACCTCTGCCCAAATACTGCACTTTTCCCATGGTTTCAGCAGTCAGGAGACCAGAAGATTCCCTCCCATGCCTGGCTCAGTGGGTCCCACGCACATGGATCCTTGCTCACTGCTAGCACAGCCATCTGAGATAAACCTGGGACACTGGAGCTTGGCAGGGGGAGGGGCATCTGACATTGCTGAGGCTTGAGTAGGCAGTTCTGTGCTCACAGTGTAAACAAAGCAGCAGGGAAGCTCGCAATGGGTGGAGCCCACCACAGCTCAGCAAGGCTACTGCTTCTCTAGATTCTACCTGTGGGGGCAGAGCATATCTGAACAAAAGGCAGCATACAGCTTTTGCAGACTTAAAAGTCCCTGCCTGACAGTGCTGAAGAGGGCAGTGGTTCTCCCAGCATGGCATTCGAGCTCTGATAACGGACAGACTGCCTCCTCAAGTGGGTCCCTGACCCCCATGTAACCTGACTAGGAGACACCTCCCAGTAGGGGCCGACAGACACCTCATATAGGTGTGTGTTCCTCTGGGATGAAGCTTCCATAGGAAGGATCAGGCAGCAATATTTGCTGCTCTGAAGCCTCCGCTGGTGATACCCAGGCAAACAGGGTCTAGAGTGGACCTCCAGCAAACTCCAACAGACCTGCAGCTGAGGATACTGTCTGTTAGAAGGAAAACTAACAAACAGAAAGGAATAGCATCAACATAAACAAAAAGGACATCCACACCACAACCCCATCCGTAGGTCACCAATATCAAAGACCAAAGGTAGATAAAACCACAAAGATAGGGAGATACCACAGCAGAAAGGCTGACAATTCTAATACCAGAGCACCTCTTCTCTTCCAAAGGAACATAACTCCTTGCCAGCAAGGGAACAAAACTGGACAGAGAATGAGTTTGACAAGTTGACAGAAGTAGGCTTCAGAAGGTCGGTAATAACAAACATCTCTGAGCTAAAAAAGCATGTTGTAACCCATTGCAAGGAAGCTAAAAACCTTGAAAAAAAGGTTAGATAAATGGCTAACTGGTATAACTAGCGCAGAGGAGAGCTTACATGATCTGATGGAGCTGAAAACCACAGTACGAGAACTTTGTGAAGCATACACAAGCTTCAATAGCCAATTTAATTAAACGGAAGAAAGGATATCAATGATTGAAGATCAAATTAATGAAATAAAGTGAGAAGACAAGATTAGAGAAAAAAGAGTGAAAAGAAATGAACAAAGCTTCCAAGAAATATGGAACTATGTGAAAAGACCAAATCTATGTTTGATTGTTGTACCTGAAAGTAATGAAGAGAATGGAACCAAGTTAGAAAACACTCTTCAGGATATTATCCAGGAGAACTCCCGAATTCCCCCAACCTAGCAAGGCAGGCCAACATTCAAATTCAGAAAACACAGAGAACACCACAAAGATACTCCTCAAGAACAGCAACCCCAAAGCACATAATTGTCAGATTCACAAAGGTTGAAATAAAGGAAAAAATGTTAAGGGCAGCCAGAGAGAAAGGTAGGGTTACCCACAAAGGGAAGCCCATCAGACTAACAGTGATCTCTCTGCAGAAACCCTAACAGCTAGAAGAGAGTGGGGGCCAATAGTCAACATTCTTAAAGAAAAGAATTTTCAACCCAGAATTTCATATCCAGCCAAACTAAGCTTCATAAGTGAAAGAAAAATAAAATCCTTTACAGACAAGCAAATGCTAAGAGATTTTATCACCACCAGGCCTGCCTTACAAGAGCTCCTGAAGGACGCACTAGACGTGGAAAGGAACACCCGGTACCGGCCACTGCAAAAACATGCCAAATTGTAAAGACCACTGATGCTATGAAGAAATTGAATCAATTAACAGGCAAAATAACCAGCTAGCATCACCATGACAGGATCAAATTCACACATAACAATATTAACCTTAAATGTAAATGGGCTAAATGCCCCAATTGAAAGACACATACTGGCAAATTGGATAAAGAGTCAAGGCCCATCAGTGTGCTGTATTTAGGAGACTCATCTCGAGTACAAAACAACACATAGGCTCAAAATAAAGGGAGGGAGGAAGATCTACCAAGCAAATGGAAAGCAAAAAAATCAGGGGTTGCAATCCTGGTTGCTGATAAAACAGACTTTAAACCAACAATTATCGAAAGAGACAAAGAAGGCCATTACATAACAGTAAATGGATCAATTCAACAAGAAGAGTTAGTTATCCTAAATATATATGCACCCAATACAGGAGCACACACATTCATAAAGCAAGTTCTTAGAGACCTACAAAGAGGCTTAGACTCCCACACAATAATAATGGGAGACTTTAACACCACAATGTCAATATTAGACAGATCAAAAAGACAGAAAATTAACAAGGATATCCAGGACTTGAACTCAGCTCTGGACCGAGCAGATCTAATAGACATCTACAGAATTCCCCACCTCAAATCAATAGAATATACATTCTTCTCAGCAGCACATCACACTTTTTCTAAAACTGACCACAAAACTGGAAGTAAAACACTCCTCAGCTAATAAACAGAAATCACAACAAACTGTCTCTCAGACCACAGTGCAATCAAACTAGAACTCAGGATTAAGAAACTCACTCAAAAACCGCACAACTACGTGGAAACTGAACAAACTGCTCCTGAATGACTTTTGGGTAAGTAACAAAATGAAGGCAGAAATAAAGATGTTCTTTGAAACCAGTGAGAACAAAGACATACCAGAATCTCTGGGA
>NW_012101809.1:8162653-8164387 GCF_000951045.1 Mandrillus leucophaeus
TAGCCTGCCAACCAAAAAAAGTCCAGGACTAGACGGATTTACAGCCGATTTCTATCAGACATACAAAGAGGAACTGGTACCATTCCTTCTGAAACTATTCCAATCAATAGAAAAAGAGGAATCCTCCCTAACCCCTTTTATGAGGCCAGCATCATCCTGATACCAAAGCCTGGCAGAGACACAACAAAAAAAGAGAACTTTAGGCCAATATCCCTGATGAACATCAATGTGAAAATCCTCAATATAATACTGGCAAACTGAATCCAGCAGTCTATTAAAAAGCTTATCCACCATGATCAAGTCAGGTTCATCCCTGTGATGTAAGGCTGGTTCAACATACACAAATCAATAAACGTAATCCATCACATAAACAGAACCAAGGACAAATCCACATGATTATCTCAACAGATGCAGTAAAGGCCTTTGACAAAATTTGACAGCCTTTCATGCTAAAAACTCTCAATAAACTAGTATTGATGGAATGTATCTCAAAATAATAAGAGCTATTTATGACAAACCCACAGCCAATATCATGCTGAATGGGAAAAAACTGGAACCATTCATTTTGAAAACCAGCACAAGATAAGGATGCCCTCTCTCACTACTCCTGTTCAGTACTGAAAGTTCTGGCAAAGACAATCAGGCAAGAGAAAGAAATAAAAGGTATTCAATTAGGAAAAGAAGAAGCCAAATTGTCTCTGTTTGCAGAGGACATGACTGTATATTTAGAAAACCCCATTGTCTCAGCCCAAAATCTTCTTAAGCTGATAAGCAAATTCAGCAAAGTCTCAGAATACAAAATCAATGTGCAAAAATCACAAGCATTCCTATACACCAAGAACAGACAAAGAGCCAAATCATGAATGAACTCCCATTCACAATTACTACAAAGAGAATAAAATACCTAGGAATTCAACTTACAAGGGATGTGAAGGACCTCTTCAAGCAGAACTACAAACCACTGCTCAACAAAATAAAAGAGGACACAAACAAACGGAATAACATTCCATGCACATGGATAGGAACAATCAGTATCGTGAAAATGGTCATACTGCCCAAGGTATAAATATAAAACTAATTTATAGTTTCAATGCTATCCCCATCAAGCTACCAATGACTTTCTTCACAGATTGGAAAAAAAAACTACCTTAAATTTCATATGGAACCAAAACAGAGCCCACATAGCTAAGACAATCCTAAGCAAAAAAGAACAAAACTGGAGGCATCACGTTACTTGACTTCAAACTATACTACAAGGCTACAGTAACCAAAACATCACAGTACTGGTACCAAAACAGATACATAGACCAATGGAACAGAATAGAGACCTCAGAAATAACACCATACATCTACATCCATCTAATCTTTGACAAACCTGACAAAAACAAGAAATGGGGAAAGGATTCGCTATTTGATAAATGGTGCTGGAAAAACTGGCTAGCCATATGTAGAAAGCTGAAACTGGATCCTTTCCTTACACCTTATACAAAAATTAACTCAAGATGGATTAAAGACTTAAATGCAAAACCTAAAACCATAAAAACTCTAGAAGAAAACCTAGGCAATACCATTCAGGACATAGGCTTGGGCAAAGACTTCATGACTAAAACACCAAAAACAATGGCAACAAAAGCCAAAATTGACAAATGGGATCTAATTCAACTAAATAGCTTCTGCACAGCAAAGAAACTATCATCAGAGTGAACAGGCAACCTATAGAATGGGAGAAAACTT
>NW_012101809.1:8165377-8178050 GCF_000951045.1 Mandrillus leucophaeus
AAATACATAAATAAAAATAAAATAGCACCTTGGCTATTTTTGACATTAGTCACTTTTTCCCATGTCAAATATAAGATCTGGAATGATATATCACTTTTCCTAGACATAAGTATCCTGAGACAAGAATGTCTTTGAGTGACTCGCAATTACTGAATTTCATTATCTAGTTTTCAACAAATATCTATTGAGTATCATGGATAAGCCTGGGATGTTATGTGTGCAAGTGCTTTGTCATAGGTATTATTATTTTATGGAGAAGGTATCTCTAACCTGTGGTGCTATCATTATGAAGGATTCAACAAAGGTCGCTTTCTGCGTAAATACAGGGCTGGCTTATTTGAGATATTAGTATGTCCTTTAAAATCAGCTAAGGATAAGAACGCTCCTTTGAGTAGGAAACCCAAAGGGAGCTGAAGAAGGTCAAGTAGTCAGTAGAGTTAAGATTAGATGTTTGTGCTCAAATTAGTTAGAAGTAAAATGAACAGCTGACAAACTTTTATGTGGCAGGAAATAAAGTGGAGCAGTCTCACAGGGAAATTCTTTGCCAGGAGGGAAAATAATCCAAGAATGGCCCTATAAAGATGTCCTAAGTTCAAAGGCTACATTGCATTTACAGTAGAAGCAGGACCTTCATACTGTATAAGCTTAACTAATTGTATGACTTCCTCATTTTATATCTTTTCCATTGTTACTTAGCATTAAAAATATTTCGTTTTGAAAACAGCAGCCTCTTGTGAACGTGCTAGTAGTAGGACAGAAAAGAGCAGGGCATGATGATGGAAATAAAAATCAAAGAGCAAAAAATCCCATACCTACCTGGGTGGCATATTACAAATTCATATTCCTAGGCCTCTCTGCAGACATACTAAATCAGAATTCATGGAGACAACCCAGAAATTATTATTTTTAAAAAGCATGCTGAGAGATTCTTGAAGTCACTAAATGTTGATCCTTCTGCCTAAGGGGACAATGATGACATCTTCATCATCTTCCCTTTCCATTCAGAGTGTCATTACACTAGACATATAACTCTGTCAAGTACTCTAGATTCAATGTTTTCATTACAAAAATATATTTGTTTTCTCCTGTGAGTTTTTCAATGAACTTTAATTTCACCACATTCTTTTAATTAGTAAGGAGAGGTCATTCAAAACATCAGAAAAATAAATTTGTACAACTCTTTATTTAGCCCACATATACTTACCTTTTGACATTCAGTTCAGTTATCAACTTTTCCTGGAATCTTTCCCTTATGTCGCAGCCCAGTCCAGTCTAAATTAGGTGTTCTTCCTCTATATATTAGAATACCTTATATTTAACACTGAGACACTGTGGTGGAATTATCTATTTACATGTCTGTTTCCTAAGCCAAACCTTGTTCAAATCAGATTTTGCATTAATTGTCATTCATGTTTTTCCAGCATCTTAACCAGGACTTGGAATATGATAAGTGCTCAATATATTTTGGTTGAAAACAAACATGTATGCATGAATAAATGCATGAAAATATGGTTCTGAAAGGAGCATTGAACCAAGCAAACCTGAAACTACAATTTTAGGAACTAAAGTTTCGTAGTTTAGTTGACACTTAAGGACATAGACAGACTTATCTGGGAAACAGTTCAGATTACCTAGTTGTAGAACTTTGAGAAAATGAAACCTAATACTTATCTTGCCACCACATCTATTTCCCAGAGCAGTTGAAGGGAATAGCTAAACCTATTATTTTTTGCGTTGGTTGTAAGGTGACTAATGTCTTCAGCATTTTACCAACCTCAGCAACTAACAGATGTGTTTTCACTAAATAGGTTTACTATTTGCCATGCAATGTACAGACTGAAAATACAATTAACCAACCTGAAAACTATAGAGAAATGAAAGAACCCAAGAATTGGCGGAAGAAACAGAATTATTAGTCTTTCAAAGGCTATTTGTGCTCTTGGAGCATGATGTCTTGCCAAGTAAGATGGAAAGAAATTTTCCTATCAAGGTGAAATATATATATATATGTATGTATGTGTATATATATGTATGTATGTATATAATATATACATATATAATATATACACACATATATACATATATCTCACCTGATATATGATATATATACACACATACATGTATTATGTATATAGCAGTACATTTAACTATACATAACACATACATTTAAGAAAAACAAAATATTTTCCCCAGTGCTGAGTTTATTACGTTTGTTTTTACATGTGTTAGATTGTGCTGTGAGAGAACAAGTTTGCAATGAAAAGACAACTTTTTCAGCTCATTTCCAATGGGTGGCCTCAGAGTCACCAGCTTAGCCACTAAAAAGCTCTAGTCTAGTTGTTTTTCCACAAATCACCAATTCAAAGAAGTCTCTCATTGGTCTAAGTACAACAGAAGAAAATAAAACAGATTTCCCAGCACCAATATGCTGAAATAAGTGAGATATAGATCGGCTCACAGTAGTTCCTTGAATAAATTCATAAATAAAGAATGTTTATGAAGGATCAAAATGAGAACAACTTATGTTAGCCACCTAGGTAAGGATTGACCTTGAAAGAGTCTAGTTTTTCTGTTTCTATTTTGTGTGTGTGTGTGTGTGTGTGTGTGTGTGTGTGTGTGTGTGTGTGTGTGTTGGGGGGAGGGTGTACACACAATTTAAACACTTTCAATCTACACATAGTGTCTCTAGTGTTTCTAGAAAATTGCTTAACAGAAACAATCCAAGGCTTAAGGGAATCTCCCTTTTTCTGCAACTCTAGGTTGAAGAACCAAAATTAACTTATACACTATTAGCTTTAAAACATGTATCCTTCTTCCGAGATTTCCTCCTTAAATTGAAAACTTTTACCCTAGCATGAAATGGGATTGCAGCTCCCCATTGGAGCCAATCTGTAGACCTTGGGGTCAGGAAACCTCCTGTTAGTGAAGAGTCTCAGGAGGCCTTCTCTAAACTTTTCTAAACTGATAATGTGAAAATGGGTGCTCTGATATGAATCCATGCCATTAGAAGACCAGGAAGCCATGGAAGTAAGGTAACTTCGCCATACCTGTAAACCACACCATGCAAAGTGTGGTTAATCATACCCCCAAGCAACTCTGACAGCATCATTGATGAGCCCAATGCCTCCTTCTTCCATAAGCATCCCTTTCTTTAACATTCAATAGTTATACTGAAAGTTAAAGATGACTTTATTAATAATAGTAATAATTGTAGGGCTTTTTAATTGTCAGGCATAATGCTAACTTTTATGGATTATTTCATTTAATCTTCTCAAACTATACAACAGAAGCTAGTTTTACTCTCCTGGTTTTTTTTTCATTTTTTACTTTATTTTTAATTGAAAAAAAAAATACATGCAAATGATAAAATTTCAAATACAACAAAGAGGAATACAATAAAATATGATGTTTCTTACTCTGTCTTTTCCCACATGACTTCCACAGAGGAACCATTATAACCAATTTCTTGGTCATTCTTTCAGAAATAATCTACATATATAAATCTGCAAGAAAATACATCATTTTTCAAGGCAATGTGTAGATATTATGCACTATCTTATACAACTCTTGTTTTATACTTAACTGTTCATATTGGACTTATTGGACATTTTGCCTTATCGACACATGAAGCCTTACCAGATTCACTTTAATGGTATCATAGAATAGACATACCATGATTTATTTAATCGTCTCCTCTTGATGAATACCCAGCACAGTAATAATTCATGAATAGAAACAACCTAAGTTTTCTGTGTATTAGCTGGTTTAATCCTCATAATTAGCTCAATGAGATAAGTGTTTTTATTAACTTCATTTTATAGATTGGGGAGCAGAGTCTTAAAAGAGGTTGGCCATGTGCCTGAGGTGACAGAGCTAGGGTTTAGAACCTGTGTACTTAGCAATAATGCTGACCATCCTTTGATTTGCTTATTTGTTTATTTTGCTTATTTTCTCTCTGTCTCTCCTCTTCTTTATTCTTTTTATCACTTCTACCCATGGCCTCCCAACCGCATACAAATACTTCCAGATATTTTCTTTTCTTTCTCCCTTGCTTATTGGTCAAGGACACTGGCAGAGCCCAGTTACATTAAGCTCAGAGTGAATGGACTCACAAATCTCAAAGCAAAAGCTCCTCCTTGAAATGAAATTGTGGTGGTAAAGTTTCCATCACACCTTCCTGAGAAATTATGCTGAAGTACTGTGTTCGCAATGGAAGGAACTGCCTGAATCTACATGGCTGATTTCCACACACACTCCTCTTTCTCCTCCTCCTCTTTTCTCTCCTTCTCCTATTTTCTTCCCTCTTATTTTTCTTTTATATTCGTCTTCTTGTAACTGTCTTTGGTTCTGGTCAATACTATGTAACAAATAGATATCTTTGATTCATGTAAAAATAAGATACGCAACCACATAAGCATCTTATCAGTATATGTTCAACTTCTCCTTCACTCCTAACCAAACCATTAAGTTGTTTGTATTGTGTTTTTGTTGTTTTGTTTCATTTGTTAGTTAGTTTGTCTTTTCTGAAGATGTCAGGCCCAGTCTGTTCATATCCAAAGCCTTTGCTTTTTACCCTGCCCTGTCATGTCACCATCCTAGCACTACCTGCGACTGGCTGATAACTGGTTTCAATGCTTCCAGAATGGCCCTGCTCTATACACATAGCTATAAGAAATCTGTGAATCCCATTCTGCATTACACCTCTGATTTTCCTGTCTGTGACCTATAGAACAATGCGCTCTCATCAAAGGAGCCAGAGTGGACAAGAAGGGTCTGAGTAGAAATCTGGAAATGTGATTAAAGCTTAGTATTAACAGCAATAAGAAGGACAGATGGCTCAGGCCTGTAATCCCAGCACTTTGGGAAGCTGAGGTAAGCGGATCACACGAGGTTTGGAGTCTGAGACCAGCCTAACCAACATGGAGAAATCCCATCTCTACAAAAATTACAAAATTAGCCGGGTGTGATGGTGCATGACTGTAATCCCAGCTACTCGGGAGATTGAGGCAGGAGAATCACTTGAACCCAGGAGGCGGAGGTTGCTGTGAACCGAGATCATGCCACTCTACTCCAGCCTGGGCAACAAGAACAAGACTTCATCTCAAAAAGAAAAAAAAAAAAGAAAGAAAGAAAGACTGATAATGTTGCCCATTTGCTATGTGCTGGAGTATTTACGTGAATGTATTAATTTACTAGAGATGTCATAACAAAGTGCTATAAACTAGGTGGCCAAACAGCACAAATTCACTGTCTCACAGTTCTAGAGGCTAGAAGTCTAAGATCAATGTGTGGGCAGAGTGGGTTCTTTTGAGAGCTGGTAGGGGCAACGTTACCATTTTTCTGTCCTGGCTTTTAGGGGTTTAATGGCAATCTGTAGCATCCCTTGGCTTATGAATACATTACCCTGATCTCTGCCTTCATGTTCATATGTTCCCCCTGTATACCTTTCTCTGTGTCCAAATTTTTCCTTTTTACAAGAACACCAGTTATATTGGATCAGAGTCTGCCTTAATAACTCGCTTTAATTTATTACTTCTGTAAATACTCTATTTCCAAATACAGTCACATTCTGAGGTGTCAGTCTGTTAGGGCTTCAATATCTCTTTTTTCTGGCACACAATTCAATCCATAACAGTGTATTACCTCATTTAATTTTCATCACTGCTGGTCACTATCATGAACTATCACCCAGACTTAAAAAAAAAAAAAAAAAAGAATATTGAGGCTAAGAGAGTTATATAATTTACTCACATTTGAATCCACAGCCTGAGTCCCTAACCGCCATGCTCTATTGTCTCTATGTATAATTGTTTTATTTAAAACAGAGGTCCCCAAACCCCAGGCCACAGACTGGCACCCATCCATGGTTTGTTAGGAACTGGGTTGCACAGCAGGAGGTGAGTAGCAGGCAAGTGAGTGAAGCATCATCTGTATTTAGAGTTGCTCCCCATCCCTTGCCCGCCTTACTACCTGAGCTCTGCCTCCCATCAGATCAGCAGTGGCATTAGAGTCTCGTAGGAACATGAACCCTATTGTGAACTGTGCATGCAAGGGATCTAGGTTGCACATTACTTGTGAGATTCTAATGCCTGATGATCTATCACTGTTTCCCACTACCCCCAGATGGGACCATCCAGTTATAGGAAAACATGCTCAGGGCTCCCACTGATTCTAGAACTTGGTGAGTTGTATTATTATGTCATTATATATTACAATGTAGTAATAATAGAAATAAAGTGCACAATAATTGAAATGTGCTTGAATGATCCCAAAACCCCCATCCTGGTCCGTGGAAAAATTATTTCCCACGAAACTGGTCCCTGATGCCACAAAGGTTGAGGACCACTGCTTTAAAGCATGGCTTTGGCAGTGCTAATGAATAGTTTCTATTACAGCATCACCAGTACAAGCAATGATGTCTCTACACCAACTGCATAAATCTCCAGCTAACATAAACACCATGCATTAATCTTATCTATTTATTTCAGAGATAAGATTGTGAGTGATTGCTGCAAAAGGGCACTTGCTCTGATCTACCACAACAGGAGGAAGAATTATGCCTTTTTCTCTAAATGCAAACTGACTTGATGAGCAAAACATTTCACCACTCAATACTGTTTTGTGGCAATTGTATGTCATCTTTGATATGGGTGAGTCTAACGAAAAGCTTCTTGACAACCTTCTCTTTATTTTTAGGACAAAGTCTCAGGTCCTAAATATGACATCCAAAAATTGGCTTCATTTTCCAGACTCATCTCCAGCACCTAATAATATGTGTGATCTCCATAAATATAATACGTCCTTTTAACATGGCATTGCCAGAATCGTTCTCCCACCCTATAATGTCTTCTGTGTCCTTTGAATAGCCCAACTCCTAGCTAAAACCCGATCATTTCAGATGGGTCTCCGGTGTTACCTCTTCCAGAATGAATTTCCTGACCATCCCCATACTCCTAAAGCTAGAGTGGGTGCCCTTCCTCAGAACCTACTCTGAGCACCTCTCACAGTTTATTGACCAGATTCAGGTATCCATCAGTTTTTTTTTTGCATCTTTTACTTGGTTAAAAGGATCTTGAGGGCAGGGTTCATGTCTGGATCTGAGGACCAGGTGTTCTGTATGTAGTAGGAGATCAGTGCTAAATAAATAGTATAAAAACTAGACTGAATTTAAGTTCCTATTGATCCTAGCACCTCCAAAAATGTAAGAATGATTTTACCTTCAAGACGGTAAAAAATACTTGTTGTCTAATCAAGGGAAGTGGAAGGTGACTTGACTCCAGTTACAGATTTAGCAAAGGCAAATTTGAGAACAGGAAGAAATGGGGGGATAATTTATGGCAGCTAATCTTAAACTTTATTGTGCATAAAATTCAGATTCCTCATTTTTACTGTAGTAGTTCTGAGGTGGAAAAAGAATTTTGTCATCTTAATAGGCATCAGGTGTGACTCCTAGGAACACTAAAATCTGAGAATAAGTTCTGTAGGTCTTACAATAAAATCAATAACATGAAAATGTAACAAAATTAGTGCCCGGCTTTTTTTCCACCACTTTTCAAGACATAGTGTTATTATTTATTTATTTATTTATTTTGAGATGGCATTTCACTTTTGTTGCCCAGGCTGGAGTGCAATGGCGCAACCTCGGCTCACCTCAACCTCCGCCTCCTGGGTTCAAAGGATTCTCCTGCCTCAGTCTCCCAAGTAGCTGGGACTACAGGCACGTGCCACCACGCCTGGCTAATTTTATATTTTTAGTAGAGATGGGGTTTTACCATGTTGGTCAGGCTGATCTTGAAGTCCTGACCTCAGGCAATCCACCCATCTTGGCCTTCCAAAGTGCTGGGATTACAGGCGTGAGCCACTGTGCCCGGTTATAGTGTTATAATTTAAAACAAGGGCAAATTCATAAGTCATTGCATCTCCCCAGCTGTCTCTCTGTCACAGGTCTTTACTTTTCTTTGATTAGAGCCCGGTTAAGTCATTTCTTCCATTTCTTACTCAGTATAAAGCCCTCCCTAAAAATTTGAGTTTCATTATCTAATTACATGTCATGGGGATGTGACTGAGAAACTCATCTCAGGTCACCTTATTGAGGCTTTTGAAAATAAAGAAGAGCTATAGCTGAAGTCATGAAGTTTGTGACAAAGCAGGAAATTCATGACAGCAACACTCCCCATCTCTAAATACCCCCGTTTCTAAGTTTGCACTTAAAAAAGGAAATTTTAGATTTTCCTTTTTAAAATGTAAACTTATTCTCAACCTTGACTGAAAAGTATCATAAGCAAAGATATAAGAGCATTTGTTTAGATAGCACCATGAAAAAAAAAGAAATCTGACCTTGTGATGGCCAAACTACGTTTCCATATCTTAAACACCCTACAAATTCTCTATCTTTCCAGAGCATTAAAATAATCGAATTTATGCCCCAGATGAGAGAGATGGCCATAAAGTGAAAGTGCTGTGTGAAATTTCAGGCCTCAGGGGGCTGCCTGTCTATTAGTTTTATCATGTTAACAAATCACCTAGTACTTACTCCAGGTCGATGATATTGTCTGAGAGGAATTTCACATCCATAGAATTTAAGAGAATTTGGAGCTCTAACAACCTTCCTGGCTATATGTCTAAAGTAAAATGAGTGAGCTTTCAGGAGCTGAAAACATCTTTGGCAATGAATATAACCCTGATGAAAGATTAAAGTCTACCTAAAAAAATGTTGGCCCCATACCCACAGACTTCATAACTACTCCAAGAACTTCTGTCAAAACTCCGGCTCAGCAAGCTGGCTCTGCTCACCCTCTCAAAGCCGTGTATTTATCCCATGATACAGAATGCTGGGGAGCTCTCCATGGTAGATTTGTGGACTCCTACCCACTTAAGACTGAATGAAATATCATCAAGATTACTAAGACTTATGCCTTGACAGTTGCAGTAGTTCTAAAGAACTGAATGTAACCTATACAAAGCAAAAATCAAAATGATGAACATCTGAGTTAGCTGAGTGTAGCAAACAAAGAGACTTCTTAGTAATTAACTACAGGAACAGATCCATTTGTTGATATTGAGCATTTCCTATGTGCCAGACCCTTCCTTTATATGCATGAACTCTCTTAACACTTGGAGGGACCCTAGGAGTGGGCATTTTCACCAGCCTCCTTTTGCTTCAAGGCTCAACCTGCCGAGCATCACACTAGCAGCAAAACTGTGCATCCTGCCTCTGGTGGGTGCCTCCTTTGCCCCATCTCCTCCACAGTAAAAGAACAGTGGAAAGTGAGTCTTGATCATCATGAGATCACTGATGGAAGTTACGAACTGTCCATTCTATTTACAAAACACCCTGAATGAGCTTGAGTTAGGAATGGAGGTGGGAGAAAAAGAACAACTGCTGTCAGAGTCAGTGTAATCTATTTTGAGCTTTAAAAACATTTGCACTCTTAAAGCTTTTCCTTGCTTCCTATATTCAGAGCAGTATCTTTAGTTGTGAGTTTTGACAGAAGCCCAGTGAGCCAAAATCCTGTTACAGCAGTGACTCTGGAGCCATTTCTACACTGACTGGAACCAGGAGGCACTGAACGTAACCTATTCATAAGCAGTGAAAATTGAGCTGTTTATTGTTTAAAATCACCAGTGATACCTTATCAAAATTTGCCATTGTGACACATATGAATGGTATATTTCTAGGTTCCTTAAATTTGATTCCTTGAATTAAAATTCACTAGAGCCTATTCCAAATGCTAATAGTGGGTAGTGAATTGTTTTTTTAAGTACAATTATTTAAAAAAGAGTAAATGTTCATTATTCTCATCATGTGAGGCAAAGAATGCTAATACCCTCTACATTTCAGATTTTTAATGATGGATAGGTTCATCAAATTGCGACTGTTTCCTTTAAAAATCTGGTATAGGAACTACTCCTAAAGAATTGAAAGGTTTCTCTGTCCATTCTAGTACTGAATAAACGAAACCCAAAGCTTGCTGATATCGATCAGTTTTTCAAATTACAATCAGCAGCAGATAGCTTAAGTCCATCTTAAATATCTATTTTATTTTATAATAATTTAAATGGATTTAATTGACTTTTAATTGTTCATTATAGTTTTTGGGAATACTTTGCTCACTAACATTAAGGAGCTATTAAATTTATGTTTAGCCTTCCACTTCCACCAAACATACGTTCCTTCACAGAATTAAAAACTGCATCGCTGTAGTTTGTTTCAGAAAGTATATTGGGAGATTCCAGATTTAAAGACATATGGCTGATTCTCTACAATATATTTGGGTAGAGTAAATCAGAATTTTAAAACTTAAAGAAACATGAAAATGCATCTAATTCAGAGGTAATCAGATCATGTTCAGTGGAATTCTGGTTGTTTTGTGGAGTGGCCTCAAGTACAAAGCTAATTTACTGAGAAGTGAAGAACCAAATAATGGAAAGAACCTGAATCTTTAATGTCATGGAATTTGCCTTAGGATCACCCCATCTCTTTATTTATTTATTTAATTTACTTATTTATTTTGAGACAGTCTTGCTCTGTTGCCCAGGTTGGAGTGCAGTGGCACAATCTCAGCTCATTGAAACCTCTGCCTCCCGGGTTGAAATGATTCTTCAGCCTCAGCCTCCCAAGTAGCTGGGATTACAGGTGCTTGCCACCATGCCCAGCTAATTTTATTTTATTTTATTTTATTTTATTTTATTTTATTTTATTTTTTACTTTTACTTTATTTATTGATTGCATTTTTAGTAGAGACGGAGTTTCACCCTGTTAGCTGGGAGGGTTTCGATCTCCTGACCTTGTTATCCACCCACCTGGGCCTGGAATTACAAAGTGCTGGAATTACAGGCATGAGCCATCGCGCCCACCCTCTGTATTTATTTCTTCTCCATTTTGAGTTTCTTCAGTGACCTCATCAAAAGCATTCTAATTGAGATGCCTTCTAAACCTGCGTTGTACAATACGGTAGCCACATTCCCCAGATATAAGATGCATTGACCAAAGCTGAAGACATACTTAAACCTAAACCAAAAAAAGCTCCACTTTTCCCTGAAGTGCAGCAGCAAGTCCCAACACACACACACACACACACACACACACACACACACCAAATTTGACTCTTTCCTCCTCTCCCTTGCTGAGAGGTTAAATAAAATTTTATAGGAAAAGACACCAATTATCATTTGAGTTCTGAACCTCAATATAAAGACTGTCAAATTAAAAAACAGAAAATCGAAGCAGAGTAAAGCTTTCCCCAATATATTCCTCAGGCTGATACAAGGATTGGTTATTAGTTCTCTTAACTTGCAATTCAACGTCAATGTCATACAATGTTTTGTTTGTCTTTTCTTTGTCCTAGATCTCTAGTGTGTGTGGGTGGGGGGGAGCCAGGGGGTTCCTTGGGGTTTTTTTTGTTTGTTTGTTTGTTTGTTTGTTTGACATTTTCAACATAAATCTGGTAAAAGCAGGAGCTTCTATATACATTCTCTACTGACATTATATCTAAGAATGCATATCCCTTTGACCCCTCAGTGAAGTCTTGGAATTTTATTATGAATCCAGTTTCTTTGTAATTATATTTTAACCAGTAATTATACCAGGGCATCATTTAGCTTGCATCAAATTGGCACATCTTTATGAGACAAATTCCAACTCGTACTACTTGTTCTAGTGAAATCTGCCTTCAGAAAGATTAAGAATGTGTGTTTGTCTGTGCTAAACTACATCTTGCCATAAGCAAGCATGTAGAAACTTATGCTAAGATCACTGGTTTCTGGTCAAAAAATAGTTCAACGAATTGGTTGAAACCACATGAATCTAGGAAGTTTTATTTATTACTTTGAGTCTTGCATGCTCATTCTATTTTGGCCCCATTTGCTAAGACTCTTATGCCCAGAACCTTCTGGTTTTAGAGAGGGGTCCACATTCAAAATCCCACTCAATTCAATGCCTTCAATGTGCTTTAAATAATACCCGTTAATGGTCAGACTGCACTTTAGTTTTCGAAAAGTTTTTCTATGCACTTTGACATTTACAAGTTGTATCTGAGAAGTTATACATGTCAACAAGAAGTGACAGGATTTTTTCTCCCTGCTTTTAGTCCTCTAACAATGCAGAATATTCTCTGAATCAGTGTTAAAATGATCCAAAGCCCTTACCTTCAGATTTTCTTCCTATTCTATCCTTCTGACTTTTTAAAGCACATTCTATTGTCTTCTTGAAGAGACTGGACAGGCAAATGATCAGTTAGTACATTTAGGCTAAGTAATAGACAATCCAATTCAAAGTATCCTTAATATTAAGGACAATAACTCACAAGAAATCCCGAGTTAGGGTAGCTCCAAAGTGATTAGCTTTTATCAGCTCAACAACATCACGGACCCATTGTATGTTAGTCCGGGCTCTCCAGAGAAACAGAACCAACAGGATATATAAAAAGATAAATAGAAAGAGATTTATTGTAAAGGATGAGCTCAGATGATTACGGAACTTGTGAGGTCCCATGATCTGCCATCTGCAAGCTGGAGGTCCAGGAAAATCCATGGTGTAATTCCAGTCCAAGCTCAAAGGCCCAAGAATCAGGGATGCCAGTGGTCTAAGTACAGGTTCAAGTCCAAAGGCCTGAAAACCAGGAGCTCCAATGTTTAAATGTAAGAGAAGATGGAATTTTTTTTTTTTTTTTTT
>NW_012101809.1:8179370-8183820 GCF_000951045.1 Mandrillus leucophaeus
ATGTCTCCTTTAGAGCAAGCACAGTCTCTAAGGTGCTGACCATCAGGAATTCAAGATTCCTGAAAAGAAATGCAATTATGACATCTGTAAACCTAAGTAGCATCAGGTTGAGAAATGGACCTCACCCCTTATCTTATACCTATCTAACATTTAATGTGCCCAGCTCCTAAATTTTCAATATAATTTTTGATCCAATAATAGGTTGGTGTAAAATTAATTGCAGGCTTACCCACAATTAATTTTGCACCAGCCTAATACTAAAGCACAAGGGGAAAAATGTGACTTTCATAAATGTTATAGAACCATTTAAAGAATATTTGCGGCCAGCTGCAGTGGCTCATGCCTGTAATCTCAGCACTTTGTGAGGCCAAGGTGGTGGGATAGCTTGAGCTCAGGAGTTCAACACTAGCCTGGGCAACATAGTAACATTTTGTCTCCAGTTAGTAAAAAAAAAAAAAAAAATTAAAAAAACAAAGAACATTTGGGGTGTCAGAGTTTATTAGTTCTTTAGCATTGCAAGATTTTTATGAATATGGAAAATTAAAACAAAGCACAAATATGACTATCATCTCGTGGAGTTACTTTCTACCCCCCTACTTACATATTATATAGATACCTAATACTCCTCTTAGTTTTATCAGGTTATGCCTAGGGCTACCCAGTGATTATGGGAAAATAAAGGGGTGCAAAGATAATGTAACGTACTTTTCTTCTTTCCTAATGTGATTTTCCTTGTTTAGAAGAAAGGGAAATGTAATAACCTATAAGCAATCTGTTACATAAAAGAAGCATTTCATAGCCTTTCAATTTGTCTTCTGACTTATCAGAAACAGAAATTCTTTAAAAAATTTGTGAGTTAGTTGAGCAATTGTGGGAGGTCCAAATTCTTTAGAGGTTGCAGTACAAGAATTATTATATTTTTTATAATCTAGGTGGTCTTCATGGGCCAGGAGCAAGAACTGGCTACAGTTGAACAACCCCTCTAGAGTTGATGCTGTGGTTCATTTACTTATGAGTCCAAAGTCCTATCTGAGGAGCATAGTGTGACTCAGGCAAAATCCATCCTCAATTTGTTATTTATCATTCTCAAGGCAAACCTCAGACAAGCTCAGAAGCACATATTTTTTTGGTTTCAAATCTCATTTGTAATCTAAATGCTATTGACTTTCCTACTCTTTGCTAAACCAGATCTTGTTTCATTAAGTGATTTTTAGGGGAGGGGGCAACTCTGAGGCACTTGGTCCTAAACCTCCCTAACTGAAAATTTCAACTAAATCTCTGTAGCATCTGGTCTCATAACTGTTACAAGCTTATTACTTAGATACAATTAGAGTCCCTTTTATTTTAGAAACAGTGACCACCAGAATCCTTTACTGTAAGTCAGATAAATGTTGCCCAACATTTATCCAATGAGATATTATTAAATGCTGTTGATATATAGGTGACTTCACTCATTTTAAGGTTGTGGAGGTCTAATATTAATGTCCAGACAAGAGGTCCCAAGCCATGACGTAACCATTTACTTATCCATTACTACTTATTCATTATTTTTACACACAGCAGCTTGGGGAACTTGGGCAAATTGCTTAATGCTTGGGGGCTTTTACTTCATCTATAAAATAAGGGAGTTGCACTAAGTAATCCCAAAGTTCTCTTCTGCCTCTAAAATTTGATGATCATATGATTAAATGATGAACAATAATTGTGTCTACTAATCAAATGAGTCAAAAATTGTTTTAAAAATGATAATGGAAATGATTTAGAATAGTGGGAATAAAAGAAATATCAAAATATATCCTCAGGCAGGTCTCTGTATTTGACATCCTCTGAGCTCTCAGAAACTGTAATCACTTAAACACATATACTGTAGGCAGAAAGAATAATAAATTTTACAGGCTGCTTTATAGCTTTACTAGGTGCTTCTATGTCTATTACATTGATGGACTTTTACAATAAACCTCTAGATGATTATTATTATTCCCATTTTACAGATGAGTAAACTTGGCTCAGCTGAAATAAATCATTGACTCGGGGATTGAAGCTAGTAACTTGAAACCAGGTTTGAGATTTTGCTATTTCAACACATTCATAACATCAAGGTTTTTCCTTAACCTTATTGTGATGTTAGAGACTACATATGGTCCTTTACCTGGGCTGATCTCTCATGTTTCTCTAAACCCCCTTTGTTTGTTAAGTCATTACACAATTTGAAGGATTTGACATTGTACAATGTCATCTACCCATCAAATAATGCAACCTTGTCTCCATTTTTTAATTGTTTTGTCTCTCAATAGAGTTTTAATTTTTCTCCATGTAGGTAGAGTTTTAATTTTTCTCCACAATATATTAATTTATATTTAAACTTTTTAAAAAGCATTATGGGTTTTTCTCTTATAGTTTCTAATTCATTACAAATATTTGAAAAACCCATGTGTTTTGTTTATTCATATATAATTGGTTATTTCAATTAAACATCTTTTTGTTTTATGTTTAATTTAATTTACTTCATTATGGTTAACTTTTTAAAATTTTGTTTGGCCTTAGTTTATTCTACTCTTTAATTGAAAAACAGAATAAAACAAATTTCTTGTCTTGTTGTAAATAATTGCATGCTCTTATTAAAAAATACAAATGCTGCAATCAAACAACAAAATAAAAGAATAAAAGCAAATTTAAATCCCACCAGTCAGAAAGAGATAAGCTTGAAAAGCATTGTGGTACATTATAATATAAATTTCTTCACTTTCAAAAAAAATTGTTTAGAGACAGGGTGGTCTTACTCTGCTGCCCAGGCTGGAGTGCAGTGGTATGATCATGGCTCACTGTGGCTTCAAACTCCTGGGCTCAAAGAAACCACCACCCCCACCACCTCAGCTTACCAAGCAACTGGGACCACACGTGTGTGCCATCATACTCTGCTAGTTGTTTTGTTGTGTTGGTTATTTTATTTTATTTTATTTCATTTCATTTCATTTCATTTCATTTTTTTGGTAGCAATGGAGGTCACACTATGTTTCTAGGCTGGTTCCAATCTGCTGACCTCAAGCAATCCTCCCACTGTGACCTTCCAAATGTGCTGGGATTACAGGTGTAAGCCACCATGCCTGGCCTTTGTCCTCTTCAAAAAAATCTCTGTTCTGTAGTTTGAACGTCTCCCCGAAACATTCATGTATTGAAAACAACCCCCAATGCAAGTGTTGAGAGGTAAGGCCTCTCAACACAATGAGGCGATTAGGTCATGAGAACTCTATTCTCATGAATGGGTTAATGTCTACCTTTATGTTGGGAGCTGGTTAGTTATCACAAGAATGGGCCTGTTATAAAAATGAGTTCAGTCCCATCTTGCTCCTTTATGGTCTAGTGCTCTCTTGCCCTATTCCCTCCCACTATAGGATGAGACAGAAGGCCCTCATCATGTGTGGACCCCTTAACATTGGACTTTCCAGCCTTTAGAACTGTAAGAAATAATTTTGTTTTCTTTATAAATTACCCAATCTGTGGTATGCTGGATAGCAACACACAATGGACTAAGATAGGGTGCTCATGAGGTGTTTGTATTTTCTTTTTTTTCCTTTAATTTCTTCTTGCAAAATTGGAATAGTTTAGCTTATACAACTATATCTTCCTATGTTTATCATTTTTCCATGACACTCAAATGTAACTTTAATGGCTGCATATTTTAGCATATGTATTTACCAAAACACAATAGCTAGAGTGAGTTGAATGGTGACCATGACAAACAATATTTCTAGCTGAGTCCCTGAAACCTGTGAACATTGCCTTATTTGGAAAAAGGGCCTTTACAGATGTAATTAAGTTCAGGATCTTGTGAGAAGAAGATTATCATGGGTCCTAAATGTAATAGATGTCCTTATAAAAGGCACACAGAGGAGACAAACAGAGATGAGGAGAAGACAACGAGACCTCAGAGCCAGAGACTGGAATGATGTGGCCACAAAAGTGTGAATAGTTTGAGATGATTTTCAGGGAAGTTGTAGTAATTGTATTTCCAAAAGTCTATGATGAACCCTTCCACTGTCATCTTGCCCAAAGCATGTATAACAGTCTATATAAATGTATAACAATATAATTTTATAGACTTGATAGGAGACAAACACCTTGATATTTGAATTTGGAATATATAGATTAGTGACATATTTGAACATAGTTTCATAAGCTTATCAATTATATTTCTTTTTTGAAATTTTCTTTAAATATACAATTTTTCTTTTGGGTTGTTTATGCAAGAGCTCTTTATTTATTAGTGTACCTTGCCTTTAAAAATTTTACAAATTTGCTTTGCTGGTATTTCATTTGCCTTTCCATTTTATTTGTAATGCATAAATTTTATTTTCCTTCTTAATGTTGTCAAATATTATGTTTCCCCATTACATATATAAAATTATATTTCCCCATTTTACATATATAATTATATTTCCTCATTATATAT
>NW_012101809.1:8184458-8190320 GCF_000951045.1 Mandrillus leucophaeus
TATTATATAAATGTTATATAATATATATACACACACATAGATATATATTTTACTTGTTACTATCACATCTTGCTGTTACACATATCTTGATCCCAAAAAGTGAGATTGAAACATAACAGGCAAATATATTAATATAGAAATAGGCTGAAAAATTATACATTTGCATAATAAGCTGGTTTTGGCTGAAAAAGAGGGGAGGAAGTTTATAGGTACTAGGAGGCGGTATGGCAAACCGAATGAGACAGCATATTGTTCACCTTATTCCCAGTCCAATCATGAGCCCTGTGAAAGGAAGAGTTGCAGCTAACAGCCAGAATTTCTGTTTACATGTAGGTCTTATATTGAGATATGCAAACACAAGTGAAATAGCCTGTGGAAAAGAGATGGTTCTCCATTTGCAGCATGGAAATTTGCAGCCTCTGGCACCTTGAGAGCCAACTGCTTGGGCACATCAGAAGACAGGTCTCCAGATAGATATGTTGGCATTCTCTAGGATACTGTAGAAATAGTAGCCCTGCCGTGCCATGTTCCAGTGAGTTCTTGGTTATTAGGGATCATTTGGGGACAAGGGAACACTGACTGACATCAGAAAGGGAGACAGGAAGATGCCCTGTGAGATGTGTTCACAAGCCCTCATCAATACGTGTCTATGATTTTCAAACATGTCTGTGTGGGATTTTCTAGGAAGCCTGAGTTCCTATGGAGACAGGGAGAGGCAAGAGCGAACAAAATTTGAGTCAGTATATCCCCATATGAACCCACAAGCTGGTGAGCCCCTAGGAAAACTTGGCCTACATGAACATCATTGCTCCATAGAGTCCTTTCAAACCCCACTGATATGGGGAAAATAGAAGTTTCTCCTGTATTGGCATATACCCTGTAACACTGTCCTAACAAAAAGTGAGGGGTTGTTATTGAACTACTAACATCTCTAACTCCCCCATCCAAAAATAAAGAAAGGACTATAAAAGATCCAGGTATAGAAATCAGAGATCCTGATACAAATACTTACACAGAAAAATGAGTGTTATACCAACTCGTTGAATTTTGGTGGGAGGACAGATAATTCCATATATCAAGGCTTATCTCTCTATACTTTCTTACATGCTTCCTACATTTTACTCAAATTTTATTCAAAAATGACTAATTTCCTCATGGACCACCTGTGGTAGGCAGAATTCTAAAGAAGTCTTCCCAACCCCACCAAGATTCCTGCCCGCTAGCTTTTCAAACACTAATCTAGGTACTTCTGTGAAAAAACTGCAGATGAAATGACAATTACTAGTCATCTGATTTAAAAATAGGGAGATGACCCTGGTTTATCCAGATGAACATAATGTAATCACAGGAAACCTTAAAAGCGGAATGGGAGGTAAAAGAGGAAGATTCAACACATGAAGCGGACTGAACTCACCAACCCACCACTGCCGGAGGGAGACCATATGACAAGTATGAGATTGTTATTGGAAAGGGGTCCCAATCCAGACCCCAAGAGAGGGTTCTTGGATCTCATGTAAGAAAGAATTCAAGGCAAATCCGTAAAGTGAAAGCAAGTTTATCAAGAAAGGAAATGAATAAAAGAACGGCTACTCCATAGGCAGAGCAGCACCATGGGCCACTGGTTGCCCATTTTTATGGTTATTTCTTGATTATATGCTAAACAAGGGGTGGGTTATTTATGAGTTTCCTAGGAAAAGGTTGGACAGTTTCCAGAACTGGGGGTTCCTTCTCTTTTCAAACCATATAGGGTAACTTCCTGAGGTTGCCATGGCATTTGTAAACTGTCGTGGTGCTGATGGGAGTGTCTCTTAGCATGCTAATGCATATATAATTAGTGTATAATGAGCAGTGAGGAGAACTAGAGATCACTCTCATTGCCATCTTGGTTTTGGTGGGTTTTGACCAGCTTCTTTATGACACAGACTGTTTTATCAGCAAGGTCTCTATGACCTGTATCTTGTATTGATCTTCTGTCTCATCCTGTGACTAGGAATGCCTTAACCTCCTGAGAATGCAGCCCAGTAGGTCTCAGACAGTCCCTATTCAAGATGGAGTTGCTCTGGTTCAGGCACCTCTGACAAGAGGAATGCAGGCAGCCGCCAAGTGTAAAAACTGGGCCCCACCAGTGTCAGTGTATTAGTCTGTTTTCATGCTGCTGATAAAGACATACCCAAGACTGGGCAATTTACAGAAGAAAGAGGTTTAATTGAACTTACAGTTCTTGTGGCTGGGGAAGCCTCACAATCATGCCAAAAGGCAAGGAGGAGCAAGTCACATCTTACACAGATGGTGACAGGCAAAGAATGAGAAAGCTTGTGCAGGGGAACACCTCTGTTTAAAACCATCAGTTCTAATGAAATTTATTTACAATCAAGAGAACATCATGGGAAAGACTTGTCCCCATGATTCAATTACCCCCCACTGGGTCCCTCCCATAACACATAGGAATTCAAGATGAGATTTGGGTGGGGACACAGCCAAACCATACCACTCAGCAAGGGAAGAGCAGCCTCGGTCTTACAACTGCAAGTAACTGAATCTGGGCAACAACCTGAATGAGGCCTGAAGTGGATACAAGCCCAGATCCTCCAGAAAAGAACACACCCCTGCTGACACCTTGCCATTGGCTTTGTAAGACTGTAAGCAGAGTGCCCAGACTCTAAGCTAAGTGATGCTGCATCCAGATTTCTGACCTAACCATTGTGAGGTGATAAACAGGTATTGTTTTACGCCACTAAATTTGTGGTAAGTCGTTATGGCAACAATAGGAATTGAATAGATCGCTCTCATTTATACACTGCTTTATTATTCTTGGTGTATTTTGCTTTGTAAGGCTGGGATACTTCTGCATCTTTCCCTTGCCCCTCCACAGTCTGAGATGGAATAAAAGTGGGACACAACTCCTTTTTCTTTTTTCTTCTTCTCAGGTCCCCCTGATCACAAAACCCACACCACTACCTTACTGATGCTGTAGCCGCTCACACCGAGGCTTTAGTTATACATACAAAGAAAAATAGCCGTTCTTCGGTGTTCTTATAGTGTTTTACTTAAACATTTCCAGAAACCGGCCTCAGGAGATTCAAATATGGAACCAAGTTATGGAGTGTCCCACATCCAACAGATGTGCTGAACAATTCATTGGCAGCCTTATTGCCTCCAGTCGGACCACCAGGTTGCCCATTACCCAATATGACCATGGCAACCAGATATGCAAACCTGCATACTCCACCCCTAATGTCAATTCCTGCACTTTGCCTCATATAAAAAGCCCTACATGCTCTTTCTCGGGAGCCAGCCAGAGAATCCTTCCATCTCTGCCATCTCCCGTGCACTCGAGCACAAGCCCCAAAATAAAGACTTGTCTGGGAAACCTTCTTGGCCTCTTGTTAATTTCAGTCACATGGGAAGCCTAAGAGCCTGTGGTCGGTGACAAATCTACTCAAAGCTCACCTTCCCTTTAAGGCAACACCATTCCTACCACTCTCATAAAGTCTTTATAAACCTGAGAGCTCTCACCTCCGCCAGGTCCCCTCCTCCCTAAAATACTTTATACTTCTCTCAAAACACTTACTCTATTTAATGAATAATATAGTTATTTAAGCACAAACTATTATGTCCCCTCTAAATTAAAACTTATGGAAGGCAGCCTTAATTTCCGTGTTAGCCCGTTTTTTCTGTGTCACAAAAAATTCCAATATCTTAGTGGCTTATAACATTCAAAGCGTTTATTCTTCTGCTCTTGCTCTGCAGGTTAAGCACAAATTAACTGATCTAGTTTGAGCTCTGCTGGGCAGATGTGCCACAGCATGCCCATCCAGCTGTGCTTGGATGCAATCTAAGGGTTGGGCTTAGATGTGCTCCATGTATCTTCCTATTTGGGCAGAAAGGGAAGTACGTAGGCAGCCTGTTTTACATGGCAGATCAAGAAATAAAAGAGGGGACTAACCACGGAAGCACATTGTAAGCTTTTGCTTCTATCACATTCATTAACAACGTATTTGCCAAAGGAAGTCTCATGGCCCAGACCAAAGTGAAGGAAGGATACATTCACCCACCACGGATCATAGCAATAGGGTAGACTTATAACTCTGTTACAAGAAAGTGAAAAATTGGAAACTATAATTCAATTCACCTAGGTATTCTTCATGATGATATTCTTATCCTCCCCTTATCTAATATAAACAAAATGTTTAGCACATTTTCTTCTGCGTGTTAGGTGGTTGGCATGAAATTGATTTACCATCCCTCCTTGGCCATACTACAAGAGAGTTGTTCCCTTCCTGGTCATTCAAACACATGTTCCCTTTTATCATTCTCATAAATGCACTTGCTTATGTTCAATTTAGCAGTTGGTTCATTTATCATTTTTTAAACATTATTTTCCGCATGTATTTTTTAGCTCCCTGGATAAGTCATGAATTCCTCAAGGAGAAACTACTTCATTTACTTACTCTAAGGCTCCTACACAGTGTTTAGTTGAGGGCTGAATAAAGTAAATGCGCAATAAATGCCAGATGACTGTTATTTCCCATTAAAAATGATAAGACTTCTTCTTTGGGAATTTTCAGAATGTGTTGCCCATCTTTCTATACAGAAAACATCAATGGTGCTCAGCTTATTACAAACCTGAGTGCCAGCCTTAGTTACATTTTATTTAAAGAGGAATAATGGTACATAAATTTTCTCACAGAGCATTGAGAAGCTGATGTATGACATTTTCTGTCAATCTGGGCTTGTTCTATCAGGGTAACTGACACTGTTCTTGAAATTCCTGTGGATAAAGTGCACATCTGTGCTGTTGGGGGAATTGAAGGAATTCCTCTTTGTTTGTAACAAGTTATTGTTGATAATCTAAAGCTACTATTTGTGTGGTTGCTGGATACTGGTGTTGAGTGTTTAGAAGAATACAAGGCATGAAGAAGGCTTTGAGGTAGAAAGAGTGCCACTGCTGTACTGGATCACATTCTATAGGATAAAACTGCAGGCAGAGAAAGCTCTTCAATATACTCTTTTAGCTGTAAGGTAATATCACCTCCTTGACTTCATTATTATTCATAGATGTACCTCTGACAGGTTAACAAACCATTCTAAAAAACTTTGGCATTGTAAGTCATGCTATTAAGAAGAACCATGACATTAGAAATTAGAACGAACAAGTTTCTTAAGAATTTCCAGCTGGTTTTATCCCACAGCAGTTACAGGAGACCCTGAGGCATGCTCTGGCTTCATCATAAGATCAGTTGACACCAGAGTCATTGGCAAAAATAATCACTTTGGCATGTATACAAAAAACAAATGATTGTCTGTGAACCAGAGGAGCAGAATCACATGGGCTTAATGCTCTCAACGATACTTAAATGCCTTGTGCTCAAACTAACTTAAGTAGACCCTAACACTGCAACATCACTATACAGTCCTGCAGCTACTACAGAAACAGAGAGAGAGAGACTTTTAATGAATGACTGCCTGCCTACCAAAGTAAAGACTTCAACATGGCTGAAATTCCATAGCATCATTGTTTTTGCAGATTCTAGAAATCATGCTAGAAAGTGTACACAGCCGAAACTGCCTTTGCAAAATTATGACACTAAAAGAAATCTGACATAGTCAACTCCATTTTGCTTCTAACCTCTAAGCTGTCCCTGGTCATTCCTGGGTGTAGAACAAGCTAACTTTGAGAGGAGAAATTTAGTTTATAGTTTAACCTTAATGCAATGATGCTAATAACCTTACCCAAAACTAAACTTCCTGTATAAAACCCATGAAAGGCCACAGGTTAGAATTATGAGAGGGGCCTGAATTCTGCTAAGGTATAGGCACAAAGGATAGCCAGCCATTGTTCTGCAGGTCACAAAATTTGTA
>NW_012101809.1:8191077-8193255 GCF_000951045.1 Mandrillus leucophaeus
CAATGATTAATATGCTGCATTTATAGGGGAGGCAACAGGGGTTCAGAGAACCTAACTGACTTTCCGAAAGCAATGAGTTATTACCGATCAGTACTTATGGGATAATGAACATAACAATAGCAACAAACATAGCTAGTATTTACTGAGAATTTACTGTGTGATAACCACTCTTTCAAGCATTCTGTATGTTTATATATGTAGTCCTTTCTGAAACAAACTATGAAGTAGCTACTCTTATTATCCACATTTTTCAGGTGAGCAATATCAGAGAGAGATTTAAGTAACTTGTCTGAGGTTATACAATTAGCAAATGATAGGGCCAGTATTTCAACCTGGGAGTCTGGGTTCACAATCTATATTTACAGAACAAGTTACAATCATATGTATGTTTTTTGCAGATAGGAAAGATCTGCTTTCAATCAATTCCCAAGTTAATTGAGCCTCAGTGATGAACATTACGGTAATACTTGCCACTTTCTAAAAGCCTCATAAGTAAATGTAATCATTTCCTAATCTTGGGGAAGTTGTTCTTTTTTGTCTAGGTCTTTGCATGGAGATATGGTGATGGTGTTGGTGTTTTACTTTGTTTTATTCTATTTCCTTTATGGTTCTGTCCACCAATTTGTTGTGTATTATATCTGAGCCCCTTGATCTGTGAATCAGCCCAGCTGAACTCTTATGTCTTGTGCCATAACACACTTTAGAAATGAAATCTCACCCCATGGCTTACATTTCAGTCCTGACTTTAAGTTAACTATCAGGCTAAACTCAGTAACAGTTCTAGTAACTACCCTCATTAAATATATGTATGGGCTTTCTAAGCAAGTCTTGATAATCTGCCCTCGGTGAAAATCATTGTTAGTCTTTTAAAAATGAAAAACTCTGTCTCTCTTTCTGTCTCTTTTTCTCTTTCCCTCTTTCTCTCTCTCACACACAAATATACACGCTCACACAGAGAAAATGTCTAAAGTGTCTTGCCTTTTGATTATAAAAAAATGAACTTTGTCCTACAGACCAAAGTCTAGCTTAGTTACTAAACATTTAAAATACCATATTCTTGGTATTGAATGAAAAGCTCCCAAAATTTAGTCCATGATAGTTCATTGCCAAAATAAAGAAGAGAAAAGGTAAAGCCAGAGTGAAACAGTTCTGCACAGTTGCTTAAAAGCTGAAGATTATCTGGAGATCATTATAGGATTTAGTATATGTTTTATCCACACACATATGGATTACACAATTACACATGGATTACAAAAAGTCAACTGTATAGTAATTAATTCCTCTGATGCTGTATTGTTAGGGTTGGTAGTTAGGTAGACATGAGCAGTGTGGGAGAGGGTTTCCCCCACCAGAAATGTCAGGCAACCATCAGGTGATGGCCAGTTAAACTGTCTCTCTAAAATAACTGGTTCCCTGCCAGTGTCAGGGAAAAGAAGTCTCCCAATGGATAGAAAACAGCTCAAGCTGGTGATCAGCAGCTTCCCAACAAGATCTCAGGATTTGGGCAAGTGGGCTCAAGTATGCACACTAAGACGCAAAATGGTGGAGTTTAACTGGTATATGCCCTTCCTCTAGGAACACTTGACTGGTAAGGGAAAAACACCTCAAAGGAGTATGCACACAACTTCAGTAAACACACTGTGAATGGGACCCCTCCCAAGTGCAGACCACCTGCTCCAAGGAAAAATCAAGGGAGGAGAGATGCAAAACCCTGAAATCATACCAATATCTAAAACTCCTAGTCAAAGGTCAAACAGGGCACTTGGATCTCTCAACTTGCCCCACTGGCCCCTTTCCAAGTGTATTTTGCTTCCTTTTTCCTGCTCCAAAACTTAATAAACTTTTACTCCTGTTCAAAAACTTGCCTCGGTCTCTCACTCTGCCTTACGCCCCTCAGATGAATTATTTCCTCTGAAGAGGCGAGAATCAAGTTGCTGCAGACCCATATGAATTCATTGGTGCCAACAGTATCACAGGCTGGGCTCCTGACACATATGTTATGTAACTATATAGAGAGAATTATGTTATATAAATATGACTGCTAATATTTTGTTTGACAAATGGTGAAAACATGTGTATCAAAGTGACACCAAATGGCTACTTTGCAGATTAGCCACAGGAATCCTTTGCATAGGGGCACCATTGTACAGGTACACAAATCTGTAATTTCCTTAGTTT
>NW_012101809.1:8195128-8199249 GCF_000951045.1 Mandrillus leucophaeus
AATAATCCATAATCACTCCAGGAACAAAACAAAGTCCACTTAAAATGTCCTCTTATTTGAAGTAAAATGTATCACAGTACAACATATTCATTGCAAAAGACAAGAATACGTAAATCTCTTCCCCGTCCCTTTGACCATCATGGTTGATGCCCTTATTACAGCAATTGGTCAGCAAAGAGAAAACTTGGTAGTAATACTCAAAGAACCAACATTTAATACTGTTTTTTAACCAAAAGGAAAATACCGATACTTGACTTGAAATGCCTATAAGTTCCTCATTAGGATCTCAAAAATACGTTACAAATTGTCATTTTTCTCCTAGGACATGATTCAGTTGTTTCTGAATTGTAACTGATCACCACCTCTTTATGCCTATTTTATGGAGTGCCCTCATGAACAGCAATCTGCTTCTCTTAATAGCACCTTCTTTATAGAGCACATCGTTTTCATGTACCTGCTCTTGGACTGTGTGTTAAATCCAACTAAATCAATTTTAACAAGCCCCTTCTTCAATTGTGAAGAGGCAATTAGCACCCAGTGATGTCACCCAAATTCCCGTAATTATGAAGCAAATGTCTTCCATCTTTCTTTATAGTTTTAAAATTCTGACAACTTGGCATTGTTACTGATCCATTCGCGAATAGAATTTAATTTGTCTTTTTTTAAAACAGTCCCATTTCCCCTAAGTTGCCTGAGTTATATAAGAAAATATCCTGACACCCAGAGAAATATCTATGAAATACCTCAGTTTTTATGATGCTCCTGTCTCAGAGGAATTCTCTATTAAGAAAGGGGTTGATTCTAAGAGAATATGGTGTCTAGTTGACAGAAATTTTCTGCTCCTTCTCTCATATTCTACCCTGATCTGTCTGCCTAAGTGTAAAATCTTCTCACTAGTTTCTTTTTGGCTTTCTGGTTCTTTAATTCTGGTCTCATTACATTATGCTAATCCTCATCTTGCTGAATTTGTTGCCTATTAGACCACATGCTGAAATAATCAAAATCCCTCTGTGTTACAGAGTCACGATCTTTTTATTTCTCTCTTTGCTGAATGCCTCCTAGATCATTTCAGGATGCAGATCTTTCCAGTGACTAGAAGTCTCTCTTCCCATCCCAGCCTCTTCTATACCAAATACCTTAAGAATGGCAGTGAGCTGTTTGAAAATTTGATGCCTTTGATTATTTAAAAGAGACCTGTTCTCAAAGGTCCCCTTATTTCATAGAGGAGACAAAGTTGGTTTCAGTTTGGAAATGGATTTAAAGTTGTCTCAATTCTATGTCCAGGGAAAAAGGCCTATGTTATAAAAGCAGATCCATATATTTGTATATATGGTAATTTCACTGGAAGCTTCCATTTTTTTAATCATAGATAAATGACAACATGCCATGGCTTGCTTTCTATGTTTATTTTTATTATTTTCTTTTTTCTTTTCTTCTTTCCATTTTTTAAATAATAATAATAATAATTGTTATTATTATTATTATTATTATTATTATTGAGACAGAGTCTCACTCTGTTGCCCAGGCTGGAGTACAGGGGCACAATCTTGGCTCACTGCAACCTCCACCTCCCAGATTCAAGTGATTCTCCTGCCTCACCCTCCCGAGTAATTGAGATTACAGGCATGTGCCACCACACTTGGCTAATTTTTGTATTTTTAGTAGAGATGAGGTTTCACCATGCTGGCCAGGCTGGTCTCGAACTCCTGACCTCAGGTGATCCACCTATGTTGGCATCCCAAAGTGCTGGGATTACAGGTGTGAGCCAACATGTCCAGCCTCTTTCTATTTTTAGAATGAGGAATGAAAGCTATCCTTTCTTTTCTTTGAAAAGCAATACTAAAAATATTTAAAATACTTTGACGCTTAGAAGAAAAGTAGAGAAAATGGTATTGCACATTTAAACATTATTAGACACTGAACACTTATTGTCATATATAAGCTGCAAGATGGAGAGAGGAGTAAAAAAAAAGAGTAAGATGACTTAACACTGTCCTACCTTCAATGATACAAATGATCTCATGGGAGAAAAAGAGAAAAACTTAAGAAACAGCATAGAGGTCCTTTTGAAAAACTTAAGAATGTTTAGAAATTCCTTGGGTTGACTAATGAAAGGCAAGGGCAGCTAGCTTGTGAACAATTTCCTGAGCAATGTTGTTCTGTGTGTTTACTAGGCTCCCAAACCTGAAACTGTCTTCCTTCTATACCACCTGAATGTGTTCATTTATCCTCAAACCATCTGAAGTTGCATTAATTAAACAAATTGTGTTAAATAAAAATGGTTCTTAAAAAATAGAAGTTGCTATTGGGAGTGTTATCATTCTATCAGTAGCTCTGAATCTTGTGTGAATTATTCAGTTTGCATTTATTTTACAAATAGATAAGATCAGAAGTACCAAGGAGATGGGACATGAAAGGAGGGTGTACTCATGGTGCATGAGACATGGTGGGGTGGAAGATAGGCAAGAGTGGGCCATCAAAGTGGGAGGTTTAGGAACACATAAAAGCCTAGATGACAAGTAGAAGGTAAAAGAAGTAGAAAGACAAAGGAGGCTACCAAAATAAACCTTCTTCTTCAGTTTGCCTAGAGTCAGCCATCTCCTCTGGAATGGGGAAGAAATGGTGCTACTTTCTTTTTAGACCCTCACACCTTCTTATTCTTTCTCTGTTTTTCTTTTCACCTTATCTTTCACTTTCACTTCATCTTCTCCTCTTACTCTTTATCGTCTCTCCATCTTTTGATTATGTGATTCAAAAATTCAACGACCACACCAGTATGATATATATTCAGTTGCATTACATGTTAAATCAGTTCGGGGATCCTGGTCTGACAAAGGAATTATCATTCTAAAATAAATGTGTTAAGAATTTGCAACAACCAAGTTACACCACATTTTGGAACAAAGACAGCGTGTAAATCAGGTCCAGAATACCATCAGCACGCACATTAAGGCACGGATTACACTGCTTCTGGTTATACTGATCCTTACTGATTTCCCAAGCATAGCCAACTCTGGATGGTGTGGGCCTGCTTCCAGCTCAGATTCGTGACAAACGTGCTGGGAAATGATAGAAACACAGAAGATAAAACTTTTCTTCCCTTCCCCAAAATGACTTTTTTTTTTTTTTTGTGAGACAGGTTCTGCTCTGTCACTCAGACTACTGGAGTGCAGTAATACCATCTCAGCTCACTGCAGCCTCAACCTCCTGGGCTCAAGGGATCCTGCCACCTCAGCCTCCTGAGTAGCTGGGACTACAGGTGTGTGCCACCATACCCGGCTAATTTTTAAAAGTTTTTATAGAGATAGGGGTCTCACTATGTTGCCCAGGTTGGTCTTGAACCCTTGGGCTCAAGCAGTTCTTCCACCTTGGCCTTGCAAAGTGCTGGGATTACAGCCTGAGCCACCACACCCAGCCTGCCACAGCTTTGACTGTGCTCCTGTTGGTTATATCCATTCAGAAAGAATCATATTAGTATCACTGTACCATAAATGCTTCCTTGCTTTCATTTTATTGAATATTTTTGGAATCCATCCAACCTACTTTCTATTCTTGATCACTTCATTAAAACCACGAAACAATATGTTGAGGGTTTAAATGTTGTGCCCTGAGATTTTTTTGTATGAATCTTATGTCCCCATAGTCTGACCAGAGTTGATAGAAATGGATCTTTCCTTTACAGGGAAGGAAATTTTAGTGGACTAGGTCTTTCTTTCTGAATGTAACATTTTCACATGTTGTTTGTTAATTCACAGATGCATAGCTATTCTTGAGTTTACCATGCGATGTTGGTTAAATCATAACTGAAATCTATTCTCTAGTTTACCAAGGGTCAAAGTCTATTTCATTTAAGCCATGCTTGTACTCATCATATATGGCAAGGTATTAAAAGCCAAAAACTCCAGAATTCAGAAATGTTCTATACTTCTATACACTCATGGATTGATAGATAATTACAGGTGTGGTTCCTTTTGGTAAAGCTACCATCTCCATTACAGACCCACCATTAGGCCAATTCCCGATATCCATAGCATGTTTTCTCTCATCCTCATTCAGTGTTTCTATCTTCAATTGCAGAGAAAGTCCATCTAAATTCATGATTTCATTTCAGTCACTTATAA
>NW_012101809.1:8199394-8202616 GCF_000951045.1 Mandrillus leucophaeus
CTTTTATTTGAGGAATCACCTCTCCCCAGTTGCATGTGGTTTTGGTGCAACTTCTAGCCAGGTTGACTTTCATGTATTTTGGTGACATGCGTCAGGTCAGGCTGACTCTTTTTCTCTGAAATTTGTCTCTTCAGAAGAATAATATAAGCACGGGAAATGTGTAGAGTTGATCAGTCCCAGCTGTGGAGATCTCAGTGTACTTTCCATTTTAAGGCTTGTTACCTCTACCTAGATTTTGTGCTTTCTAAAAATAAAAACAGGTATTTAATTAACTATCTTATCTCACATGTTTTTGTTAAATTAAAAAAAAAATCCAGATTTAGTAAGGAGAGACTTTATTCAAAATGTTTATTGCAGTGAAGGATAGAGGAAGAGAAGGGGTTAATGTAATATGAGGAGGGGCTCTGTTGCAATAAAGAGAAGGCTCTGACCAAAAGATCTGCAAGAATTCTCAAAGGTTAGGAAAAAAGAGTTTTTCTTTTAAATGGAGGAGTAAACAAGGTTAAACAACCCAGATACGGGAAAGTAGGGTGAGGGGGTGGCTTGATGAAGAGTAGAAGAGAGAATGTTTTGCCCTGAGGCCAGCCTATTCTTAGAGGTCTATTAAGGAGTTGTTTGCTGCCTTAGGCTGACAATAGGACAAACTTCAGGGGGCCTAGGGGAAAGAGACAAACTCAACCAAAGTTTGGTTAACAAACATGTTGTTGAAATTGATCAGTGGGAACAGTTGGTTCAGCTAATTATTTATGAAAGTAAAAAAAAAAAAAAGAAGAAGGAATTTGTAGGTCTATAAAAGGTCTTGTCATAGGTAAACAAAGGGGGTGTCCATGAATCATATTTAAGTCATGTGGTGAAGGGTGGTTCCTTGAAGCTGTCTCCCAGAACACAAAAGATTTGGAGGATTTCTTAAACATTGTCGTGTTCAGGATCCCAGGGTTACAGTAAAGTTTAACATTGACCATTTATATTGTTGGCAACAAAAGAATATGAAATAATGTACCACTTCATTCCCCAAATGGTGTGATCTGAAGCTGCTTTTAACATTATATGTCATCCGATGCACAATGCAAGTAAAAGAAGAAAGAGAGGGAGGAAGGGAGAGTGGAAGGAAGTAAGGAAAAGAGAAAGACAAACAAGCTAACTCTATTCATATCATGAGAACTGGAGAGAATAGCAAGTCCACCCAAAACTCATACAAGAAAAGGGCATACTGCTCATAATCTAAAAACATGCAAACCTGGGTTAAATAGGGTCACAAATGACTGCTCGACATGTTTTATCCTCCCTGTGAAATCTTTGGAGATGTTTTCCCACCTCCCTACTGCATCACAGAGAAAGCCACTAAAGCCTGCCTTGCACACTAAATCTGGTGCAAGAACTGCATACACATGATGTAATGCATTGTCTCAAATGCCTCATCCTCCAAAATAAGAAAAAAAAAAAAAAACCATGAAATGTGAGCTAGATTAATAATAAAAAGAATTTTTTTTTTTTTGTATTTTCCAGTCTTTGCTGTGAAGATTTTCACAGAGTTACCGCAAATTTCTCAGCATCATTTCAAATGTGAGGGCACGCTAGATAACCTCAAAGAATTCCTGATGGGCACGCTGCACAATAATCCATAATCACTCCAGGAACAAAACAAAGTCCACTTAAAATGTCCTCTTATTTGAAGTAAAATGTATCACAGTACAACATATTCATTGCAAAAGACAAGAATACGTAAATCTCTTCCCCGTCCCTTTGACCATCATGGTTGATGCCCTTATTACAGCAATTGGTCAGCAAAGAGAAAACTTGGTAGTAATACTCAAAGAACCAACATTTAATACTGTTTTTTAACCAAAAGGAAAATACCGATACTTGACTTGAAATGCCTATAAGTTCCTCATTAGGATCTCAAAAATACGTTACAAATTGTCATTTTTCTCCTAGGACATGATTCAGTTGTTTCTGAATTGTAACTGATCATCACCTCTTTATGCCTATTTTATGGAGTGCCCTCATGAACAGCAATCTGCTTCTCTTAATAGCACCTTCTTTATAGAGCACATCGTTTTCATGTACCTGCTCTTGGACTGTGTGTTAAATCCAACTAAATCAATTTTAACAAGCCCCTTCTTCAATTGTGAAGAGGCAATTAGCACCCAGTGATGTCACCCAAATTCCCGTAATTATGAAGCAAATGTCTTCCATCTTTCTTTATAGTTTTAAAATTCTGACAACTTGGCATTGTTACTGATCCATTCGCGAATAGAATTTAATTTGTCTTTTTTTAAAACAGTCCCATTTCCCCTAAGTTGCCTGAGTTATATAAGAAAATATCCTGACACCCAGAGAAATATCTATGAAATACCTCAGTTTTTATGATGCTCCTGTCTCAGAGGAATTCTCTATTAAGAAAGGGGTTGATTCTAAGAGAATATGGTGTCTAGTTGACAGAAATTTTCTGCTCCTTCTCTCATATTCTACCCTGATCTGTCTGCCTAAGTGTAAAATCTTCTCACTAGTTTCTTTTTGGCTTTCTGGTTCTTTAATTCTGGTCTCATTACATTATGCTAATCCTCATCTTGCTGAATTTGTTGCCTATTAGACCACATGCTGAAATAATCAAAATCCCTCTGTGTTACAGAGTCACGATCTTTTTATTTCTCTCTTTGCTGAATGCCTCCTAGATCATTTCAGGATGCAGATCTTTCCAGTGACTAGAAGTCTCTCTTCCCATCCCAGCCTCTTCTATACCAAATACCTTAAGAATGGCAGTGAGCTGTTTGAAAATTTGATGCCTTTGATTATTTAAAAGAGACCTGTTCTCAAAGGTCCCCTTATTTCATAGAGGAGACAAAGTTGGTTTCAGTTTGGAAATGGATTTAAAGTTGTCTCAATTCTATGTCCAGGGAAAAAGGCCTATGTTATAAAAGCAGATCCATATATTTGTATATATGGTAATTTCACTGGAAGCTTCCATTTTTTTAATCATAGATAAATGACAACATGCCATGGCTTGCTTTCTATGTTTATTTTTATTATTTTCTTTTTTCTTTTCTTCTTTCCATTTTTTAAATAATAATAATAATAATTGTTATTATTATTATTATTATTATTATTATTGAGACAGAGTCTCACTCTGTTGCCCAGGCTGGAGTACAGGGGCACAATCTTGGCTCACTGCAACCTCCACCTCCCAGATTCAAGTGATTCTCCTGCCTCACCCTCCCGAGT
>NW_012101809.1:8204466-8231127 GCF_000951045.1 Mandrillus leucophaeus
ACAGCGTGTAAATCAGGTCCAGAATACCATCAGCACGCACATTAAGGCACGGATTACACTGCTTCTGGTTATACTGATCCTTACTGATTTCCCAAGCATAGCCAACTCTGGATGGTGTGGGCCTGCTTCCAGCTCAGATTCGTGACAAACGTGCTGGGAAATGATAGAAACACAGAAGATAAAACTTTTCTTCCCTTCCCCAAAATGACTTTTTTTTTTTTTTTGTGAGACAGGTTCTGCTCTGTCACTCAGACTACTGGAGTGCAGTAATACCATCTCAGCTCACTGCAGCCTCAACCTCCTGGGCTCAAGGGATCCTGCCACCTCAGCCTCCTGAGTAGCTGGGACTACAGGTGTGTGCCACCATACCCGGCTAATTTTTAAAAGTTTTTATAGAGATAGGGGTCTCACTATGTTGCCCAGGTTGGTCTTGAACCCTTGGGCTCAAGCAGTTCTTCCACCTTGGCCTTGCAAAGTGCTGGGATTACAGCCTGAGCCACCACACCCAGCCTGCCACAGCTTTGACTGTGCTCCTGTTGGTTATATCCATTCAGAAAGAATCATATTAGTATCACTGTACCATAAATGCTTCCTTGCTTTCATTTTATTGAATATTTTTGGAATCCATCCAACCTACTTTCTATTCTTGATCACTTCATTAAAACCACGAAACAATATGTTGAGGGTTTAAATGTTGTGCCCTGAGATTTTTTTGTATGAATCTTATGTCCCCATAGTCTGACCAGAGTTGATAGAAATGGATCTTTCCTTTACAGGGAAGGAAATTTTAGTGGACTAGGTCTTTCTTTCTGAATGTAACATTTTCACATGTTGTTTGTTAATTCACAGATGCATAGCTATTCTTGAGTTTACCATGCGATGTTGGTTAAATCATAACTGAAATCTATTCTCTAGTTTACCAAGGGTCAAAGTCTATTTCATTTAAGCCATGCTTGTACTCATCATATATGGCAAGGTATTAAAAGCCAAAAACTCCAGAATTCAGAAATGTTCTATACTTCTATACACTCATGGATTGATAGATAATTACAGGTGTGGTTCCTTTTGGTAAAGCTACCATCTCCATTACAGATCCACCATTAGGCCAATTCCCGATATCCATAGCATGTTTTCTCTCATCCTCATTCAGTGTTTCTATCTTCAATTGCAGAGAAAGTCCATCTAAATTCATGATTTCATTTCAGTCACTTATAATTGCCTATTTGGATTCCCATGAGAACCTGGCATTAAATGATTAAACAGTAGACAGAAGGTGGCATTACTCAAAAAGAGGCCTTAGTAACACAAGAAAATAATGAAACTATGTCTATGGTTTAGTAAATAGAGTCAATATGGTAAATTTTAGTGTTGACTTAACATATGAAACAAAATAAACGCACCACCATTTAAGAATAAAATCAGTCCTCCAGAGAGCTAGCAGATGGTTAAGCTTGGATTTAGAGGTCTTAGAATTGTCTTGTTACTTCTATGACCTTCATGATACCCTCTTACCTTCTCATTAGGTGTGTAAGATGCATCCCACCCAAAATATGTGCTTGCAAGTAATGCTTTACAGAGTAACATGAACTTAGACGAGCCTATGGGCCATCTGAATTCAGAATCTTCTTTTAACTGTGGCTACAGAGGTCTATTTACCTCCAATTTCTGGCAGTCTACTAGAATTAACTCATCCCATTAAGCTGTACCAAAATTATTACAACTCTTCAAATGAAAAAAAAAAAAAAAAAGCATTCTGTTTTTGGAGTTCTACCTCTGACGTGTTCTTCCTACTTCACTCTCACAAATTCAGGGCACATTAACTGTTTCTCACCAGGCTAGTTCAGCTTCTATGATGTACTCTCATAGTATGCTAGTATGCTCTTTGTTTCTCTGGTAACATCCACACACACTGTAATAAACTCAGTTTGTGTAACAGTACAATGAGTTTAGAGATGAGACGATATAAGGTTGGCATCTAGAACGAAACAACTTCCCTCAGAGGTCCTCTGAATTTCCTGGGAGTGGCAGCCTGTCAAGTAGCACTGTCTTGGTACATTCTGTGGCCATTGCGAAGTTCCCCAAACATTCTGTAACAAAGGTTATAAGATGGTCCTTGATTGGCAAGTGTCAATGGAGAACTTTGCAAAAGAATTTTATGCAAAATTGGAGTTGAGTTCCAGGGTAGACTGGGTACACTAAGGGACCTCAGCCTCACTGTATAGAAACAATGGAAAAACCCCACGTGGAAAGTCGCTGATTTAACAGCATTGAGGCAGGTTGGATCCCAGGGCCAGAAGAGGAAAGTGATTAAAATAAGATAGGAGATGGTGTCTCCCCATTTCCTTACTAAGACTCTATTTGTATCACCTGAAATTCCTCGGATATACGCTTCCTGGTGAAGTGACTCATTCCTTCTCATGACTGTATCATGCAGAACACATACTATCTTAGGTAAAGGTAGTAAATATATCTTTAGGTCTGTCACAGAGGGCTGCCATTTTTGCCCTTTGTCACGTATGGTATCATCTCGTAGGTACCAAATTAATTGTTTTTGTTCTCTCTTTTTTTTTTTTTTTTTTGAGACAGAGTTTTGCTCTTACTGCCCAGGCTAGAGTACACTGGCACAATCTCGGCTCACCGCAACCTCCATCTCCTGGGTTCAAGTGATTCTCCTGCCTCAGCCTCCCAAGTAGCTGGAATTACAGGCATGCATCACCATGCCCAGCTAATTTTTTGTAGTTTTAGTAGAGACGGGGTTTCTCCATGTTGGTCAGGTGATCCACCCACCTCGGCCTCCCAAAGTGCTGGGATTACAGGCGTGGAGCCACCACTCCCAGCCTTTTCTTCTCATCTTTTAGGAATTTACTGGCCACTAAATAATCATGCCAACCAGGCTGTTTTCAACTGGAGGCTTAGGGAAACACCGTGCCAGGAGGAAACAGTCCCAAACTCCTTTTGCTGTAATTTCAATCTTGTTCTTGTTTTATGTGGCTTTCCCTTGATTGTTAGATACTCATATTTCTGGTAGGATCTTTTTCTTCTTCCTTTCTTCTCTACTGCTATTCCAAGGACTTAAATTTCCAGTCAGGTACCTCCTAACCCCACATTTCTTTATGGATTAATCTTACAGTATAAGCACACATTTTTTTAGGAAGCCTTTCTACTAAATAATAACTAACATTTGTTGAACTTTTACTATAGACTTGGCACCATTTTAAGCACTTTGTATGTTATTCACGCTTTTGATCTTTATAGTAACTCTGTGGAGAAAGGTACTCTGTATGCTTCATAAATGAAGCAATTGAGACACAAACATAACTAGTAAATGACAGACTGGGATTCAAACCCAAAGAGTCTAGCTTCAGAGCCCAAATTCTTAGCTATATCACTTTAATACAATTCAAGTGTCATCAATGGGGTTAAATATATGCCAGTCCCATCACAAGATACAGCAAAATAATAGCAAGCACTTCACACAAGGCTAAGATCCAGATTAAAAGTTTGTGTTGAAATCACTAAATTAGCTATTTAAACTGCTGAAACATAAATTGGATTTTAATAGATATCAATGGGAAGTCTTTGTTTAATCTGGGAAAATAATTATAGTCACCAATGGTATGGCACCTGCTATAAATAGCAAAAAGCAGCAGCACAGATCTATTGATGACTGGTACTATCGTATTACTTTGGGAGATACGGATTTAATCTTGGATCCAAAGCTGATTTTTAAAGGTCTGACCTTTAAAAACCTACTTTTCTAAGGCTCCTTTTCCTCATGTGAAAATGGTGCTGGGAAAAAACATTTTGCTATAAGTCTACTACATGATAAGCTCTCTGTTGATGATGTGCATGCATTACTTCATTTAATAGTCTAATAGGTGTTTAGCATCATATCCAATACATAGGTTGAGAACCTGAAGGTCAAAGAAGTTAAATAACCTGACCAGAGACAATAGCTATTCAGTGACACAGCTAGAATTTGAATCTAGTTCTACTTGACTTTAATATCTCTCGAATTTCAGCTGCACCACACTGGCTTCTAGAGATAATATACTTGCTTGTAGAGGTAATACACTAGGACAGAATTCTGAGTTTTGAATGTAGAAATGTAAAAGAAAAATAACTAATGTTATGACATAGGTGGTAAGCATTCCATGTTAGCTTAGCAGGGAGACAAACTTGACTTTACAAAGTTTCCAAATTTTATATATTGGTTCTCCAAAGCAGAGACATGGTATCATAATCAGCTAAAAAATATTTATTAGTCACATTAAACAGCTTTCAGGATATCTCAGCATCAGAAGAATTGATACGTTATTTTAATTGAGGGGTTCTATGCCAATGATATAATTTACCTAATACCTAATAAAGCCTACATGTCCAGCTGTATAGAAGAAGACACTGTCAGGCCCTATAACATGTCACCCAACTCTTTTCTATTTCAGTGTACATGGACTAGAATTTCAACTGCTGGCACATGGATACCTTTGCCATTCATGTCTGTGTTGGGACTCTAGAGCCTCTCTGTCTCTCTTCCCTACAGCATGAAGTATCAGGGAATTAATGCCCATTAAGAGCAGCCCCCAAATAATGACTGAAGACAATTGGTGTATATATGACCCAATTTCATCATCTCCCCATTGGTATAACTCTGGGTCCATGTTTCACACTATTTTTTAGAGTTCCCCAACTAAACTCACAACGAGTTACCCTAGTTGTTTACCATGGAAAGTAGCTTAATAACACATTCTTTATTTACCTCCTACCCTTTTCCATCTCCTTCCCTGATTTCTTTACTAATCTACTTGCAATCAAATATTTGTCTCAGAATCTGCCTCTGTGGGACTGTAGAATATGACAGATTACTTCAGACAATCACATTGATGGAATCTGAGGACACCAAATAAAAACTCCTCTCTTCCTACAGAGTTCTGTATTAATTAAAAGTTGTTGTAAGGGAATAAACCATGTAGAGACGAGAAATATCTTTATTACTCATAAATCTGTTAAGTATTTGTGGGCAAATGACCATCCTAACAATGACCTTCATAACAACGCAATAGCCCCTTCAGTATCAGGTATCCCTGGACAGGGTATATCCTGTCCCTTCCAGGTGAGAGGCAGCACCCCTTAGGAAATATGGCAGAGAGAGTAGAAGCAAATCATAAGTCTTTGAGTATATTACCCTGATAGAAGGAAGAGAAAGGGGCTGGGTTACACATACCAAGTTTTCTTCTAACCTCACCAATAAGATACCTCTCCATCTCTCTGGGGCAGAGTAAAAATGCAAAGAGAAATGAGAAATACTGTACTAGTTGGTATTAATCCACATGAAAAGAAACATCAAGAGTAGAGAAAACATGCTTCTAATATGTATTCAAACAATTTGAGCTCATTTATATGTAAGACAATACTTTGAACTTTGATGCTAAGATTTCCTTTTTTCAAAAAAGAAAAAGCTAGATTAGAACTTTTACTATCATTATTATTATTATTTTTATTTTTGAGATGGAGTTTCACGCTGTCACCTAGGCTGGAGTGCAGTGGTGCAATCTTGGCTCACTGCAACCTTCACCTTCCGGGTTCAAGTGATTTTCCTGCCTCAGCCTCCGAAGTAGCTGGGATAATAGATGTCTGCCATCGTACCTGGCTAATTATTGTTGTTGTTGTTGTTGTAGTTGTAGTAGTAGTAGTAGTAGTAGTAGTAGAGATGGGGTTTCACCATGTTAGACACGCTGGTCTCGAACTCCTGAAATCAGTGATCCACCCACCTTGGCCTCCCAAAATGCTGGGATTACAAGTGTGAGCCACCATGCTCAGCCTAGATTAGAACTTTTAATCTAATGTCATTCATAAGGAGCAACTAGTTTTAAGTACAATTTTTTCATCATTAAACATTCCTGCATTTCTTTAATATCACTGAGAAAATGAGTAAGAACAAAGGAAGATTGTTTGTACTGTTACCTAGCCTCTTGTCAGCCTTAGATTCTATAGATAATAGCTAGACCGAGTTTTATAATCTTAGTACAAATCCTAAATTAGTAATGTTCCTATGAAATTTAATTTAGAATTTAATGTTCCTAAATTCTTCCTATTAAAAAAAATTGTCAAAGTCAGAAATGGGCAAAACATCACATTTACAGGTTACATTACAATACAAAATATTTCTCTATATCATATTAGATATAGATTATCATTATTAATATCATATTTTAAGACTTGAAAGTATTATATCATTTAAAAGCAAGCTTATAGCCTTAGCAAATAAAAATTAAGAATATTTTAATAATGATTTATAACTTTACAATTATAAAGTTAGGAAATTTCAAAGTGTTCCAAGATATTGGACTCGGGTAAATTATAGTGAAACAGATGACCTTAATATTATAACAAAAAAAATCACTGTATTTAGTAGTCATTCTCCAAAAAATCAATGACCAATAATAAAAAAATTTTAATTTTATATCTGTTTAGTATTGGGAATCTAATTGTGATCCAAGTCACGCTAATAGGCACCATATATTTTGGAAGTCTCAACATTTCTATTGCAGATCAAACAGCTCTCCTTGTATGCTACACAACTTGCCTCTGCCCACTGGCAAACTCTTATGGCTATTTTCACCTAATTCATTTACCTACTGCCCCCGAATCCCACCAAAGCCAGCCACCAAAGTCTGTTGAACTACAGTCATTATTGCATTTAACAAACTCTATTATGTTCCTCTACCATATTCTCAGGTTTCTGATGACAGATGCTATGTGTTATGTCTCACCTGTCCCAAGCACCCTACTCAGAGCCAGACGAGTAATAGACAATCTGTAATTTTTTTCAACGGCCATTTGACATGAGACATCTATATAGTTCAGGCCATGAGTGTGAAACACGTACCATTAATATTGTCATATAAAAACTATCTTTCCTATATTAAACAGCACAAAAATCTGTAGTCTCAACTAAATAATTTATCCAGGAAAGTGTAAACTTAATCCCTTTGACTCTCTTATTCCTTTATTTAATCAATAAAGACTAGAAGAGAATATATGAATAAAAATTAAACTTATTCCACCTATACATGTAATACTCTAAAGCATGAATATCTCTCTTTAATCAAAATGGAAGGATAGAAGGCACTTGGGACACTCATCAGATATGCGTATCACAAATTGCCTGTGATACTTTCCTTGCCTAACATTTAGCCCAGCGCATAGGGAAATAACATCCATTATTAGGTCTTCTGTTTCTCCACTGAGTTATGATACAATGCTTTAAGATAATCACTCTATTATTTAAATACTATTTATATGTCTTGGAAGAGATATAGGCAAAGAAATTGTTACCTATTGAACTTTACATGGGAATTAATACAATAGTAAATCCAAAAGTATAAGACATTATTAATTTGAAACACCAGTAGTGCAGAATTCGTAACAGCTATGATAAGAAGTTGATTTGTATTTTTTTTACAAACCATATATAATCACACATAGCTACACATACACAAACACACACACAAAAGGATAATTTATGTCAAAATTATAGAATTAGAATTAGGTTGTGCTAGGCCAAATCGACTCCTTTAGAATTTTTTAAAATCTGATTTTTTTTTCTAACAATACAAGTAAAACATATCTGTGGTAGAAAACTAGGAAATGTAAGAGATGTCACCCATATTTACCTTCAGGCAGGTTTGACTATTGACATTTTAGTTTATGTCCTGAGCTTGAGTCTTTTAAGCCATTTCAGATTTCCTAATAGATTTTCTTTCCTTTTATTTCTTGTATTCCACACTTTTTATTTATTAAGCAAGCAATGATGTAATTACTCTGAAGAGCTTTGGAAGTATGAGGTAAGATATGGCATTTCAATATAGGTGACTGGACATGATTTTTAAAAACACATAAAATGGTGTTAAGTTAGCAAGAAAGGATATTATTAATTAACACAGATAGTAAAGTCAATGATCTATTGAGAGAAGAGAACCCAAGAAGACTTCTCGGAGGAGACAGCATAGGCTTGCCTCGCCTATTTTATTGTTAATTATACAGGGTAAAGAAAAATCTCTGCATGAATTCTTCTCAGGGAAAAAACAGCCTAGACTCACTATAAGAAAACAAAAAGGCAACCAGAGTCCAATGGTTTAAATCTATGTGAACCAAGTATCATTGCGCCATGAACATTTATTGAGGCTCTACTATTTGGACACTACTGGAATTTATACAAGACTAAAAAAAACCTTAATATTTATCTGTCTTTGTTGATCCCACTTTTCAGTGGGAGAGGCAGATGACTAAAAAATAGTAATGTCAATTATAATTATGCAACAATGTAGTGAAGGCCATGGTCAAAGTACATTTGAGTACTATGAAATTACCAGGTGGCGAAGGCTTCGCTCTGCCCAAGGACTAAAAGGGGCTTTGTTTTACAAAGGAAGCCAAGAAAACCCATGGGTTAATACATTCCAAAGACTGGTGGATTTTGGAAATTAGTTGTTTGTGTTTGTTTGGCATCCATTTACCCATATACCAGTAACTGCAATAGCTACCTCCTGATTTTTCAAAGGGAACCCATCCGTCTTCTACTTTCATCCCAAATTTTGGCCCATGCCTAGCCAATTAGATGCATGTTAGGCAATCCAGTTAGAGTAACTGATTCAAAGATGGGCCTAGGACCCCAGTCATTGAAATACATGTATGGGGATTGTTTGTTTTGTTCAGCTGATAGGTAAAAACCAGAGCTGTGTATACCATAAGAAGGTAGAAACATGCTTAGAATACAACCCAAGGATAGGACAGAAGTTACATAGAGAGCAACAGACTAAGCTCTAATGATATTACTTGAGGTCGTGAGCATAGCTATGCATAGAGCAAACTCCAATACCAGGCTTTATAATGATATGACTTTGAGAAAGGGAGGTGTGCAAAAAAATTCCTATATCTTAACACCCTTGGAATTAGTTTGCATTCATTTGAAGAGTAGGGAATGCTAAGTGTTCTAAGGAGTTAATGATGAGCATCTTAATCTCAATGCAGTGCAAAATATAAGGAGATAATGATAGCACCAAGTGAACAAAGAATAACATTTTTTCTCTAAGAAACAACCTATATTTATAAAATGTTGTCCCCGCAACACCTGTCATGTGACAGGATATTCTGCTTTTATAACACCCCTACCAAGAATAAGAGCCTCTTTATTCCTACCTCTATGAGGCATGATCACCAAACTGCTAGTGTTTGTGCTGATAAAAACCATCCTAGGAACCCTGAATTCTTTGTTTGTTTTGTTTCAGACACAGATTTCCGCCCCCCTGCAATTTCTTTTATTGGCATGCCAGCAGTGTTAGAGACAGATTGGTGTGATTCCATTCATTGTTACCTTCTGAAATGAAAGCTGCCACATAATAATTACTGGTGAGAAGGTGCCTGGTTGTGGTGTCACTAGTTGCAGCAAAATAGAGACTGGTTTATTTAATCTCCGCCTCTACAGCAGGCTATTTGTTTCATTATGGAATAGGGAAGCTACCTTTTTTTTTTTTAAGGGGACAGGATAAAGACACAGCTAAGTAAAGATTTGCATGTTTTGAGTGATTGTACAATGGGAAATTGCTCCTGAACTGGAAAGCTACCAGAAATGAACAATACTGATTAAAAAAAAAAAAAAAAAAAAAAGAATGGAAAAGATAATAGAAGGTGTTTGCTGCTGTCAAACAGAATGTTTTTCTTTAACTCGATAATAAATCCTCCTTGTGAAGTATAAGAGTGTCTTTAACTACCAACACAAATCTGGTTAATTCAATTAAGCAATTGATGACATTTAAATTAACTAGATCAACGGCCACCGTTAAAATAAAACTGGTACAAGACATGATTATAGTAGGTTATGCAGGCAACCATGTTGACATTATTCACTTAAAGAATACTTTTTCAGAAAGGCCAGAGAAGGAAGCAGAATTGAGTATAACTGAAGAAAGCATCAGCTTAATTATCACAGTTGAGAAATGTTCTCACTGTACAGGAGGACAAGAGAGAATTACAGGCTAAAAATACTAAGTAACAATGCCAGCTGAGTATCCCAACAATTGATTACTAACTAGCTTTGTGAAACTAATTGTGTAGGAAGACATTCCCTGGCTCTGCGTGTGTGTGTGTGTGTGTGTGTGTGTGTGTGTGTGTGTGTGTTTGCTTTGTTTTGGCGAAGGTTTCTTTTGCTGGGAGGATATGGGGCTGTAGTCACAGAACAATGGTGGATTTAGTTCAATCATTCTAAACAGTGGTCATCACAAGCCTACTTAACCACAATCTGTTTTTAGCTGCCATTACATTTCTTAGGCTAGCTGAATGTGTAGGACAAAGCTTAGGAAAAATTGTAGCTTTCCCCAAACAACAACAAAAAAACCCACTAATTTCTCAATGAGATAGGAAGGTGAGATGCAGAAGATTGGGCCACCCAGACATTTTGAGAGGAGTGCATTCCAAAGCCTGTAGTTTTCTAAACTGCTACAGTGATATTAGCAGGCATTTGTTTAGAGAAATTGGCAAGCATGTTGTAGGGAGTCTTGGATTGTCTGAGACAAAAAATCAAAACAAACATTAAAAATAAAAGAAACATCATCAGAAGATGGTACACGCATTGGATAAAGAGCCTGTGGTTTTCTAGCAGCTGTAATGGGTCTGGGAGTTTCTTGTTTCCCACTCCTCGCACAGATACACCCTCCCCTCCCCCAAACCTCCACCCCCGCCCTCCCCTTGGTGATCCTAAGGCAGCGGCCCATCAAGTATATGGGATTCCTATTGGGACAAGGACTGACTAGGGAAGTTCTATCTCCTGTAATGATGCTTCCTAGAAGTTGGATTCGAGAAACTCTCAAGAAACTGGAACTTGGAGTCCACTGGTGGATCATATAATTAGTGTGTTAGCAAAACAAAGGCATGCTCTTTGCAGGTTTAAATCCAACCCTAAGATCAACCCAAGCCCTTTTCCTTTCCCCAATCGTCTCTTTATGATCATCTCTCCTTTCTCTAAATGTTTTTAACATGTAATGTTCATGTTCAAAGCCCTCCCCCTTCCAGAACAAACAACAAAATCACATCTTCTGCCAGCAATTCTGATGTTTACTAGTACCAGCATTCCTCAGGCTACTCGGGCTTAAAAAAATGTAGTGGCCTTTGATTCATATTTCTCACTATTGCTTACTTTTATCTAACCATTTGCTAAGCATTATCAGTTCTACTATTGCAATTTTTCATATATTTTTCTATTATTTGCAACCTTATGTACTACTGCAAGAACTTTCTCACTTACCTATCTCTTTTTAGTCTCTGCTACTGTAATATGGCATAGGTCACACACTTAAAAAAAATATATGGATGTACAAATACTCATCTCAGAAACTTTTTCTGGTTCACAATGACCCTCAACAATTGCTCCCCATTCGTTTAACCTTCTCTCATTTCTACCATTTCTTATGAAACTTTTAATTGACAGTAATTTTTGGACTACATCACTGATGAGCCCACTATTCCCTAAGAAAAACTACAGAGAGCTATGTGGGCTTTTTGCACATTTTCTCATTTGAATTTTTTATGATTGATTGTTTTGACTTCTTCAAATGTTTAGTGTTCATTCTCCCTGAGTAAATTTTTAAAAGCATATAAAATGTATTAACCATGAGATGAGAAAACAGAAAAAAGAAAACAGATCTGCATTACTATGAAATGCAGATCTCATCGAAGAGGTGTTGAGTAAAATTTGCTTAAGTGGTGATAGGTTGAAAAAAATCTTACCCTAAACATAGTAGTTAGAATAGATTAGGGATTTGCTGGAGTGAATTAGGCTTCATGCACAATCAGGTATATGCTTTATCATTTGCTTTGCTGCGACCAAATCTTGAGTCAACAAGAAAGGAAGAGGTAGTTTCTGCACAGAAATTTGTTCATGGCTTTTACGGTTATCCAGTTTCTTAAAATACAGGTTCCTCCTTTTTATTCCAACTCCCGGGCACTGAGAATCCCATTTGGTTTTGATTAACTCCCACATCTCCACCTGCCTGCAAGATGGTTCTGTTCTGAATACCTCCAATTGAACACAGTCAAATTAAATTTACCACATCTTCACCATAAATCATCTCGTCCTTGAGAATTCCCAAGTTTTGTGCATGGGTCCTGCCGTTGCTCAAAGCTTTCTGTGGCTCCATTTGCAAAGGTATTAGGTCTAAGTTAAATAATGTGTGAACAGGTTTATTAAACAATATACAAGTATGGCATTGACAGACTCATCACCATCTTTGACTTATTTCCAAGTTTTGGCATGTTTCTTAAAATCAGTTATGAATATAAGATGCACATACATCTATAATCACCTTCTAGGGCTATGTTAAACTAGGCAAAGCAAAAAATATAATAATAATTTAAATAAAGAAAAATACTTGACCTTATATGGAACCATAATAATTCCTAACAATTACATACTACTTGCAGTTTGCCAGGTCATTGCTCCAAGAGGCTTACCTATATGAACTCATTTAATCATTCCAACAGCTCTATGTAATGAGTGTAATAAAAGAAAAATACCACAGTTTCCACCCTTTCTAATATATCCACCACTGTCAGATTAATTTTTCCAAATCATAGCTCAGAGCATAGCACTTATCTCTTATAACTTTAAATATGTTTCTACTGATTTATAAATAAGTTCAACTGCCCAAACCTGAAATTCACAGTCCTGCATGTTCTCACTCTAACTTTCCCGCCTGTCACCTTCGACTCCACTACTATAACTCCATGCTACTGGCTTCTATCTATAAACATATCCAGTGCTTTCCAACTTCCACATTTTTCCCCATACTTTTCCTTCTGTTTCTCCTAGATCTGCAAAATGAAATTATACATAGACTTCAGCTATCAGTTTCTGTTACCAGTTTTTTTCTGAAGATTTTAATTAACCCACCTGCATACGACCTCCCCATCTACGAAACCTAATATATTATTGCAAATCTCTTTGCATTTACCATATTCCCACTTGAAATGCAGCAATTTATGACTATATTTTTCTACACTATGGTAAAAATTCATTGAAGAAGAGTATTTGCCACTTTTCTCCTTTTTTCAGAACAGAATGAAATAAGTTGATGAATAAAAAATGATTAGAACAGTCTCTCACACATGGTAAATGCTCAATGAATAAAAGGCACTATTAGCTAGAGAAACTATTGAATTTTCATGAGAAATCCAGCAGCACCATGGTCTTTGACTTAAGTGTCATTATTCCCATTTTAGAAGTGAAGAAGCTGCATCTCAGGCAGGTTAAATGACATTTCCGTATTTTTATATGACATATAGTGGAAGTACAAGCAAGGTGTTGAACAACATCTTTTTGATCATAGACTAATGCTTTCTTTAGTATATTTTGCCATCTTTAAACACAGTGGTTCTCATTTATGAAATTCATTACTGGATTCTGAGACTAAAATAAGTATTAACGCATTGCTAACTTAAATTGTTAATGTCAGGTCAAGTCTGGCTTAGTGCATCTGGTTGTAAATAAAGTTTTTATTGAGATACAACCCTATCCATTTGTCTACATACTGTGTATGTTTGTTTGCATTTATGGCAGAGTAGCTGTGACAGAGACCCGCATAGACTAAAATATTTCCCATTTGGTCATTTATAGAAAAAAATATCTGATCTTCGGTCTATGTCCACGATTCTTAACTCTGATAGACATTTAAAATCACCTACTGTGGAGTCCCGCCTCTTGAGTGCTTATTAAATTGATACGGAATGAGAACCTGTGCATTTGTGTTTTTTTAAAAACCTTGCAGTTGATTCTAATGTGCAGTCAGGCTTAAACATCACTGGCAGGGAAATGCCTTTACAAACTGATTGTGATGACAATTGATGCCACTGGATACAAATTTAGAAAATATGGCCAACTCGCAATTCAGCATGATTTACTCAGTGACTGCGTGAGGCTTACAATGTGTAAGCACTAATTTTCTGGATTTAATAACAAAGCCTTTGAAAAGAGGAGAGATTGGCCTCCTGATAAAGGCTGGGATGATTCTAACACCTACTTCATTTCCCTAAACAAAACTACATTTTGTTTCAGAGGATCAAACAAAGGCAGTTAATTAGAAGATTATTTGTGCCTTTATTAGAAGCCTCACTTGCTGAAAAATACAGAATGCCACTTACATTAAACACAATTGAAACAAGTGGAATACAACTTATATGCACTTGCATTGTCAATTATATACTTAATCAGCTTATAATTGTCACCACTGTTGTCATGACTGTCTCATAATTATCCTTGAATAAGTGTACATTTACGATCTCCATCCCACATTTAGGTAGGAATGTTTATAAATCATGCCATCACAATTTTTTGGCTGTGTGTGTGTGTGAACAACAGAGGAGAACTATCTAAACACTACTAAGATTAAGTTGTGTAGCTTGCGTCCTTTTAATTTTATGGCAATGTGATGGTCTCTGTGAATTATGAAAAGAAAGTCAAAAGAGGGCAAAATCTGTAAAAGGAATGTCTCTAGAGTTTTTATACTCACCTAACTCACTAAAGGTACTTCCACCCAATCCTTCCTACAGGGTTTGTGGAGTTCCTAGGGAGGTAGACTACTAGGAAGAATATTCAGAGTATGGAATAACCAGGGTTCAGAGTTTAATATCTGGTGTCATTAGAATGAGTTATGAAAGCCAGAGAGGAATAATGCTAAAGTTATCACCACTGCTTTTCTAACTCAACTCTATGAGTTGGAAACTAAGCCTGTGCCTATAAGATCCTCACAGAGAGCTGAATTCTGTGTCACTGAAAAGAGAGGCCACAATAATAATGTGGAAAATAATGTTAATAGAAATCATTACTTTGCCTCCAGTGTCTGCCAACCTGTATAGGAGGAACTTCTGTATCTCAGCGGTAATGGAAAGAAAGAATCTACCCCTGGTTGCCTGTCTTGGTAGCTTCCTCCCTTTGGAGGGAGTATTAGAGTTCTAATATTATCATCACAGGAATGATTTCTCTGGTTGTTGAGGCTGCCAAAGTGCAACTGTCATTGATCTTTATTTCTCTCTTGGGGAGGACTAATATGTTAAAGGCTCAATGTGCCACTTGGCTGGCCTTTCTGCACTTGATAAGCTATGAGGTCAGCTACTATCTTCCATGCAGCCAGCTGGGTAAGTGTGTGCTCTGCAGATCTTGTCTTCTCGCTTGAATTTTAGACTTGGAGAGGAAAGAAGACATATTTTATCAGGAAGCCTATTCTAAGTTCTCATTCCTGCTACGTTCTTTCATCAAAACAGGCAGAAATGAAGCCTCCTCCACTGATTCAGAATTTGGACAGGAGACGCACATGATTAACAGTTTCAAACCCTCAACAGTAGTTTCTGGCATATTTACCATACTTCATATGATTCAAAGCACAGGCCCTTCATAGGAGCCCTGCGAGGTCACTGAAATTGGTACTTGTTTCAAATCTCTTTTGAAAGTCTCTGACTCTCTCTCCTCCTATTGCACTCATAGTGCTGTAAACGAATCTACTGCAATTTATTATTCCATCTGTCCATCCTTCCACCAGATTTGTCCCTTTTGGCAACACACAGGATTGCCCAAAATTTAGGTGTTCCTTCCTTAACAAGCTCCAACAGTCGAATTGTCATCCCCAAGAAGTCTTCAATTCCTTAACTAATCATAAAAGTCACAAACCTGATGGTATGGGCACACCTAGATAAAGAGAGTAAAAGAAAGTGGGACTGCCAACTTCGTTCTCTAAATAAAAAGTATTGACCTGGTACCATGTGCTAGGCACTGGAGATACAACAGCAAAACAGCAGTAGTCTCTACTTTCAGAGAATTTACAGTTCCATGGCCAAAGTTTACTGGTACATTATCTTGATTAGCCACTGGATACTCTACAAGCCCCACTTTTATGCATTTGTTTCTTAGTTCTAGTGCTGCCCCAAACCTGTACCATGAAAAGAAGGATACATACTCATAATAATACAGCTACAGGGAAGAAATGACAAAGCTATGAAAAGGCATTTGGGCAATCATCACTAGAGGGCCTGTTTCTCATTCCTACTCTTCTCAGTTTTGTTTTAAACAAGAACGTAAAAGGGATTTTGTGAAACTGGATCCTCTTCTTTCCCAAATCACAAAACCAGAAAACTACGCATCATACGTAAAAAAGCAGCTCATTCATCCCCATGGCACCTCATGATAAAAACAGGCTTTTTAATTTAAGGTAGAAATACAGTAGTAGGAATAAACTTTTAAAAGTAAAAATTATGTTTCCATTTAACTGACTTATGGAAGAATTATCAGGGAAAAAAAGATAACGAAAATAAGACAGAGAAAACGGCCAGAATTATTTCAAAACATTATAGAACATTTTTAAAGAGATAGCCCAGAATCATCAAAGACTGTTTAAGATTCAGCAATTAAACAAACACAATTTGTACAACACTCTGAATTATTATTATCTCAGTAATGAGGAACATTTTTCAGAGATTTGTTCTGCATTAATATACTGGAAAACAGATGGTCATAATAATTTTAAGAACATCAAGAGTTAATTTTGACCTCGGCTTGCTTCATACATCACAAATCACAGATCCTTAAAATTGGAGTTTGAGTGCAAATTCTGTCTCTTTATGTTCTTTCCTTTAAAAAAAAAAAAAAAAAAAGCTCCAAGATTTCCTTCTTGAAAGAATTCATCACTCTCTTATAGTTTGGAGATACAGAAGGAAAATCGGAAGAATTCTAATCAGTTTGGGTATTAAATAATTGCAATGAATATTGCAGTCTTTGCTAACTTAGTCATTATCACTGGTTTGCTTTTCAAACTAAACCAAAACGCAGGTATCAAATTATATAGTTCATAGTATACTGGTATGTTAACAATATATTAGTGCAGTTTTTGTATTTTGGGTGGTTGTTTCCTGCATCTAACTTTTATCATGGTGTTCTTCTTATAGTTTCTGAAACCGAAGGTCTGAAACCAATAATGTTCCACTTCAAAGAGCATGCAAACGAGAAAGCCCTCCTATTTCTCAGCTGAATGTCCTTGAAAATGTTACTTAACTTTGCCGAAGATTTCCCATCTATAAAATAAGTACAAAAGTACCTACCTAAGGCCGGGCGCGGTGGCTCACGCCTGTAATCCCAGCACTTTGGGAGGCTGAAGCGGGTGGATCATGAGGTCAGGAGATTGAGACCATCCTGGCTAACATGGTGAAACCCTGTCTCTAGTCAAAATACAAAAAATTAGCTGAGCATGGTGGCGGGTGCCTGTAGTCCCAGCTACTCGGGAGGCTGAGGCAGGAGAATGGCGTGAACCCGGAGGCGGAGCCCAGAGCTTGCAGTGAGCTGAGATCTTGCCACTGCACTCCAGCCTGGGCGACTCCATATCACACACACACACACACACACACACACACACACAAGTACCTACCTAAAAGTTTAACAAGAAATGAAATAATTTTACAATATTTGTTTTCACTTCTCCAAACCCACATCAACTTAGTCATAGCAATGATTCTCATATTCACCATTTTCCCAATTACTCTTTTCTGACATGTATATCAATCTTTATATAAAGACAGATAATTTTGCTAAAAGGTATTTGGATCCTGAAAAAATGCTAGAAACAAAATTATCCATGGTTCTGACACTGAGTTCAGGTTTGGAAGTGAGATGTGAGTTTTGGCACCAGGTGTGACAATGGTTAATGGCTGCCAAGAAACTGCTGCTGCACTCTAAAAATATTACCATTTGCCCATGTGAATTATCTCCTCATGTTTGTTGAGAGAACAGTGCTTACCTGAAATGCTGCAGTATCATAAAATCATTCTTCAAAAATACATTCTGGTTGAAGGGGAGATATTTCAGTCAGACAAGATTCTCAGGCTGTAAGGTTTAAGTAATGAAGTCAAGTAATCAATGGGTTTTATAGCTCATAATGGATGAATTCATCTTTCACTTAAATAACCTGAGTAGCTAAAAGCTTTTGATAATTTTCTCATTATAAGATTCAGTTGTTTAAAGACAAACTGTTTTCTACAATCGACCAAGCAAATTCTGTAAATCAAGTTTCTGGCACCTTGCTATTACAACCTCATATAAATATCTTCCTTTCTGAAGAAGATTTTGGGTTCGTAGACTATTCATTGTGTGCCTGGACACTCTATCAAGCAAAAAAAAAATTATACATGATTAAATAGAACATATTATTCTGTCTTATTTGCATAATAAATCAGATCTACACTGTGGGTCACTGAGTACTAGTTACAGCATCTAAGAAGTTGTACCTTAAACCTAACCCTCAATTTTCAAATAGAAATAATTGCAAAGGGATATAAAGTCTTTACATTGTGAAATTACAGATGGATCTTCAAGAGTATGTAGCCTCTTTTAATATAACCGTTGCAGCTGTGTGCTGTCATAGCAAATAATTCTATCAATTAAACCGTGTGGGGTTTGACCCACTACACAATGGCTGATATACCTGCTTTTGAGATTACTAAATATTGTGTTAGGAAATTATAGATAAAAACTTTTCTTGCAACCTAACCTCAAATAACAGCAATAGTATGTCTTTGCTTACCCCAGTCTGTTTTCTCCCCATTTGCTGTTTGGATAAGAAGATATTAACTGCCCTATCCTCAATGCAGATGTATACCAAGATAACTACAACCAAATCAATAGTCACCATTAAATATTTAAATTATTAAAGTATTAAAATGGAAAGTAACAATAATCCAAATTTGATTCCCATTGTGATCACTATAATTAACCATTAAGTGCATAATGATATATGAAAAAAACGCGGCCGGGCACAGTGACTCACACCTGTAATCCCAGCATTCTGGGAGGCCAAGACAGGTGGATCACCTGAGGTCAGGAGCTCGAGATTAGCATGACCAAAATGGCAAGACCCCATCTCTACTAAAAATACAAAAATTAGCTGGGCATGGTGGTGCGCATCTGTAATCCCAGCTACTTGGGAGGCTGAGGTAGGAGAATCACTTAAACCCAGGAGGCAGAGGTTGCAGTGAGCTGAGCTCATGCCATTGCACTCCAGCCTGGGCAACAACAGTGAAACTTCATCTCAAATAATAACAATATATGAAAAGAACACCATTCAGGCCCTCTGTGAGAATATTACAATTGAAATTTACATGCAGACATGTGTACACAATGGAAAAATAAATTGAATGTAAAATACATGCACTAATAATGATGCATCTACATAGTAAAGTGGATGCTCCCAAGTTGGAAAGCTAAACTATGCTCTTCCATTATTTCAGATACATCTGAAGACAGGTGATTCAGGTCCTCCAGAAGCCTATTTATATAATAGATCTGGTGGCCTTCTGAGAAATAACTCATCTCAAGAGAAAAGGAAGATGAGGAACACTAAGTTGGTACATGGACAATAGAACAATGAAGAGGAAGGTCAATCTTGAGTGGAGAAGAGTATTCATCACCCACAGCTGTATCATCCTATCTTTATAAATTTAGGTCTGACAGTTAAGTCCATTAGTTAGAATTTTTTTTAAAAAAAAATAAAATCAGTAAAAATAAAAGAGCTGCCTTTACAGAACTTTTTTAAAGCATTGAGGAAATGAGGTAGTTCTATTATGCAACCTAGGTAATAGAATAAATCAAAAGTAAGGGAGTGAAATATCATCTTTCTTGGCATCATGTATTGGAAAATGTGAAATATGTAAGTTAGTGTGAGCAAAGAGCTAGACCAGAGAAAGAAGGAAATGGCATAGCATATCGAGAAGTCTTTGATGGTCTCAGCAGAAGACACTACAACAGTGGAGGAGAAAAACAAATAAAAACAAGCAAGAGTTCGTGAGCATGTGTCATTCTTATGCCTTTGCATCCTCACAGCTTAGCTCCCACATATTGGGTCACTGGTGCACCAGGATCTCACAAATCACCACTAAAGAACATACTCATGTAACCAAATACCACCTGTGCCCCAATAAACTACAGAAAAATAACAAAAATGATAAAAAGTAAATACATAAAATAAAAAATATACTTCATAAAGAGAAAAAAGAGTTCAGGAGCATGTAAGATGCCCCTTGGAGACTTCAATAACTATTTGGATTGAGCTACATTTTTGTAACTTTTTAGTCTGATAGTATAAGTGATACATACAGTATAGAAAAAATAGAAAAGGCACAAATTAAGGCAAATATAATTCATGTGTGACCTCATCAAAATAAGGAAGAATTAGAGGAAAGTGGAGTTCTTCCAGGTGAGCACAGCAAACAACTATAACCATAACAAAATTATGTTATTACTACTATTGTGATCTCAGCTTACCCCTGAACAAGTCTTGTTAATTTTATAAGATTACGTTAGTATACCATACATATGAATGTATACCATACATATGAATGTATACCATACATAGGGATACATAGGGATGTCTTATGACTCCTTTATTAAATCAGCCATTTTCTCCTAATTCCTACAAGTCAACTTTTCCTGTTACTTGTATATTTGCAAATCTGGGTAATGATATCCCTAGAAACAAGGAATCATCAGGCCAGCAAAATATCTAGACAGCATCAGATGTATTTGCTCTTCTCTTAGTTGAGTGCTAATAACTCTTGGCTTACTTTCTGTTTCCTGGAATTTCTTTAATAAATACTATAGCAGTTTACCTCCTTCAGAAACAACCAACACAGTGATTAATATTGACCTATGGGATACAGTTTCATATCATTAACAGAGTGAAATCAACATCAGTAGCAAAATGATGCATATTTTAAGCACAACTCAGCCCCATTTTGACAGTATTTAGTATACTATTATAACTGAAGTTTTATCATTTTTTCAGAAAATTGAATGTTCTAGAGTGATACTGCCTCCATTTATTATTGCTTTACCTAATACTCATGTCTACAATGCCATCAGATGGTATCCTAACTGTTGTACCATGACAGTATAATACAACTGAGAAAAGCTTGATGCCATGGTATTAAAGGCAAAATTGATTATAAGACATTACAAAAGAAAGTGTCCTTTATTCAAAAATTTTGAGTACAAATTGATTAGAGATTTGAGTTGAACATTCTGTGACAGAGTCAGCTCCAGATCCTTAATCAGTTTCTGAACATTTGAATCTTAACAAATTGCATATTCCCTGACACATGATAGATATTCAAGAAATGCATATTGAATAAATGACTGAATGAATCCTCCAGTTTTGAGAATGCAATAGAGCTGCAAATATCTACTTTCCTCAACCTCTGTAAGATGAGCCATGAATAATAGAATCAGATTACTGGAAGTTATTAGGTAACTGCTCTGTTGCTAACATTGGTCACATGGGATCTGTCCAGGTGGCCTTCCCATTCATTCTGTATCTCTCTGTTCAACCTACATATTTAGTCATCATTCTCACCATCTCACTTCTGACTCCTGTTCCCAACGCTCTTCATTCTTACTGTAAGACCTGTGGATTTCCATTTCTTATCCTGATTTTCAAGAGTTTTCATGATCTATGGCCTACTGAAGCTCATTCCCTATTGTTCTCTTTCCCTCATCTTTATCCTGTTTCTGCTGGAAATACTCATGGTTTCCCAATCCATCAACATTCAACCATCATTTCCACCTCTGTGATTTATGCCATCAAGTTCTCCATGCTGCAAATATTCTTCGCTCCCTTCTTCCCTTTCTAATTCCACTCAGTCTTTGATATCTGGACTCAGGCCCTGTTATGGTTTGAATATGTTCCCTCAAAAGCATGTGTTGAAAACTTAGTCCCCAGTGCAACAGTGTTGGAAGATGCTGTCTAATGGGAGGGATCACGTCATAAAGACTCCACCCTCATGAATAGATTATTGACAATTATCAAAGGGCTTGGTGCTATGAGTTCGATCTCTTGCTCTCTCACTCTCTCTTGCCTTTCTGCCATGAGATGAAGCAAGAAGAAAGCCCTTGCCAGTTGCTGGTACTTTGATATTAGACATTCCAGCCTCCAGAACTGTGACAATTTTCTTTATAAATTACCACGTCTTTGGAATTCTCTTATAGCAACACAAAACAAAGACAGAAATCTGGTACCAGAAATGGGACGGTTGCTATCATAAACACCTGAAAATGTGGAAGCAGCTTTGGAACACCACAATGGGTAATTTGGAGAAGCAGGTTATAAAAAGCCTATACTGTCATGGATGGAGCTGTAAGGGCTATTCTGGTGAGGGTTCAGAAGAGATGAGTTGTAGAAACTCTGAAATTTCTTAAAGATTACTTAAGTGATTGGGATCAGAATATTGGTAGAAATACAGATAGTAAGGCCATTCTGATGAGGTCTCAGAAATGAGAAATAAGATATTGGAAACTGGAATAACAGCCATCCTTGTTATACAGTTGCAAAGAACTTGGAGGAATTGTGTCCACATCCAAGGACTCTGTGAAATGCAGAACTCAACAGTGATGAACTAGAAGAAATATCTAAGCGGCAAAGCATCCAAGATACTGCATGGCTTCTTTGGCTGCTTACAGAAAAATGAGAGAAAATAGAAATGCCTTAAAGATGGAATTTATAAGGGAAGCAGAGATGAAAGATTTGGAAAATTTGCAGCCTAGTTATATAAATAATAAAATGATGTGTTTAGGAGAACAAACTATGAGTGTGGTCAAACAAGTTTGCTAAGGAGATTAGTATGGATAGAAGAAAGCTAGATTCCATTCATCAAGAAAACAAGAGAATAACCCTGATAACCCTTCAGAGATTTTTGAGGCAAGCCAGAATCTTGAAGGTCAGGCTTCCAGAGAGGTGCCAGCAGAACCTCAGCATTTGCTGCCCCTGCACCTTCTCATCTCTATTTCCTGCATTCCAGCACAGTGCTTTTCAGCCACCCCAGCCTTGGCTCAATGGGCCTAGATATGGCTTGTGCCACTACTCTAGAAGCAAATCCTTAAACCACGGCAGCATCCACATGGTGCTCACTCTGCAGATGTACTGAATGTACAACCTGTGGGGTCATAGCTGCCTCCATCTGGATTTCAAAAGTCACTGACAGCCTGGGGGCCCCAGGCAAAAATTTGTCACAGGGGCAGAGCCACTGCCCAAAGGATGTCACTGACAGTCTGAGGGCCCAGGCAAAGACTTGTCATAGAAGCAGAGCCACTGCAAACATCTCCTACTTGGGTAATGCTGAGCAAAAACGTGTGGCCAAGCTGCTACAGAAATTCCCCACTAATGTAATGCCTAGTAGAGCCATGGCAGCAAAGCCTATTTTTCTTGTTGGGTTGTGGACTTACTTGGGATCAGTTATCCCTTTCTTCTTACCTATTTATCACTTTTAGAATGGGAATATCTATCCTATGACTGTCCTGCCATTGTATTTTGGAAGCACACAACTTGTTTTGATTTCACAGGCTCACAGATGAAGAAAATTTGCCTCAGGATGAATCCTGCCTTGAGGCTTCCCCATATCTGACTTATATGAGACTTTGGACTTTTGAGTGGGCACTGAAATGAGTTAAGACTTTGGGGCTATTGGGATGGAATGAACGTATTTTGCATGTGAGAAGAACATACATTTTGGGTGTCAGGGAAAGAATGCTATGGCTTGAATTACTCAGAAAAGCATGTCAGAAACATAATCCTCAATGCAACTCTAATGGGAGGATTTAGGTCTTGAGGGGTTCACCCTCATAAATAGATTACTACCAATGATAAAAGGGCTTGAGGCTACAAGTTTGATCTCTTGCTTTCTCATTCTGTTTTGCCTTTCTGCCTTCCACCGTGGGATGACGCACCAAGAAGGCCCTCACCAGATGCCTGTACACCGATATTGGATGTCCCAACCCTCAGAACTGTGAAACTAATCCTTTTTCTTTATACATTACACAGTCTGTCTTACTCTGTTATAGCAACACAAAATGGACTAGGACAGGTCTTGTGTGAACTCTTTTCGAACTACTGATCTTTTATTGATCTCTTATTCATTCACTCACTATTAACTTACTATGTACAAGATACAAAGTCACTAGTTGTCAGAGATGCAAATATTAGTATGACATAGGTCTGGGTTTTTAAATTCTTATATTTCAGAAGAAAAGGTCAACATGTAAATAATTACAATGTGAGGAGATAAGCACAAGCCTGAGTGTGTACAGACCACTATGGAAATACATTTATAACTCTTATAGTCTTTACCTCATACTTGAGAATGCACTGTACATGTATTGTCTTTATCATTTTCAGATGTTGTGTAAGTATTCAACACATTTCAGTTTTTCAGCTTTTTCTTAAATGTGTACACAGAACTAAACACATTGCGGAATTTCCATTCCTTGATTACAAAACCGAAGGTCAAACCTTATGATTTCAGTGGCCTTTCAGCATGTGCGTCTCCCAATTGCAGATGTATTCTCACTTCACTCAGCAAACAAATCCATATTTCTAATCCATAGGCCTCCAAAGACTTTAATATTTATGAAAAATGCATCATTTCTGTATCAGTACAAACCAATTAGTAAACAACTTGTTTTTGAAAGGATTATAGCATTATAAAAGCTTACAACCTAAACAGACATAGATTGATATAAAGAGAGAATATACATCTCTATGGACCTTTTCCTGTCTAATCTCACTCCATGCTTTCTTCCCCTGGGCTTTGACTTTGACTTTCTTTATGTGAAGAAGACTGTCTCAAAGAGTGGACAGAATTGGGACCCCCTTTGGTCCCAGTCTTACTTCTTTCACTAACTTGGCAAAAGTGGCATCCAGAAGCCACATAATCATTCACTATTTCTATTTCTTCCCTTTAGAAGGAGATGAATTGAATATATCTTGTTGACTTCAGTGAAGATCATGTATGACTTTTACATGTGATAATAAATATGCAGTGCTTGGTACATAGCTATCATTTAAGTGATAAGTATCATTTTTATGAATACATTGTACATTTTACACTTATGTATTTTTATTCTCTAGTAACTTAGTTTTACTCATTAATCATGCCTTTCTGAATCATCTCTAAGGTCTTAGAGGGCAAGAAAAACAAAAATATGTAAAAATATTTTTATCCTGCAAATGTCTGGGGGCATATTAATAAATACTAAACACATGCTAAGTTAATGAATAAATATACTAATAAATACAGTGCTTGCTCTGGGTCCCACTTAAATAATGAATAGGTAACACCGAACCTCATGAATCTTATGGGTTAATGGTTCTATAACCATGGATTCTGACTTAATATGAAAATAATAAATTTTATAGGAATCCCTAAGAAAGCCCAGGCGCAGTGGCTCAAGCCTGTAATCCCAGCACTTTGGGAGGCCAAGACGGGCGGATCACGAGGTCAGGAGATCGAGACCATCCTGGCTAACACGGTGAAACCCCGTCTCTAATAAAAAATGCAAAAAACTAGCCGGGCGGCGTGGCAGGTGCCTGTAGTCCCAGCTACTTGGGAGGCTGAGGCAGGAGAATGGCGTAAACCCGGGAGGCGGAGCTTGCAGTGAGCTGAGATCCGGCCACTGCACTCCCGTCTGGGCAAGAGTGAGATTTCGTCTCAAAAAAAAACAAGGAAAGAAAGAAATCCCTAAGAATATAATTTGTTTATTATTAAAGCTAAAATGGAAAGAAATAAGCCAAATAATATTAAGAATTTAGTCATTTCACAAAGACTGGATGCTTCTTGATGTTGGAATAAAAGACTTTCGCTGATAGAACCCTTTATTAAATATTGTTTCTGAAACTATCAGATTTAGACAAGGTGTTTGAAATTAAGTTTGGTGTGGAAATAAGAGGAAGTACATTAACCTAGTTAAGTCTTTTTCAATTTTATGCTAGAAGAATACAAATTATTTTCAGCAAAATTAATGTTCATAGTACTGGGTCTTTGCTGTCAGTGTCAGTTCAGCTGCCCTCCCAAAGCAGAAAGTCAGTGCAGTGGCTTAGAGGTTTGTATTTCCCATTCAATTATCTCTAACAAAGATATATAAAGACATATTTGCATAAGTCTAAGATATATTTACATGAGTGTATTTCGCTAAGGAAGATATATAAAGATATATTTGCATAAGTCTAAGACACCAGATCAAGGGAAAGAAACTGAGGGTCATCTGCTTGTGAACAATGGGCTTTATTTCATATATGATTCTAGTGGGCAATAGGCTTTAGAATGGCAACTAATTTCTCATTCTAGTCCGCAGGGCACACTTGCTATTAAATGAAAACGGTAAACCGGCATATAAAAAGTATTCAGTGAATCACAGGTAATGTCTTATCTAACCTTAGAATCAGACCTATTTAAGCAGGTGTTATTATTCTTATTTTGCAGATAATGGAATGAAGACTCATATACATCTTATAAATCTGGGGTCATATAGACCTAGATTCGAAACATGGCTTTGCCAATTTCTAACTGTATCTTTGGGTAAAGTGTGTCCTCTCTTTACTACACCATCTGTGCATTCTCCCCTCCAACAGCTAACTTCGGTGGAACTCATATTTTGTGGAACTTCCTCATTCATGATCTGATCTTTATTCTTGGACTCTACAGGCTGGATGTTGATTAGTACTGAGCTTTCTTCAGGTTTACTGCTTTCGTATCAGATGCATTCAGACGCATAGCCTAGCTCTCGCATTTTTTTTTTTTTTTTTTTTTTTT
>NW_012101809.1:8231329-8234686 GCF_000951045.1 Mandrillus leucophaeus
ATGGTCTCGATCTGCTGACCTCGTGATCCGCCTGCCTCGGCCTCCCAATGTGCTGGGATTACAGGCGTGAGCCACCGCGCCTGGCCGCCTTCACATTGTTAGTGCCAAGAAGGGAATTTAGAGCTTATTGTTTTGCTTATGCATGGTTTAAACTCGTGAGCCAGGGAAGTATTCTAACTTTTCATAAATGATTTGTCTTTTTGATAAAATTTCACTTGGTAATTCAGAAAACTACAGGACACCTTCAGTAGATCAGAGCCCAACACTACACAAACTTTTTTACAGTCTTTTCAGATCATCAGGCTGAATAATAAATCTGAAGTTTCCTGATGTCTTTTTTGCCTTGAAGTTTAAATTAGATGTGATATCCCTTGGGTACCATTCAAAAGAGTTCTAATGACAGTGTAAAAATATTGAAAGAAGCTAAATGAGATTCTCTTATTTAAATATACATAACTATATATGTACTACCTTAACTTCATTGAAATGAAAAGGAAAGAGGTAACTTCAATGTTAATATCATTCTCTCACTGCCTGACTTTATATATAAATGCCAATAATTTGAAGGTTTTGCAAGATAGATATTTATAATTACTGCAGATTTCATTAGCTAAAAAGCCAACATTAGAAGGCAAAAATTAGATTTTAATGAACGATTAAAAGGATGTCATGAATTGGTATCTGGAGAATATAATTATGACTTAAAAATCAAGTATATTAAATGAGTCCAGGAAAGGACTAGATAGAATAAAGCTTAAAATAACTTCAAAGGTAGGCCTCTCTTGAACCACTCTTCCCAACCCCTGGGGGAAAATAAAGTAGAAAGAAAAGAAATAAGAAAGAATAATAAATGTGTGTTTTAAAAATGTAATTTGTATTTTAATGCTTTATAGTTAATGGGAAATACTTGAGTTGACAATTTTTACAGTTGTGATTTAACACAGTAAATTAAAGGCTTTGGTAGCAAGTAAATAGATTCACAGTGATGGCTGCTGAAATTCAATGGCCTTCCACAGGTTGTTGTCCAAACTCTGCCTTGTCAGACTTCATGAATCCAGTGCCATCTTCGGAGCAGTTAATGACCAAGATAAATGGAAGGCATGAGTTTTCCAATGCAGCCTGGGAAGAGATCTGCCACTGATGATGATAGAAATAATAAGAACAAGTAATATTGCTTTTATAGCCAAATGCATAGAGCAGTTTTCCATGCCATGCAGTGTGCTAAACATTCTATATACATAAAATGTGTTTACTTGAAGAGATGATTTAGCAGGCAGGTTTAAGAGCCAAAATATAAGAAAAACCTTCCCTCACAGTCTTAGTTTATTTCTAGCAAGTATTGTGTATTGTGTCATAATAGCTTCACATCAGTTCAACCTGCAGGTTCATTTATATTTTTAAAATAATAATTTTAAAAATAAGTAAAAGGAAATAAGTATAAGGAAATAATTTTAAAAATAAGTAAAAGGAAAAGAATGACCTACCTCTACTTAGTAGTAATCATTAAGTATTAGCATTTTATTGTGGAAGCTAACACATATAAGAAGTTCTGAAATCACTAGGTCTATCTAAGAGTATTGTGCATGCAATAGATCACAGAGAGCTAGTGTTAGTCTTGCAGGGGAGAAAGAATCATAATTCAGTCTACGTAGCAGTCCAGTAATTCTCAGTTGACACTTGTGGTCATCCATAACCCCTTCCTTTTGGCTAAAATTTACCTTCCTTTCTATGGTCTCATTCTGAAATATCTCTATCTCCTATGATTTTTATTTTATAAATAAAACAAGGATAATTTTTATAGCTCTTTCTTTGCTTACAATTCTGTTGTAGGGGCAACAATAGGAAACATTTCAAAAATGGACTCTGCTCAATTGCTAGAGCATTTTGGTCCTTCTGAAAACTTCATACTAGTTTGGTCTTATTGTTTTTATGAGAATGCCAATTGTGCATATGTGTGTGTGAGAGAAAGAGAAATGATGATTAAGGAATGGACTCATATAATTATAACAGGGAGACCCAGAGAACACACTCACAGGCACATTTAAGGCCTCAGATACCTTTCTATCTTCTTTTTCTCTCTATTTCTCCACAAATCCTAATTGTAGAATAACAAGGCTATTGCCTGTATTTGCTAAAGTATTGTCTCTCCTGCCACAAAATATTTGCTGATACTGACTCTTTACTACCTCCATCTCTGTCTGTTGAAATATATCCTATTTTTTAGAAGTTAGTTGAAATGCCACCATGTTTGTGAAGTCATCCATTATCAAGCTAATCACAATCCCCCCTCTTCTATCAAAAGCCTTAGAAATATCCTATGGAAACCTTTTATATATTGTGATGCTATGTTAGTTATTCATTTTCTCTCTTACTACTTGAAAAATGCTTGAAGACAAGGTCCGTGACTTCTGTCTTTATCCCCATTACTGCTCCTTGTTGAGAATTTGGCATTTTGAATAAATTCAATAAATGCTATTGAATGGTATGTACCTGAAATGAAATTTAGGTCCTATAGAATTTTCTCCTTCAAGATCTCATTTAAAAATAGTTCTTGCAAATAAGAAGAATTCATTACTTGAGTATATATACCTTAGGATTATCTTTTCTTTTTTTTTTCCGACCAACTCACTTCAAAGAATATAAACTCTAGGATTAAATGCAAACACTTTGCAATCAGATTACCTAGGTTCAAATCTCAATTCCACTGCTAAATAACAGCTTGGGTAAGTTACTTAACTTCCCTTTCCCTCAGTTTCTTCATCTGTAAAATGGACTTGATTATACTAATACTGATTATTATTACCAATCTTCTAGGTGCATTGGGATGCTTAAATATAAGCACATGTAATATAAATATATGTAAAGTGCTTTAAAAGTACCTACTAGCAAGAGTATATGTTGTGTAAATAAATAGTAACTGTATTACTCTCTGTTAGATAGATGAGAGATTTCAAACTGACATCCACAGGCTGAACCTATTCTACAATTATGTTGTGTTCAGCCTAACACTGTTGGCATACACAATACTTTTGAATTTGTTGTCAATATTTACAGAGGGATATTTTACATAAAATCCAGATTTTCTAGATTCTCTCAGGGAAAAAAATGGATAAAACAGAGGTCTTTGTTTCTCAACAGAAAAAAAAAATAGCTGGAAGCAAGCAAATGATGCCTGCCTCGTTTAGACAGGGCATGTGTTCTCTGGTGTTCTGGGATCCACAGCCGCTTGCTGCCTCCCTAATCCAGAGCCCAAATGCCACATGCTGTTCCTCACATCACAGCTTATCTAACACATTTATCCAAGCTGTCTAGGTGGATGAGTCTTCTACTGAATGTAGAAATTAAATGTAGAAATTT
>NW_012101809.1:8235692-8257212 GCF_000951045.1 Mandrillus leucophaeus
TAATGGGTGCAGCACACCAACATGGCACATGTATACATATGTAACAAACCTGCACATTGTGCACATGTACCCTAGAATCTAAAGTATTATAATAATAATAATAATAATAATAATAATAAAGAGTTGTGGCAGCCACTGCCCAGAATAGCTGGCCCTGCCGGCATTTATTCAGCACACATTAAATGACAAAGGCTTTGAGTTAACACCACTAGAGGGTAATTAACAAAAGATCAAAGTTGAGTCTTAGGATCACAGGAGTAAACAAGCTATTTAGATAAACTCCCTTACATTCCTTTGTACCTACTAATCTTTACTCAAGGTAAAGATTAGACTGCCTTCAGCTAGATGTATTACTGAAGCTTATATAACACCCTTGGCTTTACAAGAAGGTTTGTGACTATTTCTCATAACTATCTTTAAAATGTTTCCCACCAGCCTGCCTGAACTCCCACATACTTGCCCAAAGTCAGTGCTGGTGTCAGCAAGAAAACCTAGTACTATCTGGCTCCACACCCAAAGTTTTTCCATCATGTTGGCTGACCTCCTTGTCAACCTTTCTGGCTTCTCTTACACAATGCATATCCACATATAGGAGAAAACTGAAAGGGGGTGATTTTAGCTCCATTTTACATATGAGGAATTGAGTATAGACAGACCCCTAAGAAAGAAAATGACAGAGGTGAGGAAGCAAAGTCCCGAAACAAATGCAGACCTTGCTTATCTATTAGAAATATTATGAAAACATAATTCAGAAAAAAAGATATTGCCCTCATCTATACTACAGCCTGCTCTATTCACAGCTTCTGAAGTGAGACAAAGGCCTTGAAAGATATAATTTTCCAGCTATTGATGCTCAGCTCTCTTTTAGAATATATAAAAACTTATTGTTTGAAAGCTTAACAACCCCTTTCTAATGAGGCAGAGAAACAGTGCAGTTCCATTAACATACAAACTGGTAAGTATATTTCAAGCAAGGGAAAACTCACTGTATGTATATAAATAGTGAATTAAGTACCCATTATTTATTCTCATTAAGACACATAACAAACATTTTCATAATTTTCTAAGAATTATTTTGCAGTTGCTTGTTAATTTTTGTTTATATTTTTATTGAGCTCTTTGGAATGCAAAATACTATTGTTTTGCTGAATCATTTATAATACTGCTAGAAATTACACTTTTTGATGTCTTTTGGGGATGGAGGATCCATTTTTGTAAATCCTGATTATCTTTTCTAATTCTCCAGGAAGCAAAAAATTTAATGCAATACTTCAGTTTCAGAATAAATTACTCTGGATGCCCTGAAATTCTGTCTTCTCTCTTTCTTTCTCCAGAAAAAAATAGAAAAGCCATAAATTGCCATAATAATTGTCAGTTCGTTTTGATAGCCAGTGATAAATTGTTAGTGCTATATTAATTAAAAATGTTTTAAGAGATATTAAATATAAACTGGATATTGCTTAGAAAGAAAAGAAACAAAAAATTAAAATATTGCAGAGAAATCTCTTAGAAACCAATTCATCTAAGCCCTAGAATTAAATCCAGAGAATGTATAAGCTCTTAAATGTTCACGATCACTCCACTATGGCAGCCACTATGTAAGTTTACCAAAATTATTTAAAAGAAAATGAGCTGTTACCTCAGAAAAGGGGAAAAACTTGTCTCAAAATCCTTTATATTTGTTCAAATTTTTACACTTGCTAGGCTCCAAGCAAGCATTAAGGGCAGAAGGAAGGGAGAAGAATCCTAATAAATAACATATGGGGGAAGAATCTCTTTATCTCAATTTACATTACAATGAGTATTGACAGCCATAAGCAAAGTGACCAAATGACCAATCACTGGGCTCTATTGGAATTCACCTGAATCTTATTTAGATTTACCAACCCATTCTGTAGTAATTAAGATGTCACAAAAATAATGCCTTCCTTACTGTAATATGAAATTAGCAATTACTGTAAATAAGGAATAATCAAATTCAACTATTTTAACAGTGAACCATCACTATGTTGTTTTTAATCTATATATACAAAATAATTCATCATTTATATAACACCCAATCCCTTGAATATGTCAACACATCAATCTGGCTTTCTGTCTCCTGCAAGTTCTCAATCATCTTTACATGAGCAAACAGTCACATTGTAAGGCGAGCAAACATCCTAATATATTCATGCTGTTATTGTTCCTTGGAAAAGATCCAGAGCCTCAATAAGGCAGTGATTGGAAATGCACAAAGTATTTTAATATCCTAATTATTTTGATTTAACTTCCTCTAATAGTTTAAATTGATACTGAATTTATTTAGAACCCATTAGAGGTGTTTTTTTTTTTTATTTTTTCAACAGATTATAAACATAGGCTGAACTTAATCTCAAGACAAAATTAATTATTCACGCTTCAAATTGCCAATACACTTTTCCAAAAACCTGCCACCCCCTTCTACATTCAGGCTTTTATTTTAATTCCCGTTCCATTTTAGGGAAGTAATTACTGGCAATGTGTATGTCATACTGAAGAGCAGTGAGACCTTCTACCCACTGATCCAAACACAAAACAGACACTCGGAGCTACAGGGAAAGAAGCTGGCGGGCATCATCAACGCAGTATCACCACCACAGGCTACCATTCCCTTGCAGCTGAGCTACCAGGGTGAAAAGGACAGAAAGTCACAAGAACCATCTCTCTTGCATTAATGACAAGAGAACCAATCACTAAATTGTCTCCCACACACACAGAAAACTCAAGGCTGTCTTCAAAGAACACAATGCACTTCTTTGTAAGTTAACACTTGCCTTTTTAGTCATTTTACTGAGCGTAAATGGTCGTTTTCCAGAGGAATGGGTTTTTGACCAAATGGAAACATTACATATTCAAACTTGTTAGTAACGCACTGTGGCAATGCAAGACCTTTTGATTCTTAGGTTCCCAAACCTGAGTAGGGTTGCAGAATAACAGTGACGATTAATCAAAAACCTACCAATGCCATAAATGGTGCTAAGCCTGTCACATGTATCAATCCAGTTCAAGTTTCAGAGAGGCTTATAAGTTCTATCTTAATTAATTTTATAAATTAGAAAGATGAAGCAATTTACCCCAAATCCTGGAGATGGTAAATAACAGACAGGTCTGTATATTGCACCCCACCCCCTACTTTTTTTTTTTTTTTTGAGATAGACTCTTGCTCTGGCTCCCAGACTGGAGTGCAGTGGCGCAATCTTGGCTCACTGCAGCCTTAGCTCCTGGGTTCAAGTGATTCTCCTGCCTCAGCCTCTTGAGTAGCTATAACAATAGGCACATACCACCACACCCAGCTAATTTTTGCATTTTTAGAAGACATGGGGTTCCACCATGTTGGCCAGGCTGGTCTGGATCTCCTGACCTCAAGTGATCTGCCAGCCCTAGCCTCCCAAAGTGCTGGGATTACAGCCAGGAGCCACTGCACCCATCCTGGTCTGTTTATCTCTTAACCTAAGGTTCTTCACCACCATGATGCTACCACTCAGCACCAGTGGCATATGTATATTTATTCCTTCAGCACATAAATCAGAACATTGTTGAATAGGGCCTTAGTTTGTGTTTGAGGCTGTGAAAAATACTAAGATGGTTAAGACATGATCTCAATACTCAAGAAACTTCTAATGTAAGAGGATAGATATATTTAACAAATAAACATTTTGATTATAAAGAATGAAAGCAGCAGTTATGATGAAAATTTAATTTTCCTTCAATAAGAGATACCCAAGAATGTATTAAATAAATGGGAATAAAATAGCAAGGATGAATACCTTCTAGGTCAATCAGGTAGAATCTGGAAGACTCGCAGTGCAGCTTAGATCTATCACTAAGTTTGCCTTGGCAAAATCTTTGACTGTCTTTTCCAAGATCCCCCATCTGTGAAGAGGAGGATAGATTATCAGATCAAATACAAAAATAAAATATACCAAAAGTCAATAGAAAATCATACAGAACTATTTAAATGTAAGATGATATTTTCTCCAGTTTCAGACAGACATTTCATCTCTGTCTTCTGATGTCAGGTGACCCACCCGCCTCGGTCTCCCAAAGTGCTGGAATTACACGCCTGAGCCACCGCGCCCGGCCGTCTTTGTCTTTTTCTTCTCTCCAGGCTGATTTTCCTGAGGTGGGAAGGTTTGGTTAGTGATGTTACCCAGAACCTTGGGCAGAGGAAATTATGAGATAAAAAACAAATGAGAGGATGATTCAAGAGGTTTCCCTTTCTTTCATTTTAGTTGAAGGGGCAGATGGAGAGTAGCTCCATAAGTCATCTGTCCCAATAAGGGATGTAATCTATTTCTCCGGTTCCAGGACACAGTATTCCAAACAACCACTGTTCAGTCTTCCTATGTCACACTACCAGCCTGCCAATTAATAATCTCAGTAGATATAATGGCCAAATACATGACAAATTTCTAAACCATAGAGTACTCTGCTCCTTCCCCTTACTCCCTCCAGTGATTTGCCCTTCTTTTTCATACTCATCTACTCAAACTGCAAAGAATCTTTGTTTCATTTCCATACCCTCAATACGGACTTCCTTGGTGAATGCTTGGCAGTTTAATGAAAACCCGTGAAATTGACTTCTGGCTTCAATACTTCATAGCTGTATGAGTTTGATCTAGTTACTTAAAAACTTACCAAGGGGTTGGGCGCAGTGGCTCATATCTGTAATCCCAGAATTTTGGGAGGCTGATGTAGGAGGATCACTTGAGCCCAGGAGTTCAAGACCAGCCTAGGCAACATTGCAAAACCCCGTCTCTACAAAAAGCAGAAAAATTAGTAGTGGCGTGTGCCTGTCCCAGCTATTCCAGAAGCTCAGGTGGGAGGATGGCTTGAGCCTGGGAGATCGAGGCTCCATGAGCCATGATAGTGCCATTGTACTCCAGCCTGGGCAAAACAGCAAGACCCTGTTTCAAAAAAGAAAACAAACATAGAAACAAACCCCGAAAGTTTACTAAGGTTTAGCCTACTATAGGAATTTAAATAAGCTAATGGATGTAAAACATTCAGCACAGTGCTTGGCACATAATAAGTGAATGAGAAATGTTAACTTGTATTGCAATTCATAATCCCCAAAGTCTTAATAAAGTCTCTCTCTTCAGTGTGGAAATTTTACAACATTTTTTTTTTCTGTGCCGCTCATTATTTGGTCATTAACATAAACTTTTTTTGTTTTGGGGAGCCCCTCTTTTAGAATTTTTTTAGGTGTGGCTTTCTAATTCAATTTTGGGGAAAAGAATGCATGAGCTATTTGTTTCTGTGTTTTCCATAGCATCTAGCAGAATGCATTGATATGATGGGCACTCGGTCATATTTGTTGTGTGAAAAAATGAATAAATGGGTGACTCACTTGACTCCTGGAGTGTGGCCTCTGGATATTTCACTTGTTTGTTCTCTGCCCTGACAAGAGTCTGATATTTGCATTATCTCCCAGTCTGTGGACAGCTCCTGCCTTTTTCATATTCTGCTGCATATTCTAGGCAGCCAGCTTTCAGTTCTACACTCCACTGTGGCTTATTAAGAAAGAATAAAACTCACACTGGCAGTGCTGAAGGCAGTTAGACTCCAGGGCACCCAAGCAGAATAGGAGTCTGAATATTTTGTTGATGGACAAGAAAACACATTAAAAATTCAAGAGCAGCTTTGAAGCCAAGTGTGCAAAAACGCACTCACCAGATGGGTACGGTGGCTCATGCCTGTAATCCCAGCACTTTGGGAAGCGAGACGGGTGGATCACTTGAGGTCAGGAGTTCGAGATCAGCCTGGCCCACATGGTAAAACCCAGTCTCTACTAAAAATACAAAAATTAGCTGGGCATGGTGGTGCGTGCCTGTAATCCCAGCTACTCAGGAGGCTGAGGCAGCAGACTCTCTTGAACCCGGGAAGCGTAGATTGCAGTGAGCCGAGATAACGCCGTTGCACTCCAGCCTGGGCAACAGAGTGAGACTCCGCCTCAAAAAAAAAAAAAGAAAGAAAGAAAGAAAGAAAGAAAGCAAGAAAGCACTCACCATTCAAGACATTCTTTCCAGAGAGAACACAGGTGAGTCTTCACTTGAAAACAGACCCCATGTCTATACCTGAGACAGAAGAGTGACACCGAAAATATCTGGGCCTAAAGTGAAAACAGGAAGGATCAGATTCCTATCAGTCACTCTCTACGTCAGTTTGGGTAAGCAACTTGCCTATGAACCTCAGTTTCCCTTGTGAAAAAGAGAAGGAACCAGATGTCTTCTCACATTCTTTCAAAATGTACAGTTATGTGAATATACAATGTGTCATACATGGAATGAGACATAGCATGGTAAACCAGACCAGCATGAAGGAGTTTGCTTGAAAATAGGAGAAGCATTTTGATGTTCAGTTTAAGAAAATTGAAGCCCCATTTTAGTGGAGCAGGCACATGTAATTCAGCCAACATTTGGCATTATTCAAGATAATCACTTGATTTGGAGTCAGACTATAGACAATAGAGAGAAAGAAGCTAGGTGCCCTGTGATACAGCTCAGAACCCCTCCTAGAGCAGTGCTCAATGTAAACAAAAAGCAAGTTATCTTATTTCTTGATTTTTTAAAATGAGTTTGCCTTAAAGTGCATGTTGTTATGAAGGAAAGAGTACACTTTATTTATTTAATTGCATCTTTTAAAAAGTGTGACCCAAGTGAGAGAGACACTATACAATGTGTCCTTACGAGTTCTTGGAGAGAGCAAGTTATGAAAACAGGTGAGGTGTTTTGTTTTGTTTTGTTTTTGTTTTTGTTTTCCCCATCTTTTCTGTTCCAAGGGAATGTGAATTTAAGGACAGGTGTCTGAATTTAAGGAATTCCTTTTCCTGCAATTCTTAAGATATGCAGATTAGAGACCAAGTGCAGTGGCTCATGCCTGGAATCTTGGCACTTTGGGAGGCAGAGGCAGGCAGACCACTTGGGCCCAGAGTTCGAGACCAGCTTGGGCAATATAGTGAGACTCCGCCTCAGTGGGGAAAAAAAAAAGAATGCAAATTAGAAAAAAAACTAAAAATTTCCTACAATCATCCCATGTTCCTCTGACACCTATCATCCCTACACACACACACACACACACACACACACACACGGAGAGAGACAGAGAGAGAGAGAGAGAGAGAGATCCAGTATCAGTGTCTCTCCCAGAGAAGACACTATGGGGGAAAGGGGAGGAAAACAGAAGGTGGTGGAAGAAGTTGTGTGCCATTTCTAACTATTTTCCAACAACCCACAAATGTTCCAAGTTGCTTGGCAAGCATGCTACACATAAAATTAAATCAGAAATGCTAATTTGGCACAATTTTTTATTCATAACATCAATTCTCAACATTAATTTTGACTTTTTTTTTTAAGATTTCCAACTGGAAGTGAAAAATTACTTGGCAAAGTAGTATTTGGTGAGAAATATGATGGCGTTCCTGCTTCTGGCTACAGGTGACTAGTGTTCTTTGGCCTTGCTTGGTAGATGGGAGCTATTTCCTTGCTGGGCCTAGTAGCCAGCTTTTACTCCAACTCTGTGCTATTGACTCTGGAGAGCTAATAAATAGAATTTATTTCCCCACTCATGACTTGGTTTCTAAGCTCATAAATCACAGCAAGCTCTCTGAAATCCATTTGCTCGAGCCTCCTCTTGATAAACATGAGACACCTGCTAGAGGTCAGGGGCTCGGCTCAGAGATCTGGGCTCTATACCTACCTACGCTGTTCGGGTCACTAGTAAGCCATTGCCATTATTAAAATACTGGCCAGTTGGAACATTTGCCATTGGAGGTATAGATGTGTGCATGTCTGTTGTCATAACCAGGAAGGAGGTGAGGGTTGTTTGTGCCTGCAACTGAGTGAGAGGAAGTGAGGTGCAGGGTGGCTGTCTAACATGCCACTGAAAATCACAGTGCTTACGTTTAGGTAATAAATCTTACTAGCATGTGTCTCAAAGTCGTTTTCACCACCCACAAAATTCAGGCATTTCCATATAATCCTGTGATTTTTGCCACATCTGTGTGCTCATATATTAATGAAAATTTTTATTTACCTTGCTTTATCTTCAAGCCAATATCCATCTTGAATTTTGTCTTAAAAATATAATCCATAAAACTGTAAGATGTATTTTCTGCTCATGTAGTTTATAATGCATAGTAAAATAAACACAGAAGTATTAAAAATTTTAAAAAATTATCTCTGTAGCATCTGAAAAAGTGTTTTCATTGTCAGTAAATTGTATAACATACCTAAAAGTACTGCTTTATAAGATTCACCATCAGTGATATTAAAGGTCAGTGCATTCGTGCAAAAAAAAAAGCTAATTTCTTGATGAGAATGTGTTTGCCTATTGTACTTTTCAGATGAAACCAAGCACAGCTGGGGTATGTTGCAGAATTCAGGCTTGTAAGGGAACACTAAAAACCTAAAGTCCACTTGGGAAACCACCTCCATCTATATAAGATAACCAGAGTACATTCATTAATCCAAAAGAAAATGCTTTATGACTGGAAAGATAATATACAACACAGAGCAATGCTATCAATTAATGCTTTTAGACTATTGAGAGAACAAAGCTCAGCCAAAGTCCTTTTCCCTTTGAGGAAGAGAGATAAACCTAAATGTAGCAATAATCCTGCAAACAAATCTTGGACCAAAATTAACTGTGAAGAACTTTCTAGTAAACCACACTCTATTTAATACATTTAGTTAATCATAAAATTTATCACTTAAATGATAAAGGTAGAGTTTGGTTTACCATCATAGATTTTTTTCAGAGTTAAAGGTACAGCAGAAAGGATCAGGCTCTAATGCTATACTTGGATGTCAGATGTAAGCATTAAGAACTGTGGCTGTCTGGGTAAGTAGGAGCTCCTGAGCTCTAATGATTTGCCTTGTCAATTGTACAGGGCATGGAGGGAGACCAAAGTCCTGGGCAGGCAAGCAGGCACCTTGATCATGCCCTGTTGGTCCATATGATAACTAGCCTTATATATTAATATAAATGTCAACTTTATCAAAAGCAGAACAGAGAGTAAAATGTAGATAGCTCAGCCCAATTTAGCTTTAATCCTAGGAAAAGTTAGAACTCTTGCTCTGGGATCAGACAGTAAAATGAAGAAATTTTGCTCCTGAAAGACATAGGGGCTCCTAGGACATATTACGAATTTTACTACAAAGACTTCAATGGGCTTTGGCTGCATATATATATACACACACACACACACACATATATAATATATATATTTTATGCTTTTGTTGCTTATGCTTCTGGGGCCATAACTACAAATTATTTGTCCAGACCAATGCCATGGACATTTTCCCGTATGTTTTCTTCTGGTTTCAGAGTTTCATGTTTTCTGTTTACATCTCTAATCCATTTTTGAGTTGATTTTATATGTGAGATAAGGGTCTAATTTTACTTTTCTGCATGTGGCTATCCATTTCTCCAATACCGTTTATTGAAGAAACTGGTTCTTCCCTTATTGTGCATTCTTAGCACCTTTGTCTAAAATCAGTTGGCTATAAATGCATACATTTATTTCTGGGATCTCTATTCTTTTCCATTGGTCTAAATTTCTGTTTTAGGCCAATATCATCCTGTTTCTGTTATTACAGCCATTTTGTTAATTGTTTTCTAGCTGTTCTGTAAATCCTTTGTTCTCTCTTCCTCTCTTGCTGTCTTTGCTTATGGCTAAGTGATTTTTCTCTGCTGATATGTTTTCATTCCTTGCTTTTTATTTTCTTGCTCTTGGTTTTTGCTTTGTCATTACCATGAGGCCTGCAAAAAATATCTCATACTTAGAACAATTTTAAGCTAGTAACGAAGTTGATTGGAAAAAAATCTCTATAATTTTACTCCACCTCCCCCAAATTTTGAATTTGTGTTGTCAAAATTTATACCTTTTTATATTGCATATCCCTTAACAAATTATTGCAGTTAATACTATTTTTAATATTTTTGTCTTTTAACCTTCATAATAAAGATATAAGTGATTTATATACCACCATTACAGTATTCTTAATTTGACTATGTACTTATTTTTATCAGTGGGTTTTATACTTTCAGATGTTTCTTCCACTTTATCTCATCTCTTCGTGACTGGTTGCTATAAAGTTTGCAGAAGCATCCAAAATATAAAAATGTATAAGCCTTACAATAATATTCTTTCTTCCGGTCCTTTGGGCTATTCTTATCATCCTGCATTTTTTAACATACATTTTAAAACCCACAATCAATTGTTACTTTTGTGTTAAGCAGTTTATTTTTTAAGACACCTAAAAATGAGGAAAAATGTCTTTTATATCTAGCATTGGTAATTATCTTCATTTATTTATGTAAATCAAAGTGTCCTTCTGTCGTCACTTCCTTCCACCCGAAGAACTTTTGAAATATTCTCATCGTACAAGTCGGCTGCCAGAAAATTATTTTAGCACTTGCCTGAAAAGTTTTCTTTTAATTTAATTTTCAAAGAACTTTTCTCCTGGGTATAGAATTCTAGATTATCAGATTTTTCCCCACGAGCACTTTAAAATTTTGCTCCATTATCTTCTGGCTTGCATAGTTTATGAGATTTCTTTTAATTTTTTTTTATTCTTGTTCCTCTTCATTTGGTGTGTTCTTTTTCTCTGTCATCATTCTTAGCTTTGCTTCTCGGTATTTGATGTGTCTTTTATCTCTCAAAGCTTTTACAATTTTTTGGTTACAGATTTTTATCTTTTTGATTATAATGTGCTTTTTTTGTGGATTTCTGTAATGTGTGTGTCTATTATTTTCATCAAATTTGAGAAAATGTACTCGTTTATTCAAATATTTTTCTGTCACTTCCCTTTTTATCTGGGACTCAGATTGTATGTATGCATATTAGATCAATTGATACTATTTTATAGGTCACTTAGGCAGTACTCTTCTAGTTAGTTTTGTTGTCTTTTTGCTCAGTTTGGATAAATTTATTGCTTCATGTTCAAGTTTGATTATATTTTCTTCTGATATTTATCATCTTCTATTCATTTTATGCTTAAGTGTTTACATTTGGGTTTTTTAAAAATTTTTAATTTCTACGTGCTCGTTCCACTGATTATGTATTTTTCCTTCTCTCATGTTAATCTTTTAAAACTTTTTCATACTTATAAAAGCTGTTTTAACATCCTTCTGGACTAGTTCTATTATCTCCATCATTTCTGGTTGTGGGTTTTCTTTGTTTGCTGTTGTTTTCTCTCTCGAGACAGAGTCTCACTCTGTTGCCCAGGCTGGAGTGCAGTGGCACGATCTCGGCTTACTGCAGCCTCTGCCTCCCAGGTTCAAGTGATTCCCATGCCTCAGTCTCCCTAGTAGCTGGGACTACAGACACGTGCCACCACGCCTAGCTAATTTTTGTATTTTTAGTAGAGATGAGGTTTCATTGTGTTGGCCAGGCTGGTCTCAAACTCCTGACCTCAGGTGATTCACTCACCTTGGCCTCCCAAAGTTCTGGGATTACAGGCATGAGCTACCATGCCTAGCCACTGGTTGTGTTTTTAATGACTTATCTTTCTGCTGGTTATAAAGTGCATTTACCTACTTCTTGGCATGTCTGGTAACAGCTCCTTATTGTGAATGTTACATTGTTGAGTGCCTAGATTGTGTTGTCTTCCTTTAAAGAACACCAAGCTTTGTTCTGTCAGGCAGTTAAATTATGTATGATCCTTTTGCCATTTGTTTTTAAGCTTTTCTTAAGTGCATCTAAACTAGAGTAACCATTTCAGGATAGTTCAGCCTCACTCTTGAAGTATCAAATTTCTGGGAAATTTACTAATTACCGTGACAGATCACTGAGGACGACTCAGGCTGGTTGAAGTTTCAACCTCTCTTTACTTTCTGTGAGCTTTGGATCTTGCTCAGCTTATTATTCTGCGGTTTTTACTTTTTCATCCTTGTAAAGTTTCACCCTTTCAAGAACCTTTCGCAGATATTTAGATATCTTTTTCTACATTGCTTTCTGTTTTCCAGTGTTCTAGCTACACTTGTAGATACTTCAGTCTCCTTGAACTTTGATCTCCATTTTTTCCATTTAGCAAGATCTCCGGGCCCTTTTTGTTTTTCCCTTTCCTGTACCAATGGTTTGAAAACTGTCCTTAGGTAGAGAGTCAGGAAAATTGTAGTATTAACTTCATTTATTTTTCATCTCTCAGGTATCATATTCTGGCAATTCCTAGTATCTGAAGTCTGAATACTGTTAGTTAATCTATTTTGCCAGGCTTTATAGTTGTTTATGGTGGTTTTTCACGCTCTTTTATGTACAAAAATGGAAGGAAACCCTATACTTTCCATATGTATTTTAAATTTTTATAAAGTATACTACGATTGAGCATTTTCACAAGACATTTTGAATTTTCAACTTTCTGAATCTCATATAAAATACTGAATTTTGTATTTCTGTCATGCCAAATAGCTAATAAATCATAGTCTTTCACTTTTTCGTAGAGCAATTCCATTGTAGGAAAGAATAAAGGAGACTTTAAAGTTAATCCTTGTATGATGTCTGAACAACCTACAAAATATATACAAATTGGGTATACGTTTTGTCACTCTCCCAAATCAGGATCCATATAGAGCTCATTTTATTAGCTCCCAAAACTTATTGTCATGGGCCAAATTATTGGGAACCTCCAGGTTCCCAAGACTCTTGAATCTTTGAACATTAAAATGGGACAGGAGTGAGGCAAATTATTCACATTGTGTAAACTCAGTGAAAACCTAATACAGCTCAAGTCGCAGATAGGAATTATTCTTGCTGAGTTGTAAATTAGTGACAGAGCAGTTAATGTGCATGCGTGGCTTTTACTAGATCCCTTTACACTCCTTAGAGTAGATAGTGGATGTTGATAATGCATCTAGAGACAATATGGTCTGTAGTCACTAAATCAGCACCCAGGCTGTGTTGACATGAGCTTGAGTAGAATAAAACAGTGCTGGATACTGCCTTGTCTCTGGTCTGTGTGGCCCCTCCAAAGCCAATCTCTAAACAACCCTTGAGTCCCACTGCTCTTCTTGCATTTTTTTAAATCCCCGTTGTCTCTCTTTTTCTTCAACCCTCCTCCATCCAAAATATCTAGGTTCCAAGTTCGAAAGTTTGTCTTCTATTTTATATTCTTTCAAACATCTCTTATCTATGCTAAGTTATTCTTATTTCCTTGAGTACTCTTTTTGTTTTTATTTCTGCTATGCCATCTTATAATGTGAAGAATGATTTGCTGTCTGGGGAAAAAGGTAAAAGGTAGAAAAAATGTAATGCTTTCAATAAAAAAAATACAGCTGACTCACAATAAGTCTGTGAAAAGATGCTCAACATGACTAATCATTGGGGAAATGCAAATGAAAACTACAGTGAATGATCACTGCACACTTCTCAGGATGACCACTATAAAAACAAAAAACCCCCACAAACTTCCAGTCATGGTGGCTCACATCTGTAACATCAGCACTTTGGAAGGCTGAGGCAAGGAGAATTATCTGAGCTCAGGCATTTGAGACCAGCCTGGGCAACATGGCGAAATCCCATCTCTACAAAAAGTTAGCCTGGCATGGTGATTCACACCTGTGATCCTGTCAACTCAGGAGGCCAAAGCAAGAGGATCACCTGAGCCCAAGAGGTGAAGACTGCAGTCAGCAGTGATTACACTGCAGCACTCCAGGCTAGGTGACAGAGCAAGACCCTGTCTCAACAAACAAACAGCAATAACAACAACAGAAAATAAGAAGGGTTCACAAACATGTGGAGAAATTGTAAGACTTGTGCACTGTTTGTGGGAATACAATGGTTCAGCTACTACGGAAAACTGTATAGAGCTTGCTGAGAAAATGAAAAATAGAATTACCATATGATCTAGCAATGATCTGTTGCACAATGACATGCATATGGCTAACTTAAAAATGGCTAAGATGGTAAATCTTATGTCGTGTACTTCTTACCACAATAAAAACAAATACAGTGGATACATGTAATAAAGGCATTTGACCTTTTTTTACAAGATAGTGCTGAAGGCAAAGAAGGAAGCTCCTGCCCCTCCTAAAGCCAAAGCTTTGAAGTGAAGGCTTTGAAGGCCAAGAAGGCAGTGCTGAAAGGTGTCCACAGCCATAAGAAAAAAGATCTGCAGGTCACCCATCTTCTGACGGCCCAAGACACTGTGACTCCCAAAGCACCCTAAGTATCTTCAAAAGACTCTGCCCCCAGGAGAAACAAGCTTGACCACTGTGCTATCATCAAGTTTCCACTGCCCACTAAGTCTACCATCAAGAAGATATAAGACAACAACACACTTGTGTTCATTGTGGATGTTAAAGCCAACAAGCACCAGATCAAACAGGCTGTGAAGAAGCTCTATGACCCTGATGTGGCCAAGGTCAACACCCTCATCAGGCCTCGTATTAGTCAGGGTTCTCTAGAAGGACAGAACTAATAGGATAGGTGTATATATGAAAGGAAGTTTGTTAAGGAGTATTGACTCACACGATCACAAGGTTATGGTCCCTCAATAGGCCGTCTGCAAGCTGAGGAACAAGGAAGCCAGTCCAAGTCCCAAAACCTCAAAAGTAGGAAGCTGACAGTGCAGCCTTCAGTAGGTGGCTGAAGGCCCAAGAGCCCCTGGAAAATCATTGGTATAAGTCCAAGAGTCCAAAAGTTGAAGAACTTGGAGTCTGATGTTTAAGGGCAGAAAGCATCCAGCAAGGGAGAAAGATGAAGCCTGGAAGACTCAGCAAGTCAAGTCCTTCCACATTTGTCTGCCTGCTTTATTCTAGCCATGCTGGAAGCTGATTAGATAGTGCCCACTTAGGTTGAAGGTAGGTCTGCCTCTCTCAGTCCACTGACTCAAATGTTAATCTCCTTTGGCAACACTCTCACAGACACACCGAAGAACAATACTTTGCATCCTTCGATCCAGTCAAGTTGACACTCAATATTAACCATCACAGGCCTGATGAAGAGAAGAAGGCATACATGTTCAACTGGCTCCTGACGACAGTGCTTTGGATGTTGTCACCAAAATTGGAATCATCTAAACTGAGTCTGGCTGGCTAATTCTAAATATATATAGCTTTTCACCAGAAAAGAAAAGAAGAGAGAAAGAGAGAGAGGGGAAAGAAGGAAGGAAGGAAGGAAGGAAGGAAGGAAGGAAGGAAGGAAGGAGGAAAGCGGGAAGGAAGGCAGTTGAAATAGTAAGCAAAATTGAAGGTTTCTCCTAGAGCTCATGCGGATATTTTAATTCTATTGATGCCAGTGCTAGATTTTCCCATCAATGAATATGTCTTAAATAAAATCTCTTTTTCAGAGTGGGAGGCAGAGAGAATAAAAAGAGGGGGTTATAGTAACCATAGTAGGGGCTCTAGAAATGAGGCTACAATTTAGCCACCAAACTAAGGCAGCTAGGTCTGCAGAACCAAAAATGCAAGTTGTACTATTGCAACTACAGTAGCCAGTGCTTTACAAGTTTGAACATTAGATTAAAGTCAACACCTTGACTTGGACTTGGAAACTGACCAAGAGCCAATGTAAATTAAAAAGCTAATGTCCTGAGCTGGAAGTCACCCAACTGGCTTCAGAAGAAGCTACACGTTAAATTCAGGCAAAGGAATGCTTCCATGTTCTCCACAAAGTGAGCTGTACCTTGTGAGGTTAATGTTGCTGTGACAAGTCTAAAAGTCACTAAGTATGGCCGGCCACACACACACACACACACACACACACACACACACACACACACACGGTTCTATAGTCACATGAGAGGGTTCTGTGGTTTCTGCCCATATGGCATACATTTCTCCCTCATCTCATAAGAGCATCTGATTTTCATGTTGGGGAATCACCAGTCCTAGTTAAAGTGGTTGGGATGGTGCTGACCCACCCTAAGACTGAGCTAGACAGACAACCTAGGTCTTTTCAGAGAATTTCTTACTGCTAGTCACAGAGATGGATTATCAATTGCACATAATCCAAGCCAGGCTTACTTGTGTTATTTTAACTAGGGTTTAGAGAAAGTCCATTTCATTTTAGCACCAGTGACTAGTAGGGCGGGTAGGAAAATGGACAGTCCATTTAGGAAGGGAATTACTGAGAAAGACACCCTTCTTCTGCTGCAGTTACTAAGCTAAAAGAACTAAGTTTCTAGAAGCCATTCTAGAGTCACAGAGTGAAATAGAACCAAGGGACAGAGTTACTTTCCAGATGATACTTTGCAAAATCCTGGATGCAGATGTGCTCATAAAAACCCTTTGGGCCTAAGTCGGTTTGAATTGGTATTCTATTATTTACAACAGGAAGAAGTCTGAAAATAACACTGTACCTAGTTAAATAATTCTATAGACATTTTCTCTTCTTACTATGTGTCTATATCTGATATTCTCACTTAATTTGTAAGTTCCCTGAGGCCCCTTCAAAGGACTCAATCTCCTTTGTTATTTATCATAACACGTAGCACTATCCCTGGGACATAATAGATTCTCAATAAATAATTGGTGATTAAGTCCTCGCTCCCTCAACCATCCTCTACCATTTCGGCATTTGGGACTCCAAGGTTCTAAGTGGAGTATATACTAGTGGGTGTATCCAGTAGTTTGTTTGTTTCCTTTTTCATGAAACTGAGTGTGTGTTTTTAGAAAATGTATGAAGTTTTTGTTTTGTATTAAAACCAACCCTCCGCTCCCAGACACACACATACACAAGAAAAAAAGCAGCCTCTTCAGACATCTCTATATCTCAGTACGCTCATTAGGAGTGTTTAATTATAAGCTGCTGGGGTTTGAATTACCACTCATTAGCTATGTGACTTGAGTAAAGCATGTCACCTCCCTGTGACTTAGTTTCCTTATATGTAAAGTGGATTCATAACAGACTTTACTTCATCACATTATTGTGATGAAGTAATACTTCACATTATTATTGTGACAGTCAAGTGAGTAAATACAGATGAAATATTTAAAACAGTCCACAGAGTAGGTTCTCAACAAATGCCAAATTTACATTGTGGATAAATGTAAGGATGAGTGAAGACTTTTCTTCATAGGGAAAGGAAATCCCTCCAAATGGTAGATGTATAGAACAAACAAGCAAAACACAACAACAAATGAAAACATTCTCATTTTCACTCACAGGTGCCATGTTTATTTTTCTCTGATGATTACTTAAAGGAATCGTAGAAGCCATTATTGGTGGAAACTGAATACATTTTTCGCATTGATCAGGTAGCAAAATGGTACTCACAAGGGTTTAGAGAATGTCCTTTTCATTTTAATATGAGTGACTGTCAGAACTGATAAGAAAATGGACATCTCATTTAGTCCAGATAGTTACACCATGAGCGCCAGCTCCATGGCTGGCAACAGACTAGGGAAGAGTCTGTGCCACTCTGAACCTTACTTGGCTCAATCTTGGGCATTGATCATCTATTGCAGTGGAGCTTTGCTGCTGGAACTCATTAAGAAGGAACCACTAAGAAGGAACCAACCTGCCTTTTCCTGAATTGATCCCATCATCATCACTGTCTCTTTCCATTTGACCCCTAAACTTACACTTTCCCTTTTGCTGTCTCCCTACTTGTTTTCAAGGCCAGTGCCTACATTTCGATTTCTCTACTGCTCCCCCATTTGTTTTAACAGGAAGAAACCATTTAAAAATTGGAGAAAGAATGAAAGATTTTTCCAAGGGCGACCATAGAATAGGCAGTAGTGTTCAAACTTAAAAATGGACCACTTATTTTTAAAGGGGAGAAAAAGCTTTCCAAATCTCAGAGAAAATATTTTATATCCTAAAATAAGAATCATTGAATGGTAGGGAAAACTTGGGGACATAAGATTCTTCCAGTTAAAATTATGGCTTTGCTCATTACTTGAGGTACAGCTTTGGGAGAGTGACATAGCTTCCCTGAGCCTCAAACTCTTGGTTTGTAAAATGAGGATATAGTAAGGACTGTCTGAGAGGATGGTTGTGGTGATCAAATGTGTTAGCATGTGAAGAGGATATGAGTTGCTAGACAAGCAGCAATTTTCTTTTCCCTTCTTTCCTTACACACGTTCTCCTTAGTAAAATATAGTAATTTACCTAAGAATAAATTTGATTAACTTCAAACTCTGCATTCCATCCTAGAATTCTCCAGAACTTCTAAATGATTTTTTTAAATTTGCACACATTAAGGTTCATTTTTTGTGCAGTAAACTTCAGTGGGTTTGGAAAATTGCATAATGTTATTTATTCACAGTTATAGTGTCACAGAATAGTTCCACTGTCCTATTCAGCTCTTCCTCTGTTTCTTCAGAACCCCTTGCAATCAGTTTTTGATGACAGTGAAATAAACTACTATAAACATTTGTATGCAGGTTTTTGTGAGGACATCAGCTTTCAAATCATGATTGAAATACCTAACAGTATGATGTTCAGACACATGGCAAGACTGTGTAGAGCTTTGTAAGAAACTGACATTCTTCCAAATTGCTGTCTTATCTAGTGGACCCTCCAAGGAGTATATGATTCCATAGGAGTCTGAGTCTTTGAATGACTTTGGCTGCGTGACAGACAGACTCTAAGGTATATCACAATAGTGTACACGTCTGGTATTCATGTGCTTGTGTAATTTTTTCCCCTTGAGTAATCATGGATCTGTGACTTTCTTCTACTCTCACGAACAGAATATAACCAAATCGGTGGGATATCACTTCCATAATTACTTCATGTTACATACATCTGCATCTTGCTAGCAGCCTTGCTCTAGAGGATCTCCTTTCAGGATTAATGAAGTAAGTGATCACATAATTAAAACTCACATGGGAAGGAATGGGGATCAGCCTACAGGAACTTCAGGTGACCTTTTGGAGCTAAGGACAGCCTCTAGCTGACAGCGAACAAGAAGCAAGGTCCTTGGTTCTACAATTATAGGAAGATAATTCTGCTGACAATCTGAGCTTAGAAGTAGGTTCCTCTCTGGTTGATCCTCTATGTGATAACCTAGCCCTAGTTCAACACTTTGATTGCAGCCTGTTAAGACAATTACACAGAGGAACTAATTATGCCCATATGCCTGGCCCAAGGAAACTGTAAGTGCAATTTTCATTGTCATCTGTCTTAACATCTTAGTGGTTTACTCGTTAATTAATGAGTTAAGTAAAATATTTGACACTTGTTAATTTGATGTTGTATTAGTTAGGATTCTCCAAAGGAACAGAACTGATAAGATGTGTATAAATGTGGGGGGAGGTTTATTATAAGGGATTGGCTCCTGAAACTATAAAGCCTGGAGAGTTGAAAATCTGCAGTGTTGGCCAGCAGCCAGAGACCCAGGAGAGCCAGAGGTGCAGCTCCTGTCTGAAGGTAGTCTGCTGGATAATTCCCTCTTGCTCAGATATGCCAGTCCTTTTATTCTAGCCAGGCCTTCAACAGATTGAATGAGGGCTGCCCACATTTTGGAGGAGAACCTACTTACTGAAATTCATGAATTTAAGTGTTAACTTCATTCCAAAACACTCTGCAAGTTGACACATAAAATTAACCGTGACAGATATTTATATGAGACTGAGGATTTTTTCAATAAATTATCTTTTAACAGAAGGGTAAGAAGTGTTAGCAACCGTGTTGAAGTGTTGCCATTTCAGAAGACTTCACTGAGATATAAGTAAGAGGACAAGCCCTGTGGAAAATCAGAACATTACAGGAAGAGGTACCAGTGAGTGCAGAGGCCTGGTGTAAGAGTGCACTTCTCTAAAAACAGGCAGGAGGCAAGTGTGGCTGGCACAGTGAGAGCACAGGACAGAGGAGCAAGGAAGGAGGTTGGAGCTATAATGGAGTGACAGATCATAGGCCACTGAAAAGATGCAGGATGTGGGATTGTAACTTAGAGTGAAATAGTTAGCCATTTCATGGTATGAACAGAGAAATAATTGCAATTTTTTTTTGATATTATTTCAATTCAAATAGGCCTTAATGGCAAAAAGTCAGGTACTATTTCAGGCATGCCCAAGATGCCATTTAAACTGCAGTTCAAAGTATTTACGTGAATTATTGAAGATCACAAAGGTAGCAAGTGAAGGAGACAGATCCGTTTCTCTTTTCCCTATGATATGCTGACATCCCGGTCACTCTCAGCAGGAATCATCAAATTAGTCTAGGCAGGAAAAGACCCAACTCCTCTTTTCTTTTCATTGAGCTCAGGACTAGGATTTGTGTGCAGTGATGAAAGCCACTTCTGCCTCCTACTAATGCTCTTTGGCTTAAAAATGTCAGCTTGTTCATTTTCCCAGATTTCAATCTACTCAGTGATATAACGAAACATGCTTTTTCCCCCTTTCCTCCAGTCAAGAGGATAAGAAATATTTCCCTGGATGATGCTGTTACAATATTCAACAGCAGCTCTCCGGAGAGAAAGGATAATTCAAAATCTTAAATAAGATACTCAATTTGAGATTAGTTAAGTGGTTATTTGGCTGAAAGGGATTTGACAAACAAGAAGCCCTTGTTATCTGTCTTCAGGTAAAGGAAATATTCAGTTGGATTTAATTAGCAGTGGGATTTTTAAAAATGAGGATTCTAAGATCAAGTGCAAAATACGGGTCTGTGAGTCCCAAGTATATTTTCTCAGAGATCATAGTTAATATACAGACTGTAGTCATGCATTTTATTAACAGTTATGGTCTCGATCAATTCATTTTAAAATCACACAGCTTTCAAGTCTGGTAATTTTAGGCTTGGAAGAACATATATCATGAATAAATGTTGGCACTGAGTTTCTTTAGAATTCCCCAGTAAGCATATTCGGCCCTGCCATGGCAGAAATACTTGCCGGTTAAAGTAAGCTCTTGTCTTTGGATTGTTTTTGTAAGGATTTCTTCATGGGGCCTGGTGGCTCAAAAACAAGGATACCATTGACCAAAATCTCAATGATGATGAAAAAATATATACAAGTTCTAGCAGTGGGAGACAGAGAGTAGCTAGTTTTGCACTGTGAATTTTTCACATGTTCTAAGTGTGGGAAGACCTAGGCTACTTCCTCATTTGTCCTTTTGTCCCCCACTATTCTTACCCCTGGTGTGGAAGAAGCCTTTAAGCATGACATATCAAAATTCTACTCTGAAAGACTGTGGGTATTAGAAAGTAAGAGGCTTGCTTGTTTTTGCAATACTTCATCCATGAAGAATGTGAGCATTTAATGCAAAAGATGCGTAATGGAAAAATGTAGCAGCTGTGAGGTAAAGTCATCCCCAAGGAAAAAGTAATAGAAAGGAAGAGAGAGACAAAAGAAGGGAAATGTGAACTCTGGATTGCTATGTGAACCCCAGGTGTCCTTGTAACATTGATGGGAGAGGCAAGAGGATAAGACAAAAAAAAAAAAAGATTTTCTCTGGCTTCTGAAAATTATGGGGTTTATGGAAAGCTTTCTGAGATGCTATCATGCTTTTCCACATTTATAGGACATAAGTGTATGTTAACATGTTTATTTTTTGTTGTTGCTGCTTTTTGAGATGGAGTCTCACTCTGTTGCCTGAGCTGAAGTGCAAT
>NW_012101809.1:8257262-8270291 GCF_000951045.1 Mandrillus leucophaeus
TGGGAAGGAATGGGGATCAGCCTACAGGAACTTCAGGTGACCTTTTGGAGCTAAGGACAGCCTCTAGCTGACAGCGAACAAGAAGCAAGGTCCTTGGTTCTACAATTATAGGAAGATAATTCTGCTGACAATCTGAGCTTAGAAGTAGGTTCCTCTCTGGTTGATCCTCTATGTGATAACCTAGCCCTAGTTCAACACTTTGATTGCAGCCTGTTAAGACAATTACACAGAGGAACTAATTATGCCCATATGCCTGGCCCAAGGAAACTGTAAGTGCAATTTTCATTGTCATCTGTCTTAACATCTTAGTGGTTTACTCGTTAATTAATGAGTTAAGTAAAATATTTGACACTTGTTAATTTGATGTTGTATTAGTTAGGATTCTCCAAAGGAACAGAACTGATAAGATGTGTATAAATATGGGGGGAGGTTTATTATAAGGGATTGGCTCCTGAAACTATAAAGCCTGGAGAGTTGAAAATCTGCAGTATTGGCCAGCAGCCAGAGACCCAGGAGAGCCAGAGGTGCAGCTCCTGTCTGAAGGTAGTCTGCTGGATAATTCCCTCTTGCTCAGATATGCCAGTCCTTTTATTCTAGCCAGGCCTTCAACAGATTGAATGAGGGCTGCCCACATTTTGGAGGAGAACCTACTTACTGAAATTCATGAATTTAAGTGTTAACTTCATTCCAAAACACTCTGCAAGTTGACACATAAAATTAACCGTGACAGATATTTATATGAGACTGAGGATTTTTTCAATAAATTATCTTTTAACAGAAGGGTAAGAAGTGTTAGCAACCGTGTTGAAGTGTTGCCATTTCAGAAGACTTCACTGAGATATAAGTAAGAGGACAAGCCCTGTGGAAAATCAGAACATTACAGGAAGAGGTACCAGTGAGTGCAGAGGCCTGGTGTAAGAGTGCACTTCTCTAAAAACAGGCAGGAGGCAAGTGTGGCTGGCACAGTGAGAGCACAGGACAGAGGAGCAAGGAAGGAGGTTGGAGCTATAATGGAGTGACAGATCATAGGCCACTGAAAAGATGCAGGATGTGGGATTGTAACTTAGAGTGAAATAGTTAGCCATTTCATGGTATGAACAGAGAAATAATTGCAATTTTTTTTTGATATTATTTCAATTCAAATAGGCCTTAATGGCAAAAAGTCAGGTACTATTTCAGGCATGCCCAAGATGCCATTTAAACTGCAGTTCAAAGTATTTACGTGAATTATTGAAGATCACAAAGGTAGCAAGTGAAGGAGACAGATCCGTTTCTCTTTTCCCTATGATATGCTGACATCCCGGTCACTCTCAGCAGGAATCATCAAATTAGTCTAGGCAGGAAAAGACCCAACTCCTCTTTTCTTTTCATTGAGCTCAGGACTAGGATTTGTGTGCAGTGATGAAAGCCACTTCTGCCTCCTACTAATGCTCTTTGGCTTAAAAATGTCAGCTTGTTCATTTTCCCAGATTTCAATCTACTCAGTGATATAACGAAACATGCTTTTTCCCCCTTTCCTCCAGTCAAGAGGATAAGAAATATTTCCCTGGATGATGCTGTTACAATATTCAACAGCAGCTCTCCGGAGAGAAAGGATAATTCAAAATCTTAAATAAGATACTCAATTTGAGATTAGTTAAGTGGTTATTTGGCTGAAAGGGATTTGACAAACAAGAAGCCCTTGTTATCTGTCTTCAGGTAAAGGAAATATTCAGTTGGATTTAATTAGCAGTGGGATTTTTAAAAATGAGGATTCTAAGATCAAGTGCAAAATACGGGTCTGTGAGTCCCAAGTATATTTTCTCAGAGATCATAGTTAATATACAGACTGTAGTCATGCATTTTATTAACAGTTATGGTCTCGATCAATTCATTTTAAAATCACACAGCTTTCAAGTCTGGTAATTTTAGGCTTGGAAGAACATATATCATGAATAAATGTTGGCACTGAGTTTCTTTAGAATTCCCCAGTAAGCATATTCGGCCCTGCCATGGCAGAAATACTTGCCGGTTAAAGTAAGCTCTTGTCTTTGGATTGTTTTTGTAAGGATTTCTTCATGGGGCCTGGTGGCTCAAAAACAAGGATACCATTGACCAAAATCTCAATGATGATGAAAAAATATATACAAGTTCTAGCAGTGGGAGACAGAGAGTAGCTAGTTTTGCACTGTGAATTTTTCACATGTTCTAAGTGTGGGAAGACCTAGGCTACTTCCTCATTTGTCCTTTTGTCCCCCACTATTCTTACCCCTGGTGTGGAAGAAGCCTTTAAGCATGACATATCAAAATTCTACTCTGAAAGACTGTGGGTATTAGAAAGTAAGAGGCTTGCTTGTTTTTGCAATACTTCATCCATGAAGAATGTGAGCATTTAATGCAAAAGATGCGTAATGGAAAAATGTAGCAGCTGTGAGGTAAAGTCATCCCCAAGGAAAAAGTGATAGAAAGGAAGAGAGAGACAAAAGAAGGGAAATGTGAACTCTGGATTGCTATGTGAACCCCAGGTGTCCTTGTAACATTGATGGGAGAGGCAAGAGGATAAGACAAAAAAAAAAAAAGATTTTCTCTGGCTTCTGAAAATTATGGGGTTTATGGAAAGCTTTCTGAGATGCTATCATGCTTTTCCACATTTATAGGACATAAGTGCATGTTAACATGTTTATTTTTTGTTGTTGCTGCTTTTTGAGATGGAGTCTCACTCTGTTGCCCGAGCTGAAGTGCAATGGCATGATCTCAGCTCACTGCAACCTCTGCCTCCTGGGTTCAAGCGATTCTCCTGCCTCAGCCTCTCGAGTAGCTGGGATTACAGGTTCCCACCACCATGCCTGGCTAATTTTTGTATTTTTAGTAGAGATGAGGTTTCACCATGTTGGCCAGGCTGGTCTCAAACCTCTGACCTCAGGTGATCCACCTGCCTTGGCCTCCCAAAGTGCTGGGATTGCCTGTGCCAGGTCCATATTTTTTTAAGTTCAAAAGAATGCCTTACATATAATATAAGGCTTAGAAGATGAATATATGCATGCATTTATCTTTCAATTATTTCAGGATATAACTGTAGCCAGCTCATAAAGGTTTGTGAGAACTGATGGCTGAGTTTTTCTGGAACTTGTGAGGCAGTTATTAACTACAGGTAGCTTGAAATTGGCCAGGGTAGAAATATTTACACACTGGAATCCAGCAAATGGGACACATCAGGGTTTCCACCCACTCACCCACATGGAGAGCCAGCTGTTAAAACCTTTCTCAGCACACTACTGAGGTTTTCCTCTCACTGTTCAACTCCATGCCATGTGCTTTTCTTCACTCCCCATCCTGCTTATAACCTTCTCCTAGATATCACAGACAGCACAATCTCTGAACACACTTATCCCCACCCAGTCCAGCTCCTTCCTGACCTCTCACAGCATTTGGCACTGCAGACTGACCTCATCTTCCCTTTCCTCCTGCTATCATGTCGCGTGCAATTCTGAACTATTTTCTTGATTCCTTTCAAAAGTTCTGTTTTTTCCTCCTTCTTGTAAATGTATCCATTTTTCAAGAGGCTAAACCAAAACATCTTCACTCCTTCCCCTTTGGCCAAGCCACTCCTTGCCTAGTTTATATTATTGCTTATTTATATTATTGCTTATCCCCTATTTTTCATGGTTCAGTTCCAGGTTAATATTTCAACAGCCTGCTAGGTGTTTGCATATGGGAGGCCCACTGATAGTACAAAGTCAGTCCTTCCAGAAGCAAACACATTATCTCTCTGTGTCTCCCCAACATGTCCTCTAACTTCTTTATTCTTGCCAATGACGTCATCATCTGACCAGTCCCATCTACCCTATCTGATGACGACAGATAATTTAAAAATAAGAAAATTTTGAATAGTTCTTAACATCTAATTTACTGAAAGTCTTGCTAAAAACAACCCTCATAATTTATCCTCATATTTGTTGCTTCTGACATTCCTCTTGTTCAACACATTGCCTTAGCCGAGCTCTGCTTGTTTGGCCTCTTTACCATTGCACCAGACTTTTGATTTGTTTTCCTGCCACAAATATCTGTTGGAATGGAAGGCATCAGAGGTAAGATAAAAATCTCTAAGACATTCCAATGATAAACCATCTATATTAGTCTTATTAATAATTCATGTCCCTAAGTTCTTTGCTATCTCCCCCGTAAGAGTTGGAGCCCAATTCCTTCCTCTGACTCCTGCCCCTGTCCATGTTTGAGAGTGGGCGGGACTTAGCGATCCATTTTTTTTTCTTTCTTTTTTTCCCCTTGAGACCGAGTCGTAGTCTCACTCTGTTGCCTAGGCTGGAGTGCAGTGGGCGATCTCGGCTCACTGCAACCTCCGCCTCCTGGGTTTAAGCGATTCTTCTGCCTCAGCCCGCCGCCTAGCTGGACTACAGGTGCCCACCATCACGCCTGGCTAATTTTTTGTATTTTTAGTAGAGACAGGGTTTCGCTGTGATAGCCAGGATGGTCTCAATCTCCTGACCTTATGATCTGCCCGCCTTGGCCTCCCAAACTGCTGGGACTACAGGCGTGAGCCACCACTCCCAGTCAGTGGCCCATTTCTAATAATAGAGCAGAAGTGACAGCATGCAACTTCAGGGACTAGGTCATTAAAAGCACGAGGCTTCCTCCTCATTCACTTTCTCTTGGAATGCTCTAGGGGAAGCTATGTCATGAAATGTCATGAAGACAATTAGGCAGCCTGTAGAAAAGCCCATGTGGGGAGGAACTAAATGTTCCAGTAAAAGTCATGAGATTGCGCTATCTTGGGGGATGCTGCAGCCCACTCAAGTCCGCGCATGATTGTAGTACTAGCCGACAGTTTGACCACAGCCTCATAAACTCTGAGTCAGAATCACCTAGTTTACTCACTCCTGGATTTCTACCTCTTTGAAACTGCAGAAATAACAATGTTGTTTTAAGCTGCAAAATTCTGGGGCAATATCTTATGCAGTGATAGATAACTAATATACCATCCATCTTACAATCTGCTCCAAAGTAAACTTTAAAAGCGGGGTTCTGAGTATACCACTTCACTGCTAAAAACTAGTTCTAAAGGCTTTGGAATTGAATTTTCTTCTCAATAAAGACCTATCTTTTTAGTCTGTTAAGGCCTTCCATGATCTATCACCAACCCATCTCTTCAGCTTTATATCCCAGAATACTCTCTATTGCCATTGCTGTTTCAGCCAATATGAAAGATGATCTATTCTCTGTTTAATATGCTCTTTCCTATCTTAATCCTGTTCCTAAAAGAAATGTAGTCAACTTTTTCATGATGATCACAGAGGCTTTTATCTTCATCATTATTTAAAACCTTTTTCCTTAAGGAAATACAGACATGAATGCTTCTCTTAAGTACAGCAGAAGGATAGAGACTTAGAATGAAAGATGAAGATAAGAATATATTTTGGGTCAACGGGGCACAGTGGCTCACACCTATAATCACAGCACTTTGGGAGGCCGAGGCAGGTGGATCACTTGAGGTCCGGAGTTTGGGACCAGGCTGGTCAACATGGCGAAACCCCGTCTCTACTGAAAATACAAAAAATTAGCTGGGTGTGGTGGTGCATACCTGTAATCCCAGCTACTCAGGAGGCTGAGGCAGGAGAATCGCTTGAACCCAGGAGGTGGACGATGCTGTGAGCCGAGATCACGTGCCACTGCTCTCCAGCCTTTGCAGTAGAGTGAGACGCCATCTCAGAAAAAAAGAATATGTTTTGGGTCATCTGGTATTTCTGCAGATGAGTACACTGGAATAACTGTTTTGGTTGGTCAGGAGTGCGACTCTGTCCTCTTTTCTGCTCTCTCTATTGACTTTGGGCCCACTTCTTCCAGAGCTGCTATTTCTGAACTGTGTCAGGGTGTCCACCACTCTGGCTCTGCTTGACCAGGATGTATATGGAACCTCCCTGATATTAAAAAAATTGTTCTCTATGGCATTCATCACCTGGCTAGAGAAATTTATCTCTAATCCTTTTCTTTATTCTCCTTTATCTGTTTATCTCTTTTATCTGTTATATGTGTAAGTGCTGTTCTTCATGCTTTTACTTTGAGGAAAGTGTACTTATGCAAAAACAGTTAACATTCTGAATTTTACTAAAAAAAAAACCACACACACACACAAAAAACAACTCTATCTCAGTCCTTAGGCACTAGTAGCTGCTGTGGCAAAGGCAGAATTTTGATTTCTCCTGCCTGGTGCTTTTGGGTTTACAATGGGGGCATTTCAAGTCCTGTTATACTCTGTCCATTTAATCTTAATTTAGTCATGTGAATAAATTGAGGCCTGTTCTTGCTAGACTCTCCCATGGGAACAGAATAGTTAGGCCTGAGTCAGCCATCTGATATGCCTTTAAAGTAGGCAGTGACTTATAAATGCTTCCATCCTCCTGAGGTGCCAAACATCATTTGATTTTTTTAAATCTGGAAGATAAAATAGTTATATTTTCTTCTTCAAGACTGTCACATAATTGTGTGACATTTCTTAGAAAATGACAATCTACCAGCTTTCCTATATGAAAAAAAGTCTATAGTCTGGGGTACCGATGACGTGTGCTGGGTAATTTTGTGTGCCTACTTGACTGGGCAATAGTGCCCAGTTGTTTGGTCGAACACAGTCTAGATGTTGCCATGACAGCATATTTTTTTTTGTTTTTTTTTGTTTTTTTAGATCTGAATATCATTTAAATCAGTAGACTTTGAGTAAAGCAGATTACCCTTCATACTGTGGGTAAGCCTCACCCAGTTAAACACCTTAAGAGAAAAGACTGTGCTCCCAGGAGGAAGAATGAATTGTCTTAGGAATCAAGACTGCAACATCAACTCTTGTTGGGATTTGTAGCCTGCCAGCCTGTCCCGTGGATTCCAGTCTAAGGCCCCATTATCATGTGAGCCAATTATTTAAAATAAATCTCTCTCTATATGTATATATCCTATTGGTCCTATTTCTCTGAAGAACCCGAACTAATACATGACAATACTGCATTTATGCCGTGTTTATCATTTATTAACTTAAACAACCAGGTATAAACATTTGTACTGTTGTACTGCTACTAGTATTGCTTACTACTGCAACGGCTCCTAACCAGCATTCATTGAGCGCTTAGTACATACCAGACCCTTCACTAAATATTTTCTGTAGATTATATTTTTTAAACCACACATGAACCATTTGAAATTGCTGTATATTACATTTTATATAATTGGGTTGAAGGAGAAAAAGAAGAATTTTTTTAAAAAAAGAGAGAAGAGGAAGGGCCAGGAAAGAAAAGAAAGAAAAGAAAACCTTGTTGGCCTACAACAATCAGCAAGAGGAAGATCTAGGACATTAATTCAGATCCAACTCCAAAAGGCATATTGGTACCAGTCCCCTGACCTTTGGTGCAGGACAATCCATTAGTAACTTGCGAATTGAGGCTCTGCCATTAGAGACCCCGTGCACATTGATAAAAATCTCCTTTTGTAATTTCATTCACTAGCCTTACTAGAGCAATTTCTAAGTAGCTGGCCATGGTGAGAAATGAGTTAATCCTGAACTGAACAAATAAGAATGGCTAGTTATTACCAAAAGGCAGTCTAGGAATCACATCTCCAGAATGGCCTGCTTCTTTAGAATAATTGAAATGTAGAAGAGTCGCACTCCATTTAGTTTATTTATGTGGCATCATTGGGCCGTTAAGAGTTTTACAAAAATAAGGCTTTTTTTTTTTTCATTTAAAAATAACTGAAGCATTTCACTTTAAATGCCAAAAGCAATTTAATAATTGTCAATGGATCTTTAGAAAATATACTATACTCATGGCCCCTCCCCCACCAAGAAAAAAAGACTCAACACAATTCAAATGATCTTTCTGAAGCAGAACCACCATTATGACTATATACCTTTTGTTCATAGAGACACCTTCTAGGACTGCTTACATATTTAAGACTTTTTTATTCCTTCATTAAAGTGCCTTTGATGTCTGGGATTTTATATATTTCTCTGCCTCTTATAACTTTTATTTTTTTGAGACCCAGTTTTACTCTGTCATCCAGGCTAGAGTGCAATGTCGCGATCTAGGCTTACTGCAAGCTCTGTCTTCCAGCTTCAAGAGATTCTTGCTTTAAGAATCCTGCCTTAGCCTCCCAAGTACCTGAAACTACATGCACATGCCACCACACCTGGCTAATTTTTGTATTTTTAGTAGAGACAAGGTTTTGCTATGTTGGCCAGGCTGGTCTCGAACTCCTGACCTCAAGTGATCCACCTGCCTTGGCCTCCCAAAGTGCTGGGATTACAGGCATCAGCCACTACTCCCAGGCCTCTTACAACATTTTGATTACCTTATGCCATCTGCTGGTACCTCTCACCAATGTTATCAGCAGTCCTTATTGCTTCTGTGCAATGTATTTCAATCCAAAACCATTATGTTTACCAACATCTTCTTTTCAAAGAGAATTGTTACACTTCCGACTCCAAATCTCACATTTAACTCCTCTTTATTTCTGGTTTCTCGTGTTTAACATATTACCAAATTTTCCTGATGTCACTTTCTCCAATTATTTTTTCAAAGTTTTATTTTGTTTTTGACATGTAATTGTACACAATTTAATTCTTATGTGACATATTCATACATACAATTTTCAGACAAGATTTATTAAAGTGTAAGCATTCCCCTCTCTTCCCTTCATCTAGTTGTTTAAAAGGAACCTTTTGGAATGAAGAATCAGGTGAATGGGTAGAGACTAGACCAGAGATTAGATTTAAGCAGCAATCTAAACTGATTTACACAATAAAGAACCCAGGGAGGTGAGTGCAGGCCTAAGTGGAAGATAAAGAAAAAGCTGGAGGAGTGCAGGTTTGACTGAGAGACTCCCAAGCAGTTGTGAGGGGAAAATTGGGAGGTGTAAAAAAAGGTGCTTTTCAGAATTGTTGCTGGAGTTATGAGTCATGTCCCTAGCAATATTCCTTGAAAGATGCAAGTGAGGGTTAGAGATTTTTTTTTTTTTTTATTACTAGTTGATGACTAGATTGCTACTTTTAAAGTTATACGCTTCAGAGACTGTCGTGTGATTCAGTATTCAGATTGTGTTTGTTGGATGAGTGAATGAATAGACTAATAAACAAACGCTTTCTTTTTCTTTTTCTCTTCCTTTTCATTGATGTATTTATTTTTGAGACAGGGTCTCACTTTGTCACCCAGGCTGGAGTGCAGTGCAGTGGAGCAATCACAGGTCACTACAGCCTCAGCCTCCCCTGGCTCAGGTGATCCTCCCACCTCAGCCTTCTGAATAGCTCAGACTACAGGCGTGCACCATCACACTTGGCTAACTTTTTCCCAAGACAGGGTTTCGCCAGGTTGCCCAGGCTGGTCTCGAACTCCTGGGCTCAAGCAATCCGCCTTCCTCAGCCTCCCAAAGGGCTAGGATTACAGGCATGAGCCACTGTGCCTGGCCTCAAATGCTTTATTTTTCACGGGTTAAGAGAGACATCTCATGGCTTCCAACCATGGATTTTGTGGAAGTTATTTTTCCCACAGTTCTTGAATTTTTTTCTACTCATTCTAACAATCTTGGCTGCATTCTGCATAGATGGGGATAGAGGAAGGTGCCATGGAGAAAAGAACCAAGATTAGCAATGTGGGTTAGGAAAGAAGATGCAGGAATCTTTGCTTTGCTGTTAACTTATGTGTTCATGAAGAAATTGTTGAAACTTGATCATATGAGGTGTTGGTCAAGTCGATGGTCTAGCATGATGTATAGCACATAATCAGCACCCAAAAATACCTAGAGAATTACTTCTAATTTCCCTCTGGGCTCTAGAATTCTCTGCATCTATGATTCTACCGAAGCAGTGCTGACTTGATTCTTAATATAGATAATCCCTGAGATCTGAAAATTTGAACTCACGCTGAATTACTTTCTGCCTCTGCTTCCCAGGAGTGGATGGCAGTCCCATTTGTAATGCCTCTGAAATTATGCAGAGTGGGCTATTGTAATATGCTTAATAAACTATCCTGGCATCACTTTTGTTTTGTTCCTAGAAACTGCCTACCACACATTCTACCAAAAAGAGCACATCTGCATATACACAAAGTACACAAACCTGCTGGGTTCACCAAAAAGTTTCGTCTGCAAAAGAGTTCAAGGCAAGTTGGTTACATGTTCACTCACTTTATTTATTGTCCCCTAAAACTATGCAAAGCTAGGACCAAGTCAATATTGATAACAAAGAAAAAAAGATAATGCGGAGAATGTGGAGGGAAAGAAAGTATAGACAAAAGTTCATTTGAACCTGATAACAAATGGGCGGTTGCTTTTATTTAGGTGGCCCTTCTTCATGCCAGTTTTGAGGGACTGTCAAGGAAGCTCTGAAACTACTAGATAATCAATCCCCAGAGAATCTGGAGGAACTGGAATCCACTGTGTCCCAGAACCAGTGCCACCAAGGATTAAAGCATGTTCGGAGTCACCAGTTCAATCTGGGAGGTTAGGATGCTGTTAGATGTGGGTCTGGTATGCCTGAGATTAGCTCTGAACACATATTTTTGGTGAATCTCAGCTATTACTTTGTCTTCACTGCATGGCTTAGACATGCAGACCTGACACCTGGCCTTCGCCTCAGTTTTTTGCTGAGACTCCAGATACCTGACAATGACCCCTTGAACCCAGATGCCCTGATTTGTCTCTGCCACCTTCTGTCCTACAGAGTTAGCCTTTGCCTACCTCCCATCCCAGGTCTCTTATTCATAACAGACTGATATTGATTATTGTGGATACCCAGGGACCACCTGGCTTACAACCACCAGCTAGATTGCTGACATAATCACTGATTGGAACCTTGAGGTGTTTCACCTATGGGCTTGGGTGCAGCACAGCCCATGTTTTGTATGCCTCTTCAGACACTACATTAAATTCAAGAAGCAGTCTCTTTGATGGGTCAGTCCTGCCCCACCAGTCCTATCCTGTCTTGCTTTCTTATTCCTTCCCACTTGAGTTTCAAAATGCCTCATGACTCACCAGGACATCCCAAACCAGTTCTTTGCTATTTGCAATAATACTGTGGGTTCTCATCAGTTAACAAAAACATATATATTCATATATATATATATATATGTATGAACAAAACCAACCAAACCAAAAAAAACAAAACCTAAGGAAGGGAGAGAATCCAACTTACAGAATTACCATATTATTAAATGAAAATGTCCAATTTTCTACAAAAAAAAAAAAAAAAGCTTAGTAAAATGTTTTCAAATATAATAGAGCCACAAGGCTTCATTCTGTATTAAAGAAATTTTCCAGTCATGGACCAAAGTGGAGAAGGAAGTTCTTGCCCTACAATGAGGTCACTGAAGAGAAACTTCACGCATGAGCATGGGAATTACGTAGCGGATCCCATCACTGATAGGTTAAGCCATATCTATATATATGGCTTATATGTAGCACTCTGGGTGCTGTATGAGCTGCTGGGTTTCGGATGACTTAGTGTTGGTATTTGGAAAATACTTACTCTATATCCACTTGTTTACTGAAGTGAGTAGCAAATATCAGTTCTTTAGTTCCAGAGAGCTTAGATGGCCCACTTCCCCTGTGTACCATATCAACTAAGGTCGAAAGGAATAAGTCTCTATTTGTGTAACTCAAAGTAGGGCTGAGGCAGAATCTGGTATATGCATTTAGACAAATAGCTCTTTCCCTCATGTAAACTCTTTCCAACAACCACATTTGGAGCAGAGAACTGCATGAGCATGCAGTTTTGTTGTTTTGAACCACCTCTTATTTGCAGTTTACCTGTAGGAAGACTGGAGGAGTGTATGGGTAGAGTGAAAGAGGATTGGGAATCATGGGTTGAAATTCTGACTTTCCTACTTTACTGGCCATGTGATCTTGGACAAGTGAACTGAACTTTCCAGACTGATGCTTTCACATTATAAAATAACATACCTACCTTAAAGTGTTTGCAGGTTTTAAATCATGTATTCCATTATTACTTACAACGTAGTGAATGTACCACAAATCACCAACTTTAACTCTTCTCCTTTCCTATAGCCCGTTGCCCTCTACTATGAATCAAACTATTCATTCTTCTGTCTGTCTCAACACTGTTTAGACTATATTTGTGTAAATTCAAGACGCTAAAAAGAAGATATATTTATAGTACCTTTGGAAATAACATCTAGAATGATGCACTAAACAAAGTAACTTTCTGATTTGCCTGTCATATTAAAACAAACCGAATCTGCCCTCCTAGATATCCTAGCAGCAATGTCAGACTATTTCTATAGAAAAATCCCATCTCAGGTTAATTATTTCTCATGTGCTTGCCAGTGTAGTACTTTAACCAGAGAGAGATTTTATCACTTACATCTACCCTCCCTCTCCAGATGCCCAGATTTGCTTCCATAAATCCCTAGGGACATCTATTAAATCCCAACCAGGAGAAAAGTTCCGCAGAGCAAGAAGGAAGAATTGAATCTTTTCTGGGCATTCTTCTAGACAGAAACTTGGCCATGCATGTCACTAAGGACGACTGTGTCTGCCTTGCTTTTGTGCCATCTGAAATGCAGCACACTGAAGAATTCAGAAAACAGTCTATGTTGTATTGAGCAGTTTTCTGATTTAATCGAGCACGTATGTGGGCTTTGATATGGAACAGATCCAGTGGGGTTTCTAAGTTTCCCAAGCTTCAGGCCCACCTAGTTTTCAAGTCTTCTTGACCCACTCTTTGAATTAGCCCAATCCTTCAATTATTATATACCCTAAAGATGAGATTGACATAGTATTCATCTTTTAGGAAAAAATACAGCACTGAAGAAAAGTGAGCATTTTGGTGTCACACAGACCTGCTACTCCATGATCATGATGAACAACTGAATCATTTCAGTTCTCCAAACTCCACTTTCACCAATGTAAAAGAAGAAAATCATTCCTTCTTCGACAGTTTGTGTGGATTAAATGAGATAATGGGTACACAGATGACACATTATGTTCAAAATGGTAGCTGCTTTACCTTTACTATTTTTGCATCAATACATTTCTTTTTTT
>NW_012101809.1:8270489-8302348 GCF_000951045.1 Mandrillus leucophaeus
GTGTTCGCCAGGATGATCTCGATCTCCTCACCTTGTGATCTGCCCGCCTCGGCCTCCCAAACTGCTGGGATTACAGGCATGAGCCACTGCGCCTGGCCTCACATCAATATAGTTTTCATTCACAACTTCCTCATTCTACACTTTTGCTTCATCACATCTTTCATTTTTAGGTAACTTTGAACTGTGTGCTTGGGAATTAAAATCTTGGTAGCTTTTGCCCCTTTGCACTTAGTAGTCACATGTGCTCACGCCAGTGTTTGGCCCTGGACTTTTCACTGCGACTTTGGTTCACTCACAACCTCACTATCAGCATTGCTTCTGTGCCCTAGCCTTGGCGAAAGAGAATCTCCTGCCTCCAGTTATTCAGCAGACACTTGGTGAGGCTAGTCCCTGTCATTAGTCAAGTATGTATGTATGTATGTATGTATGTATGTATGTATGTGCATGTGAGTATTATATCTTGGTGCTGTTACTAACTAAGGTTGGCATTCTTCTTGTGGCTGAAAGGTGTTAAGGAAAGTGAGTGACTGCTGGTTGGGCAATTAAGAAGGCTGCTACACAAGTTAAAGCAAAAGGGTATCTTCCAGCAGGTTCGCATCTTCTCCCCTAGAAATAACTCTTCTGCCTTCACTTCTCTTGCTTACCCCAGTCATGATTACTGAGGAACAACAACATCTTCAGACAGTATTGGTTTGCAATACTCAACACACAGTCAAGCAATGGGTCTAGGCCCATTAATAGCAATGTTTCTGTATGTTTATGACCCATAGCTAACTACCATTACCATATTGCTGTTTTATATCTATGCAAGAGTGTTCACTTCTGTGTGTATGTGCCCATATCTAAATAATGTTTAGGCTGGGTGTGGTGGTTCACACCTGTAATCCCAGCACTTTGGGAGGCTGAGGCAGGCGGATCACCGAAGGTCGGGAGTTCAAGACCAGCCTGAACAACATGGAGAAACCCAGCCTCTACTAAAAATACAAAATTAGCCAGGCGTGGTAGTGCATGCCTGTAATTCCAGCTACTTGGGAGGCTGAGGCAGGAGAATCACTTGAACCCGGGAGGCGGAGGTTGCAGTGAGCCGAGATCGCCCCATTGCACTCCAGCCTGGGCAACAAGAACAAAATTCCATCTCAAAAATAAATAAATAAAATAAAATAATGTATAAACAGGTATGTACACATACTTACCTTACATTTATACCATAAAATTGTATTAATTACATAAATGTATATATATGTCTGCATATATATGTGTGTGTGTACATGTATCTACATATATACACATGGATCACAGAGTTAAACAGTTTAAAAATTTTAAACATCTGAAATTTCATGAGTTAAACTGCAGGTGCCATAATTGCAAAAAATATTTGTATCTCGATATGAATTTAAATTGATAAACATAAGGTAAAAAATTGTCTTTAGATCTAGAGAAGTTGTTTTTAACTTATTAAAGGAATTTAAGTATATGCTGTCAACAATTATGAATTTTCCTATAACTTTTATATATTATTTACAATAATTACATAATTAACTTAATTAGCAAATATTAGAATATCTTAGAAAATATATAAACAAAGATGAAGGGAATTAAAACACCAATAGTTTTACAAGTTGGAAATAACTTGTGTTACTATTTTTCATCTCGTTCTGTCCTTATTTTCTGTACAAACTATGATACTACGTAAAGTCTTAAATTCTGCTTTCTCTTAATAGCACATGAAAAATTTCTCAAGTCCTTATTCTTTAGAAAAGTTTTAACAAAATTATATTTTATTATATGCATATATATTGTTTGTTAACTAGTTTATACATAGTGCTTACTGAATCCTTTTTCTGCATCTACAAGTTATTAATATTTACAGAAACAGAAAGATGTTATGAAGATAAATATAAATGCATATATTGAAATATTTTACTTAGTGTTGTTTATAAAGTGTTTTATGATTATCTAGAGGCCTTGAGTTTATTTTTAAACATTTCAAATCTTCAGCTGTTTTACTTTTCTTCAAATACTTCATAAATGTCTTTTTCACACCATGTTTTTTGTTGGTTTGTTTTTGGAGACAGTCTTGCTCTGTTGCCCAGGCTGGAGGGCAGTGGTGCAATCTTGGCTCACTGCAACCACCAACCGCCAGGCTCAAGCACTTCTCATGCCTCAGCCTCCTGAATAGCTGGGATTACAGGTGTGTATCACCACACCCAGCTATTTTTTGTATTTTTATTAGAGAAGGGGTTTCCCCATGTTGCCCAGGTTGATCTCAAACTCCTCGACCTCCCAAAGTTCTAGGATTACAGGTGTCAGTCACTGTGCCCGGCCAGCCATGTTTTTCTTTAACAAGGGGTTCTGACCACAACTTAACATTCCTTGGGCCAAAGCCTGTTTCTAAATATTTGTTGCTGGGGTAGATGGAAATTGGATGATGTTCTAACATCTGTGTAAATTAATAGGGCTGCCGATCCCTATACCGAAAGGTCTTAGTCTGAGATGACAATTTTAATGAGGATTGGCACGATTTCCTTATCTTTTTCCTGTGCTGTCAAGTAGGGTTTCTTCCCTCCACCCGTACTTTTAAACTACCACCTAAATTTTAGTCAGTTCTGCTATCAAGCAGTTTTGAAAATATAAATTTGTTCTACTGTAATTGATATATTAAGGAAGAATTTGAGGATAATTCAAATGCTGTGTTTGCTTATGCATGATTTTGTCAATGAGAAAAATTAGATGAATGCAGAAAACTGCACCCAGCTGAAACCAGCTGTGTAAAAGGACATAGAACGCGTGCACACACACACACCCACCCCTCAAACATCTACCAGCCCCGTCCACTTGCCTTGTGTATTACAGCTACATTGTCTGTATCTGGTGTTGCACATTTCCGTCAGATTTCAGGTAACTTCCCTCCTACCACTTCACAACAACTCACATGCTGTAAACATTCCAACGCCCACTCTCATAAGCAAACTTCAAGTGTTTTTCAAGGTAAGCATTTTGTGTATTTAACTATTCATTGTGTGTAAAACTATGCTACCATTTTTATTCGGTTTGTACCTTTTAAAAAATGTGTCCGGAGACACATTACACTGAGATATGACAAAGTTTTTGTGTGTTGTGCCCCAGCCTTTTCCCCTAAGCTTTCTGGGCTTTATTATGCCATTTGGCATAGAGTGGTAATTTTGGAAACACGTATGTTACATGATAGTACAACTGACTGTACAGATCATCTCTGGGAAAGACCCTGCTTGTGTGCAATGGAAAAGCTATTTTCCCTTAAACTCAAACATTTCTAATCGTTGTTTAGGTTCAAAATTGTTTTCTGGGCGCGGTTGTTCTAAGGTGGCTTTTGAACATATTGGGACAATGCATTTGTCTAAGTGGCTGTTTCCTTTTTAGCCTTCAGATCCTGAAGAGGTTTTCGTTCAGCATCCAGACATTTGTGTTTCCGAGGACCAACTCTCCCCATCTCCCACCCCCACCCCTAGTCACTCTGGCCGCCCTGTCACCTATCATGTTTATTTTTACATTTTGATAGATTGAAATTCTCCTGTATGTTTGACGGCATTGCATATGTTACATTAAATTATATTATTTGTTCATGGTTCCTACTCAGATATTAATTCATAAATGCAGACATGTCATCTGCCTTGTTCGCAGAAGATTCTCACTGCTTAAAACAGTGTCCACCACGTACTGATCAATAAATATCTCTATGCTGTAAAACACGGGTCCCTTTTCATGTGTTTAACATGAAAACTTTGTAACAGCCATTTGCTTGTATTTGTCCATCTGGAATTATTTTGGACTTCCCTACTATACAAGCCCCAGACTAACATGCATTTTCATAGTACTGTTAACTCCTTGGGGAATAGGTAATCAAATCCAGAAATCAAACTTAGACCTTTGTTTTTTATGCTAGTTTCTAGCCTTCTTTTTTTTTTTTCTTCTTCCTAAACTGCAATTATTTCACTTAATGTCTAAGAATAGCTCCGGGAATACAGCAGCTTGAGTGGTAACAGAGATGGGCAGGGATATGTTGATTCTTGACAAACACCAACTGAACATGTAATTAGAGGTGCTAGCTGGGTTAGAGGAATCGGACTGTGAACCACCTCAGAGATCATCGCTGAATAAAATGGACTTGCTCACAACACAAAGCTGAAAATCAAGGACTGAATTCCAGCAAACATTTATCTAGTGCCCCCTAATGGCAATGCCCAGTCCTAAGTGCTGAAATAATAAAATGAAAAAAATAAAATAAAGATGCTTCTTTAAATGAGTGTAGAATTTGGTAAGAAAGGCATAAGTGCCACACATAAACATACAGCCAAGTTCTAAATACGTGATGTTTAAAGAAAAATATGTGAACATAGTCACAGAGAAAGGAGCACCTACTATTTATTATTATTATTATTATTTGAGACAGTCTCACTTTGTCGCCCAGGCTGGAGTGCAGTGGCGCAATCCTGGCTCACTGCAACCTCTGCCTCTCGGGTTCAAGTGATTCTTGTGCCTCAGCTTCCAGAGTAGCTAGGATTACAGGCATGCACCACCACGCCCAGCTAATTTTTGTATTTTTAGTAGAGACAGGGTTTCACCATGTTAGCCAGTCTGGTCTCCAACTCCTAGCCTCATGTGAGCTGCCCGCCTCAGCCTCCTAAAGTGCTGGGATTACATATTATTTTTCAGACACAAGGTCCTGCTCTGCTGTCCAGGCTGGAGTGCAGTGGCATGATCGTAACTCACTGCAGACTGGAACTCCTGGGCTCAAGCAACTCCCCCAACCCCTCGCCTTGGCCTCCCAAAGCGCTGGGATTACAGGTGTGAGTTACAGTACCTGGTGCATTTGGGTTGGGGGAGATATATTGGTTATGATAAGGGCTGGCCATGAAAGGGGTGCTGTGCCAGTCACCTGCCTGTGTTCTCTCAAATCCATTTCCCACTCCCTCCCAGTTCACTTTGTATTCCAGAAAACAACATTTCCCACGCTCCACGGCCCACTGGCTTGTGGCTGGGTTTGTGCAGTTAAAAGGGACGGCAACAGCTGAGAGGACCAGAGCAAGGGAAAAAGCAAGCTACTTCTCCCTACCCCTCTGCTTGGGCAGCATCACAGGACAGGCGGTAGTCACGTCTCCTCTATGGCTCCAGCTCCTGCCAGACAAGTCCTCCACGACTGCAGCTTCAACCTGGTAGTCCTGGCTCCAGGGAACTGGTAATATCGGGCTCTCTCTAGCACACGGAAGTGAGAGGCTTCCTATTGAGGCTGATCTTAGGGTTGCCTCACCTGTTCCTATTTGGTATTTTTGTTCGTCCATTAACCCAGCACACATTTTGTGTATTAACTCCCCTCTGTTTGACATGTATAGGGATGCTTGCTGATTGCCTGACACAGGTGATACATTGCTCCTGATAGGTAGGAGGTGCATGGGCTCTGGCCTGGAAAGGAATAAAGATTCAGGAATTTAGTCTGTGGAAATGGAAAGGTTTAGGGCCACCTAAAGTAACAGGAAGTTTCACACATGCCGACATTGAGCTAATGAGGCAACACCACTCTGTCTGGGCCTTCGGGAAGGCTAGGGAGGGTTTTATGCCTGTACGAATGTTTCAGCCAAATATCAACACCCAATGATGTCCACGGAGAAATGCCACTTACATAGGTGAGCCACAGGGCTGAAAAGATGGATCCAGTCTATCACGTTATTTCCTGCTAACTTTAAATCAAATAGTTGGGACTCTGGGGGAATGACTCACCCATAGTATTTGGAAAGGCAGAGCTGGAAGGGATCTTCTTCCAAATTATATGCATGAGAGCACTAAAGCTCTTATCTGTTAAAATGATTTGCTCAAGGTCACACAGCTGGCATAGCCAGAGGCGAACTCCTCTTTCCTGATTCCAGGTCCACAGCTGTTTTTACTCATCTGCTGTTTTTTACCACTCCCCATGTTTCAGTTCATTCCATGCAGGTTTGGTCTTTTGGTAATCACAAGGTTATGAACAAATTTGAATGAGTTTATGAGTTTGTTCCCCATCCATAATTTCTAATTCTGAACTAATAATAATGAGCATGTACTCATTCTAAAATAACCAGTTTGGACTAATTTTTAAATCAAAGTAATTTAATAAACAGACATTATATAGTTAATTGAAATGCAGGTAGAATTCAGGTAGTACATACATTCTGCCTTGTTAGTGAAAAAAAAAAAACAGCAAAAAACCTCAAGCCTGTGGTGTTTACTATTTCTTATGCAATTAGCCTCTATGAAATCCTATACATGCAACACTTCTATATTTAGAATGAACACCAAGGGTTTAGGATTAAAAAAAAAATACCTGAGGCAAAGACTTTAGAGACATTATCTGTTTAATAAATATGATTGTAAAAGCAATAAACAAGAGCAATTATACATTACACTACATAGTATTTAACAAAAAATACATCAAAAAAGTCATTTTAAAATTAGAAGTAGTTCCAATACTATAAGAAAACTTTCTTTTTTTTTTTTTTTAAATTGGCTTCCTATAAAAATAAGTCGGCAAATGAGAGATTTCAATGCTCAGTTGGATTCCTGGAAAACACAGAACAGCTGCCAAGCACCCCATTGCTCTCAAAGTTGCTGTTTGGAACTTCTGAAAAAAAGCAAAGCAAACCTCTGCATTTTGGACAGTGAATCCAATTAAAAATAAGGCAAGGGAGAAAGTGTTGCGTGGGTGGTTCAGGGTAGAACATGCACAGTTTGCCTTCTGGGATTTTGGAAAACGTTGCAGTATCGGATTTTTAGCTTGCCCTGAATCTTAGCTTCCACATACATTCCTCCCTACACATTCCTCTGACCTTAAGCCCACCAAACTCCTTGTGTGTTTGCACCTGCGATTAGTGAGTAGGTAGGCACTTAGGTCCCTCCCATTTGTAGGCTCTCATTACTGCCTTCTCTTTGTGAGTCAGCCGGAATGGCCTAGTACAATGGTTCTCAAACTTTAGTATGTATCACAGTCACTGGGAGGGCTCGTTAAAATAGATGGCTGGGCCCACTATCACTTAGCAATAGAGAACACCACTACTCATCCCCTAGAGTTTCTAATTCAGTAGGTATGGAGTATGGATCCAGAATCTGGATCTCTAACAAGCCCAAGTGATGGTGATACTGCTGATTCAGGTACCACACTTTGAGAACAACTGGCCAAGGTCATAAGAACAATGAGGTCCTCCTCTCTGAGCAGCACCTTGCCTCACTAATCTCCTACAGATGGGAGGAAGCTTTGAGGAGAGGCACATGAGGATCCTGGAGATGCTAGATCTCTAGCTGGCCATCTTTGGTCACTTTCCAAAATGCCAGGCATCTCATGTCTACCTCTATTTTTAATTAGGATTTACAGCCCATTCTTCCCTATGTCTTTCCATTCATTTATTTCTTCAACAAGTAATTTTCATACTACTACTCTAGGCAAGGCACTGTGCTAGAATAAGAGTGTTATTCCTTTTTCATACTTTTCTAATTAAAATGAATTGAACTGCAACTCTGAGGACTCCCTGTGCTGGTCTGAGTGAGCCTCTTTTGGTTTTCCAACACTTTGTCTTCCAGATTAAATTTGGGAGGCTCCAACTGAAGAGGATCAATGAGGATGTTTCCTATGAGATAGGAAGCCTGGCAGGTTGGGGATCAATTGAGTTCTACAAATAGGTGGCTGCCTCAGGCCTAGCCCATTTCCCAGATTCATATGGGGTATCCTCAACCGTAAACATCTCTGCCTGATAAACTTCTGACAGCAGCTTTGCTATTCTTTCTGTGCCTGAACGACATGAAGTCATGGACATCAGGATCTTTAGGACACCCTCATTATCACCAGGGCCTGGGTTATACACTGTTGGCTTAGGGACATAGCAAAGAAGGAGGCTGAGCATACTCAGAACTTCTTTCTCCTATAGTTTATAGTGGTTTATCAGAACTTCTTTCTCCTATAGTTTATAGTGGTCTCTGCCCAGTCGTAATACTAAAGGGGCCTCTGCTGAACAGGCTTTTGTCTCCCTCTTTCTCTGGGCCTCCTTTCATGATTACTCTGGGGAAAACTGGGGTTTCTTCATGCTTTGCGCCAATCTTTTTTGACAATCAGCTAACTTTTCTCCTTTATACAGACATAAATCTTTCCTTTAATGATACTACGATACTCAGAGGTCAGAGAGCACACATGAAATCACTGGGATCATCCTAAATAATCAAACTCTCACCCTAACGTAAGATAATTCCCCCATTTATTCTCTCAGACTGTTTGATACTCTTAAACACAAAGTCCATTAACCTGTTTCTCCTTCTAGTTAAAATCAGTTTTATTTCACAAACATTTCTATTCTATTGTGAGAGTGGAAATACCGGGTAACAGCAACCATCACAGGAGGAAACTGCCCTGCAAAACTGTCACACATTCAAAACATTTCTCACAAGAATCTTCTGGAATCAGATTGCACGAGATTTTCGTTAAGGTGTGAGAACACCACAATTCATCTCTATGCTTTCTTTTCCAAAGTACATGGCCAGGTTTGAATTGCTTTGCATATATCAACTCTTTCACATACAGTATACGTTTGCAGGTGGGAAAAGGCGGGGATATTTGAAAAAGGCAGGTTCTAGAGGAAAAGACAAAGATACATGAAACTGAACCCTGCTGTGCAGGATGCAGTAAGGTCCATGGGCACAGAAGCTGGCATGCTTGGGAATGTACAAAACTGACAAAGGGCTCAGAAACTTGCGAGTGGTGGAGGCAGGGGCGGCAGAGGCCAGGCCAGTATTTAGGAAACATCAGGGTTAATGTCCAGAATCTAGCAATATGTTTGGGAAGAAAAATTAAGAACAGTTGAAGGACAACTTACTTGGGGTTTGGAAGGAAGACATTCAAAGATATCAACAGATCAGGGTCACACATGGATGACAAACAAATGTGAAGACAGGACAATGGGTAACTAATGGGATTCCATTTCCTACTGCAGTTGGGGCAGGAGGAGGGAAAGCTGCAAGGGGAGGCAATCATGGTGGAAAGAGGTGAACAGGAAACCGAGGTCCATTTCTGACATGCTTTGCCTCCCTGCCTTCCTTATTCTACCGGCACAAAGGGATCTTCAACTCGCATCTTTGTTCCTGTGGCCACAGAGAGTGCAGAAAGCAGCCTCGTGGCCACTGCTGACCAACAGAGCTACCAAAGCTAACTTAGAAGGGAAATGACAATATGGAAAGTGGAACAGAGAAACAGCTCAGGGTTTCAAACTCCTGTGCATGTCTTTGTGTCTTATGAAAGGAGCTGGGGTAGCTAATCCACCCATCAGCCTTTAATGCTAAAATAGCTGATAATCTGGAGCCAAGAATATTTCCAAAAATACATGCAGATTTCCTTGGCCTATATATGTTATGAATTTTCTACAAACACGACCGATCAGAAAAAAGAGAGAGGAGAAGAAGAAAGAGGGAGAGGGGAGTGTTTTCCATTAAAATAGAGCACCTGTACACTGCCCCTCCAGACATGTTCTCAGAGTATCATCCACATGCACAGGCTTAAAGCTAAAAACCCTTGTTGTCTGTGTCTGAAGAATTAAAAAGTCCCGATGCAGTGAGTGTTTGTTTGTTTGTTTGTTTGGATTTTGATTGTTTATATTTTATGTTTTGTTTTTGTTTTGTTTTTTTACTGGCGTCCTCCATTCAAACATTTACATAGGTAGGGATTTCTTTTGTGCTTTGATTCTCAGCAACTATGGAAATACTTCCTGGCAAAACAGGAAACAGAACAACAAAGGAAAGAAAAGAAACACAAAGTTAGTGGTCATGAAGGATGATGTACTTGACAAGAGCGAAACTCTTTCCTGATCAGCAGGTCGCCTGTAGCCTTTGGGGGTTTTCCTTAAATTGCATACTGTGCCCCAGCAGATCCCCGCTTTGGCGTTGAAGGCGGAGTGGCGTGTCTTGCTCTTTGCAATCGGAGAGATGAGTCACCAGGTTGAGTAGAAGGGGAGGGAGGGGAGGGTAAAGCTACTCTCCTAAGAGAAAACGTGTAACACTTACTCATTTAATGACACTGGAAAGGGAAAGGTGTCAGAGACTTTGCAATGTGCTGCGATATCTTCCTGGTGAAGGAGGAATTACTACTTTAATAAAGCAAGTAGAGGTTGTGCTTCATACCCTACGGAAATGCAGCTGAGAACCAAATGATCCCAAAACATGCACTTAGAAGCTTTAGGAATGAGTAGACAGGGTGAATGCCTCTCTGGACTTGAAGACAGAAAAGGCTTTTATTCTTTTTAACCCCAAGCAATTACACATTTATTACCTCGTCTCCTCAAATAAAAGAAAGTGTACTGTGAAAATTGGACACCAGATGTGACTGCAGTTATCATTATCTATGATAGGAACCAGTCACTGCATTTAAATTTCCCCTTAACACAGCCACAGACCTTTCCCATATTCATTTAAAGAGGGTTATGTTTCCATTTACATACTCATTGTTTTCCAAGTAAGATTAAAAATTGTATGTAAAGGCCTTCTAGGTCTTTATCACATTAGAGTGGAGCATGAATAGTTATATAATAATTTATTCACTGTTGCCAGCAATGCAGGATCTAAATGTAAACATATAAGGCTTCAACTCCTAACGCCAACAGACAGGAGGAACCAAAGAGAGAAATGGATCAGCAATAGTGGCTTCATGGGTTTGCCTAGCTTCCTGGAAAATTTCTTCTGCAACAAATAGCAGAATTTAGCAAGTGAACGTCAGATTCTCTACACCTCATTGTTGGATTCCCGTGCCTACTTCATGGGCAGAGAGAGCACCAATGAAATATGACAAAGTCCATTTGACAACTTCTGGTAAGGGACAGTCAAAAAAGAGGAAGAACTTTGCTAATCTGCTCTGTAATAGTCTCACCCACCAGTGGTCTCTCTCAGGATTGCTCCACTCCCTGGATGTCTGCAAACTTTATGCCTCTTGTCCTCAATCTTAGGTTCCAAATCTCCTGAGGGAAAGTTCCTAGACTACCAATAGATGTAAAAAAAAAAAAAAAATTCCCCGGATGATCAGGCTGGCCACTCTCATTATGTCACTCCTCTACTGGTGTTCCGGAGCAGTCTGCCCTCCTTAGGGCTGTATCCAGTTGAGGTTACCACGTTTCATACTAGTCAATACATATCGTGTCCTGCAAACCCTGCCCTGCCCTCTGGTCCACCAGCCCTAGCCTCTGAGGCCTCTCCTTCTTATACACTATTAAAGCAAATGCTTTGCTGTTTGCCCATAAACATATAACATTTTAACATTTTAAGCCCAATATTTTAGGGAGGGTTTTGCAAAAGGAGGAATAAACTAATGAGAGAAAAAAACTAGATAGAAGCAAGAGGTTTGTTTGTTTTTCCCCCATCCCAAATGAGAGGAGGCAGGGAAAAAGCCATCTTAGCTGTTTCTCTCAGGGCTGTTAGAGCAGAAGAAAGTGGTTATGTCAAGCCAGAAAGGGGTTAGAGAGAGAGTCAGCCATTGCCTACTCAGCTGAACAGCTGGTGGCTACTGGGAATCATTTACCTATGAGCTGGGATTCCACCTTCTCATCTATAAGCTGGCCAGGCCTCCTTAGTTCAGTCTGAGGGACATTGGGCCTGCTTTCAGAGTGACTGACTGGACTGATCATCTCTTGTTCTTTCTCATTCTGCATCTGGGCATAAACATTAATCCCCGGGATCTTCCTAAAATATTAATAGAAACCATCACTGCTGTGCACATCACTGTAACACATGCTTCTGAACCTGTCAGGGAGAAGGAAGAGGTCAGGGGTGGGGGGACGTGGAGGGAGGGACACGCACCTTTTAAACTTGTAGATGACGAACACCGCCAGCCCCACAAACACCACTGAGAGCAGCATCAGCATGGCAGATCCACTGTGGGTTGGAGTGAGGTCCACCAGGGGGGCTGGGGAGGGGAAACAGAGCAGAGAAAAATGAGTAGAGAACTGGGCAGGTGAGACACTATGAGAGGTTCAAATGGTTCACACGCAAGCATGGTAAGTCCCGGAAAACCATGTGGGGTATACACACAAGAAGCACGTCACATGACTGACATGGGATGCATCTAGGCCCACCCCTACTCCCACTCCAAATGTTCCTGCTCTGCAGCAAAGCAATGAAAACTGCAGACCCCAGGGCCAGGCTGTCTGTATTCAAGTCCCACTCTAAGTAGCTATGTGGTCTTGGGCAAGTTGCTTCACCTTAATGTACCTTATGTGGCAAATTAATAACAATGGTATATACGTCACTGGGTTCTTATGAGGATTAAGTGAGCTAATGTATGTCAAGCAGTGAGAAAAGTGCCAAGCACATAGTAAGTCACGTAATTACTAGATTTCATTTCTACTGCTGCTAGTATTATCAATCAATATTTATAACAATATAATAATTGTATTTTATTATACTCTGAGTGTAAACTTTTTCCACAAAGCAAAACAGATTGCCAATAAAACCACATGCAGGAATATATTTGTGAATTCAACCACCCCCTCACCCCTACTCCAGTAGTTGTCATGTGAGAAAAATAATTGGAAAGTTGTCATACGTGAGAGAAAGAAAAGCAAAGTGATGGAGCATGCTTGTATTTCTGTACACAGGAAACTGATGGCCAAGTGAATATTTCACAAGGCCAGCCGCTGACATGCTGAAGGAGGGATATGCCACCTGTTTGGGGAATTGTCTCAACAATTTCCCAAAAGCTCTGACAGCCCTCACCAAGATGCTCCAGCCTCTCAAATACAGTGAGTTTTTCTCCCAGACAAAACAGAAGCCTCTGCCTCCATAAAAGAGTCTCCCTCCCTGAGTTTCGCCTTAAAGCGCAGTCTGGAAAACACTTCTCTCCACCTGTACACCTTCTGCCATCTCACAGTCAAACCTGTTGTACCTGTAGACTTTGCAATTAATTTCTATCCTCTTAAAAGCTGACATTTTGCAAACGTAGCGTAGCTCACGCATAAAAGACAAGCCACATGTACTCCAGGGAAGCCTTGGTGCTGACCTTTACCTTCCATCAACTTAAGCAAACTCTGATACCCAGAAATACAGGTGACCTTTAATCGCCATTTTCTGTGGTTTTCTCTGGTGTGAGCTGAGAGGGCAATGTTCTAGTCACCCAGGTAAAAAAGTTCAAGAATAAGTGACTATAACACTGATGGTCTCAGACAAGATTCTCAGTTGCTTCTGCTCTACTTTTTTCAGGATTACATCTCAGCCACTCTGTATTGATACTGGAAAGCATATTGCATCTAATCACATAGTTTTGGTGAAAAATGAAAATAGTCATTTCAGGAGAGTTGGCTTTCAGGAGGCACTGAATATAAGGAACCCCCCACTATTTTCTCTCCCCTGTAAGTCAAGCATCACCTCAGTTTTGAAATGGGAGTATGTGAGTTTGTGTGTAAAGATGAGGTGGGGGGGTGTCCCACTGACGTGAAACATCCAAGGCAAATTTTCTTTTGGTTCAAAATTAGGAAAGAAAGCTCTCAGTACCATCGGTAGAGAAGTCCAGAAATTCTTCAGAACTCACCGTGCAACTGGTAGGATGTGATCAGGGGAAGAGAACACCTTCCATTTGTCATAGACATTATCACAATTGATTTTCACAAATGGAAGGCAGTGATTATGATCCCATTAAACAGATAGCAATGAAGTTCTCATTGGTTAGCATTGTTTTAAAAGGACTTAGAACTTACTAGTAAACGGAAGAACTAAGACTTGAACCCGAATCATCATATACGCACGTGCACACACACACACACACACACACTTTCTATATACTCAATCCTGGGCTAATTTCAGTAAAATATATATTTCTGAGGATGGGGATTAGGACTAAGACTATAGCACAAGAAGCAAATTAACAACTGGCACAAGTTGAAATATTAAGTTTTAAAAGGAGCAGTAGGAATAATAAATCATGTACTCTTAAGTTTGGAAGACAGGTATATGTACACATATATGCATACGTGTGTATATGTGTATGGATATGTGTGCATGCAACCACACACACACACACACACAGAGAATACAGAAATGAAGCCTCTTGTACCTACCACCCAGCTTCAACAACCATCAACTGACAGCCAATCTTATTTTATCCAGTTCCCACAACCTCCAACCACTGGATTATTTTGAAGTAAATCTTGGAAAACCTATAATTTAACCACCTGTAACTCTAAAAGATCTCTCTCTCTCTCTCTCTCTCTCATTATTATCACAATACCATCATCACATCAAGGAAATTATATTAGGAAGATGTTTTAAAGGCAATCTTCTAACACAAATCCTTCATTTTTCAGGGAACAATGGAGGCTCAAAGAGGGGCCACAGATGATTGGAATGGTTAGAGGTTGAAATAAAGCTAAACTTTTCACTCCCAGCTAAATGCTCTTTCAGCATAACCAGAATACCAGTGATATGAAGCAACTAAGAATACTGAGCTTGCTTGAAAAGGTTGACATTTGAAATAAATGGAAAACTAAGAGAGAAAATTACTTTGTCCAAGCTGTCAGCAACACAGAAAGCAAACTCGCATATGCATGCATGCGCATGCGTGCGCGCGCACACACACACACACACACACACACACACACACACACACACACAAATGAACCTTTTCCCTTCTCTTTCCTTCCTCCTATCTCTCCCCATCCCCAGGTTAAGTCTTTCAATTCTAAATCATTTACACTTAAATCATCATTCTTCAACAAGCAGCATTAACACTGTTAAGTAATTAGCATATTATTCTGGGAAAATGAACTTCTGTATCCCAGTTCTAAAATGTGTGTTATCCTTTCGCCCTCCCCATCTCTGCATCAGTCAGTCACTTCTCAGAGGCAGGAAGCAGGAAGCAGGAAGCAGTCAGCAGCAGTGGCCAGAGACTGACTACCACTGCCCTCTGTGTTCTGTGGGTGGCTTCTGTTTGCTGATCTGTGCCTGACTATAAACAGACCTATTATTGCTCCACACAACAGCAGCTGCATTTCTTAGTTTGCCCAACACTTCGGTGCATTTGTGTGTGTTTTGCTGAGGAATGGAAACTTGTGATAAATGGGCTTTAGCTTGTTGTGTGGAATTAGCATACATTAATCCCTTTCCAGTTGCAGCTTAAACAAGGTAGACGTGTAGGAAAAGTGCTGAGCAGTTTTTTGCCATTATTCATGCACAAAGTAAAACATGGATACGAGCAGTTCTTCCAAGTGACTCAACATTTCTAAGCCTGCGTACTTGCACATATCATTTCTAAAATCCTTTGAGGAGTTTGGAAATGCATTGAATTTTTATATTTTATTCACGAGGACCTGGGATGATAATAACGGGAACACTTACAATAATAACAACAATTTTCTTGTGAAAAGTGATTGCCATGTAGTAAGTGCTAAATAAGTGGTTATAGTAGTATGTATGAGAACAAATTCAAAATTCCACCTTTGGGGTTCAGAAATGATATGATCCCTTTTCAGAATCAGACCTGGCTCCGTCACTTATAGATTAAGTGACTTATATTAAATCTCAGTTTCTCATCTGCAAAATGGAGATGAAACTAGTGTTTGGTCTAGAAAGTCGTGAGACTAAAATGAGATGGAATTTATAAAGCACTGTCATAGTATTTGGGACAGACTGCATGCCCAATATTTCTAACCTTGTCATTTTAATGCTATCGTATTTCTGAAAGTGTATTCTTCTACAGAAAAAAAATCCTGAAAACTGATGACAGTTCTATGGTGAGATAATTTGGGGCAATGATACATACAGCATTCCTCATGTGGAGATTCACAATGTACGTTAGTATCTTAAAGGGTCACAGCAGCCCTTGCAGAAAAGAACACATTTAACTTTACCATAGTCTTTCATAAACTCATTTGACCACAGACCCTTTGCAGAACTAGGTTCCATGTAACACTCTAGGAAATGCCTCTCCCCAGGCACTGCTTTCCCTGTTGCTGCAGTTTTTTCGTTTTATTTTGTTTTTAGATGAAATCTTGCTTTGTCACCTAGACTGGAGTGCAGTGGCACGATCTTGATTCACTGCAACCTTCTCCTGTGTTCAATCAATTCTCCTGCCTCAGCCTCTCAAGTAGCTGAGATTTCAGGAACCCGCCACCACGCATGGCTAATATTTTTTTTTTTTGTACTTTTAGTAGAGTTTGGGTTTCACCATGTTGGCCAGCCTGGTCTTGAACCCTAACCTTGAGCGATCCACCTGTTTTGGCCTCCCAAAGTGCTGGGATTACAGGTGTGAGCCATCACACCCTGCCCCCCCTTGCTGCAGTTTTGCCCTTTGCTTGGTTTATCTCCAAGTTTTAAGGTCAATAACATGGTAGCATCACCCAGTGAAGCCATGCAGAATAATCTTATTGTTGTCCAGTGTTCACTTTCATTCTATCAAAAGGACCTTCCTGGAGAACTGCTACTTGCACTATGACCCCGAAACTTTCAACTCTAATTCTAATCCAACAGAGTTAGTGCTGTCAGGATGTTGCAGAAGTAATTTACCATACCTTGATTTTCTTTTTTCCTCTCCTGACCCCAAAGTAGATCAATTCAGGTTTGAGTTACATGCCTTGAATATCATGAAATCCATGTGGTCTGAAATATTTTTTAAGAATTACAGTGATATGGGAATAGCACAGAGAAAGTTTATGCAGAATGCAGAATGGGCGGAAAGGCTTCTATTTACAGAGAACTCTCGGTTGTCCAATGGGCCTTTCCTCCATTTAGAAACAAATCCAATCATGAGAGTCTTAAAGTTTGCTACGTTATTGGTATAAAGCCACAAGACTGCAGACCAGACTAGGTGGGAATTTCCAGGGAAGTCTCTTGTTAAAGTAGCCAATTGGGAGGCCATTAGACTGAGGCAGCTCTGGAGTCCTGGGTTCCTATGTAAGCAAACCAAAATCCAAGTAAACAGTCATATTCTAGGAAAACGAAACTTAAGCTTAATCAATTAGAAACCACTAACTAAAATGTAATGAGGGACTTTCTACTAGAATGATCCAAAGAAGGCTATTGCTCTGTTTTAACCAATCAAATATTTTATTTGCCTAGCTTTCATCTTCACCCCATAAAAGCTTCATGCCTTTTAGGGAGCCTTAAATCAACTGTGGTCTGGTGCTAACTGATTAATGAATCATTATTTGCTCAAATAAACTCTTCAACATTTTAATGCGTCTCAGTTTATCCTTTAGTAGCTCTAATGACTAGTGAAGCATTGTTTCTGAATTTAAACAGAGGGTGAGTCTTCAGTAATATCCAGTGACAGGGAGTTGAGGTCACTTAGCCAAGTAATGACAAACATCAGTAACTCCAAGAGCAAGCATCATCATAATAGACAAGAAGAGAAGAATAACTTTTGGCTTTCTAGGGTTGGAAGGTGATGATTCCTGGCTATTATGTGAAATATTCCTCAAAGTGTAGTTTATGGACTACCTGAATCAGAATTACTTGGAGCACTTGTGAGAATATTGCTTCCTAGGCTTCACTTGAAAAAAATATGTATAGTCCAAAAAAAATTAGCCGGGTGTGGTGGCGGGCACCTGTAGTCCCAGCTACTCAGGAGGCTGAGGCAGGAGAATAGCATGAACCCGGGAGGTAGAGCTTGCAGTGAGCCGAGATTGCGCCACTGCACTCGAGCCTGGGAGACACAGTGAGAATCTGTCTCAAAGAAAAGAAAAAAAAATGTATAGTCTTTGAGAGTAGGTCTCCAAAATCCATATATGTGACAAGGTACACGGGTAATTATTATGTATAACAGTTTGAGAATACTGCATAGCAGGCCCCAGCTATTCTCACTTATAAAACTTCCAGTCCTGTCTTCAGGGCATGCCTGACTTTTATATTCTCTGGATCACTAAAACAAAGCAAAAATACCGTCCCCCCCCCACACAAAAATGTGCGCCTTTGCTGTTGATAGTAGCTCAATCTGGTGATGACTCCAGAAGAAAGTTTTTTAAACTACCTAAAAGCATCTCAAATCTCCCCTAAGTCAGCAGTCAGCCTCGTGTAGATATGGATTACATTGCTGGCTCAATCCTCTACCCTTCTCTATGTCTAAGCCTTGTGCAATGAGTTTGAAACTTGTCTCACCAAGAGGTAAAATCTGTTTCTTCATGCCTTGAATCTGAGCTATCATTATAATCTGCATGTGGCAATGGAATGCAATGGAAGCAATGGTGTGCCTCTGCTTTTTCTCTTGGAATTCTACCACTGCCATGTGTGAGCAAGCCTAGAACAGTCAAAGGATGAAAGGCCATGTAGAAGCCAGGTTAATTATTCTAACCAAGGCATGCTAGAGCAGCCTGCAGGCAGCTGACCCATAACATGTGAGACAGACCAGCCAAGATCAGCAGAGCTCCCTAACCAACAACCCATAGCTAATTGCAGACAGACTAGTGACCATAGGTAAGACTAGATGCATAAGCAATAATAAATGCTTACTATTAAGCCACTGAACTTCTAGGTGGTTTGTTACATAGCAATAGCTTATTTACTTTCCTCAAAAGTCTCAACTGGTTAAACATTCAATTGCCAATTATTACCTCTGGGCTCCACATTAGCCAGTTTTTGGTATAGACTTCTATCCCCACTCTCAGGGTGGCAGAGTAAAAGAAAGAAGACCATACGTATTATTTTCGAAGATAAGACACTTTAAGAATGAAAGGGGGTGCTATTAAAGCTTACGCTGATACAGCATAGATAACCCAGGACAGTCCTGATCACTCTAGGTATAAGACATTTGGTGTCTAAAGGGTAGCTTGTCCTATGTTCTGGCATCTTCTCTGTATTTTACATGTGTTATCCTTCCCCTTTCTTTCACTTTTTTTTTTTTTAACTGATTTCTCTTGACTATCTGCCTTGCCTTCCCCTGGGAAACCATTTCTGATGCATGTTTGTGCCCGTTTCTGTTCATCTGACTGTTCCTTGCTGACCATTCTCTGACCAAGAGTTTCCATACATATCCTCTAGCCTGGCTAACTCAGTCTAGTTACCCTATGGTAATTTCAGCCCTTTTTATGGTCCCCCGTAATCTCAGAAAAAAAGGAAATGGTGAAGAAATAATTTATTAGAAGCTAGACCAGGCATGGTGGCTCATGCCTGCAATCTCAATGCTTTGGGAGGCTGAAGTGGGTGAATCGCCTGAGGCCAAGAGTTTGAGATCAGCCTGGTCAACATAGCAACACCTTGTCTCTACAGAAAATAAAAATATTAATTGGGTGTGGTGGTGTGTGCCTGTAGTCCTAGCTACTCTAGAGGCTGAGGCAGGCAGATCTCTTGAGCCCAGGAGTTTAAGGCTGTAGTGAACTATGATGTGCCATTGCTCTCCAGACTGGATCACAGAACTAGATCCTGTGTCTAAAAAAAGCCAACGAGTAACCTCATTGCTGCACCCTGGTAGGTAGATGAAAATATCACATTTAATCATATTGTGGGGAGGGATATATTTAGATATATACCTACATGATAAATCCATTATTGTTTATAACACCATAATGATTAAATAACTATGAAAAGTCACTGGGTCTATGTATCTGTGAAACTACCCAATCACTTGAAGATAAAAAAATATATTTATTTTGGGGGAAAAATAAAAGGAAGAAAACTATTGGTACCACAGCTTTGCTTAAAGAAGACTTGTAAATGATTACTATGTAGATAATACGGTGACCAGAAATTAAAGAGACAGATAAACTTCTTGGCTGTGGAAGAATTTCACCAATACTAATTTCATCCCTAAATGGAAAATGTTATTGCAACAATTTACTTCTCTTTACAGTTCAGCGTTCCACAACTCCTATGTTGTGGCTTAGATTATACTGTAGGTTTCTAAAGCTTCTTGACGAATGGTAATTCTCCCTTCAAGTGGAAAGTCTTTTTCTCAATGTGAAACTGTAGTGCAGAATTCATGATGTATCACGACCTAGGTTGAAATTTGAAGTTTCTTATTCCCTCCCAAATTTACTCATAACACATCCAGTGGTAGCAACCGAAGCCTGCAAATATTAATTCTCTAATATCTCTTTGATAACATCTTTTTATTACACCTGCAAAAGAAATTAAACCAGTCAGCAGCAGCCATAGAGGCCAAGATAACACAAGATAACAGTTTTATTAAAAAACCCACACATACCCCTGACAAAGGACAGTTTTCCTAAACCGAGCAGCTTAAATAAGGCAACTGATAGACAGGAGGGGATGGAAGCAATGTTCCTGTGTATCATTTTTGTCATGTTTTTTATTTAACTTGAGGTTTGAGGCTCTTCCTTTGATAAATATTAACTCTTTACCATTTTTATCACATGTATCCAGAACTCCAGATGAACAGTGACCAAACTGGAAAGCCCAGGATACGGCAACCTCTGAATTCTGAAATATGTACAGAAATATAGTGAAATGTAGCTGTATCATTTTATGCTCACACTGGCCCATGCACAGCATCTAGATAATATGATTTGTTTAACTCTCATAAAACTCATGGCTGTTCAATTACATCTGCCATTAAGATTCCAGTTCACACTTTAATCACGTTTCAAATGCTTCATGGCCACAGCTCTTGGCTGGCCTTTGTCATTCATCTAGATTATGGATTTAATATGCCCCAGATTCAGGGGTATGTTTCATTTTCTCCCCCTTACTCACTGTCATTTGCCCATTCTGCCAATTAGGTTAGTTCCAAATATTCCAAGAAATTAGATTTTAATGTTTATTACTAATTTCCTCCTGTACTTAATATCACAGGCTCTTCTTGTTTAATTCATGCTTCTGTTTTAGTGGATGCCTTGAGCTGTAAATCAGATTTATTACTAGAGGTAGTCGTTCACCTTTCCTTGTTATGCAGATGGATTTCTGTCTGTGAAAGGCTGGTGAACAGTGGTTGTTGAGACTGGTGATGAGGCCACCATCATAAGCATCATTAGGGGGAGCTTGCTAAAAATGAAGATTCCTGGCTCCTTGGGATTCTTCACTCTGTGTGGTGAGGCTTGGAAAATCTCTATTTTTATAAAACATCCTAAGTTAATTGCAATGTAAAGTCATGTTTGAGAACAACTGCTATTTACAGCAGGTATCTCCCATCGTGAGTTGGAAAGAGTTTTCTAACTATGGGGTGGGGTTTCATGTATATCAAATGCTTTGAGGGAACTAGTCAGCTCCCTGACTTTGTACTTGGAGCAGAAGTCCCACCACCCAAATTGCAGTTCATTTGCCCAGTACATAACTCTTACGAAGCGCAAATAATCCCTAAAGGGTTGTTATTTGCTATTCAGCAGGTATCCATCTAGTTAGGCTTTTGCCTTCCCAAATAAAAGGTCAGTGTTGCCCCTTGCTTACCCTCTTTTTACTTTCTGTTCTCATGGAAAACCTTACCTATTCTGCCTTAGAAGAGTCAACAGGTTTTCAGGTCATTCCCAACTCCCTCCTTCTCCCCACCAAATAAAAGGACTAAATTGATTCATGACCCAGGGTTCTCATGAGAACAAAGATACAGGGTTTGATAGAGCTTGAAATATTTCAACCAGCAATTAAGGCTTTAACGTATCACCTGTCAGTAGATTCCCCTCACCTGATTATCTGCTATGACATGGTAAACTAAAGCTCATAGTTGAATGTATATTCTGGTCCTAGTCTTCTCACCTGAGTTTCCACTCCCCATTTCCAGCTTCCTGCTGGGGTTTTTCACTTAATGTTTGAGGACATCCAACCTAACATGAACCACCAGATTTATCTTCTTTGACAACCAAAAAAAAAAAAAAAAGCTCCTCCTCCCAGGTCTCTATCTCAACTAAATAAAATTACCATATCTTGCAACTTGAGTTGTAAACTTCTGTGTGTAAACACTTTGTTAAAAAGAGAAATGATAATGGAGTTTTACCCAAACCTATTATTAAAGGAAAAAGAAAAAACACCAAAATCCTTCTAGCAGCCTTTTTTTTTTTCATTTTCCAAATTCATTATACCTTATAATCTCAAATTTGCATTGATAAAACTTCTTTTTTTTTTCTTTTTCTGTTTGAAATGGAGTCTCGCTCTGTCGCCCAGGCTAGAGTGCACTGGCGCGATCTCCGCTCACTGCAAGCTCCGCCTCCTGTGTTCATGCCATTCTCCTGCCTCAGCCTCCTGAGTAGCTAGGACTACAGGCACCGTCCACCATGCTCGGCTAATTTTTATATATATATTTTTTAGTAGAGACAAGGTTTCACCATCTTGGGCATGCTGGTCTTGAACTCCTGACCTCGTGATCCACCCGCCTCAGCCTCCCAAAGTGCTGGGATTACAGGCGTACCACACCCAGCATAAAATTTCTTCATTAGCACACAATGGATGATGGAAAACAAAGTTTATAATATATCAGCATATTATTTTTCCTGAATTGTATCCCTCTCCCTCTGCTCATAATTTTACCCTCAGTAAATATACTAATTATGAATATTTGAGGTTACATATCTAGAAGCCCCAATCCATGTCAGACAACACATAATTTTATACATAAACCATATAATCCCACCTTTTTGTGCCTTTGTGCCACCTGGCCTCTCAACCTGCAATGCTTATTTGCTCTCTTTTTGGTGAATTCCTATTCAACCTTAAAGACTCGACTTTACTGAATCTTCTGCATAGAATATCTTTTCATTCTCCTCATGTAGAATTTAGTAAAGTCTCATGCAACTAGTATTTGTGCCTCAGGTCTAGCTAGCTCGGTGTGAGTGAGGGCCCTCACTCATCTCATATCCCCTGATAAACTATAGGTTTAAAGGAATAATTGCAATGTAAGGCATAGAGTCATGTGAAGAATAAGATGATAAATCTGAAATGGATCCTGCCCTTGAGTAAATTTCAAGTTACTAGAGGCAATGAGAAAACTATTGGCATTTTAGGGATATTTTGTTAACAGCTCAGGTTTGTTTTTCCACAAGTAACTCTATGGATCGAATGGTTTGCGATGGATTCAGAGCCTTCCAGATTCTTGCTAGGAAAACTCTCTTTAAAATGTCATCATAGCTGTTTTATGTTTTTGTTTCTGTTTTGAGATGGAGTCTCAATCTGTTGCCCAGGCTGGAGTGCAGTGGCACGATCTCAGCTCACTGCGACCTCCGCCTCCTAGGTTGAAGTGATTCTTGTGCCTCAGCCTCCCGAGTAGCTGGGACTACAGCTGCATGCCACCATGCCTGGCGAATTTTTGTAATTTTGACATAGATGGGATTTCACCATGTTGGTCAGGCTAGTCTCGAACTCCTGACCTCAGGTGATCCACCCACCTCATGCTCCCAAAGTGCTGGTATTACAGGCATGAGCCAGTGCATCCAGCCCATTATTGTTTTTAAGACATATGATACATAAGGCCAGGGCAATTGCATACATGAGAGATGGAGAGGACAAGGAAGGCATCACAAAAGATGTGAAGAAGGTTTAGCTGGTTTGTTAAGGTGAAGAGGATGTAGTCCAAGGTGTGTGACCATGAGCTGTGACACGAAGTGAAGCTGCTCTGATACTGAAACCTTGTCTTCCAGCAGTCACAGCAATAAGATAAGGACCAGTGGTTCAGTCTCTCCTGGTAACAGTCTCCTGCCAGTCCTTCTCCCATTCTCTCTCAGATCTCTCATTCTGGGACATAGAACCCCAGGAAGGATGGGCCCAATTTTCTTTCAGCTGCCCACTCCCCACAATGTGTATATAAACAATTACAATGTGTATTTAAAGAACACCTGCCGGGGCCGGGCACAGTGGCTAGCCTGTAATCGTAGCACTTTGGGAGGCTGAGGTGGGTGGATCACAAGGTCAGGAGATGGAGACCATGGTGAAACCCAGTCTCTACTGAAAATACAAAACATTAGTTGGGTGTGGTGGCAGACGCCTCTAGTCCCAGCTACTCGGGAGGCTGAGGCAGGAGAATGGCGTGAACCCAGAAGGTAGAGTTTGCAGTGAGCTGAGATCACACCACTGCACTCCAGCCTGGGCGACAGAGTGAGACTCTGTCTCAAAAAACAAAAACAAAAACAAAAACAAAAAAACAGAGATTCCCTAGATTCCCTAGATGCTTATTGTATAAATGAATGCAAATCTCCACTCACCGGTTATTTGAAAAGAAGTAGCATGTCTTGGAGACAGGTTCACAAATGAATAAACTGAATAAACTGGATCTGAAGGTTAACTGCAGGAATGGGATTTTAAATATATCTCTGCAAGGTATAAATTATGCATATAATTATTTATAAAAACAATATTTGTTAAGCACTTGCTATGTGTAAGTTATTTGCTAGGTATAAGGATGAAGATGATATAAAGATATATGAAGAAGATGATATAAAGATATGATCACAAGAAATTAAATAGGAGTGATTCAAAAGGTGATGGTCATGATCATTATCATCATCAGACAGATAGAGATCTAAAAATCCATGTGATTTCAGACAAGGGGAAGATGTTGTCTAGGCAAATGTCTCTGGAAAGATGTCATGCAAATGTTGGCATTGAGCTGAGCCTTAAAGTACAGGTAGACAAGGGGAAATAGGTGAAGAAGTGGGGAGAAATATTCCAATCCGGAACATCATGAATAGAGGTACACTTTGGTCAAGACAGCAGTGCTTCCAGTCTAACACTAGCTTGATTGCTTTCTATTCCCTTTTCCAACTCTTTGCATTGTTTTTGCAACATCATAGCCTTTGTTTGCTAAACATGGATGCCAGCTGCCATCAGGTACTAAAAGTCAAAGGGAGCCACTCAGGCCATAACCCTCCCTCAACCTTCTGGATAACATGCTTTTCGTTCTCCCTTATTCTCATACAGGGTTAAGTCTCTCCTTTCTGCAAAGAGAGTTTCAGAAACATACCTGTCAGGAGTGGTTAGACCCTTAAGAAAAACTGCCTGAAAACCAAGAAGCATAGGAATGGCTAGGAACAAAACGAGGACTACATTCAAAATTTAGCTCAGCTTAGATGCCACAGTTAATGAATTCCCAAATGGAACATGTTGGTGGGTGGGGGGCAAACACACTCCAGTCTCTAATGACATTCAGGTATCTGCAAATGCTTTCCTTGTGTTCCCATAAAAGCAAATAGGGAACTGAATTTGAAAACCAAAATAAGGCTAGTAAATTCTTGAAAAGAGACAGTTCTTTTTCCTTGGAGACAAACCAAATTATGCATTTGCTTCTCTCACCAACAACATACTCTGGCTCAAACATTTTTAAAAGAAGGCTGCTGAACATCTGCTGAGCAATTAATGGGATGCAGCAGCATGTTGTAATGGTCCCTGGGAAGGTATTAGCAATCCTGCTTATGAGACATGAAATGTTGCTAACAATGGTTCTTCCTTTTTTTTTTCCTTTGAATTTTTATTTTCCCCGGCCTACAGGGGGGATGAGAGAAAGAGAAATAGAGCTGAGGCGGAAGTTCTGCATCTAATACTCCTCCCCACTGTTTCTCTCTCTCTTTTTTTTTTCAGGCTTCCTTCTCCTTCTCTTCCTAGCCACCCAAATATTAACGTGTTAATTTCAACCTAATAAAAGCAATTGTGGTGGCTCATGCCTGTAATCCCAGCACTTTGGGAGGCTGAGGCAGACAGACCACTTGAGCTCAGGAGTTCGAGACCAGCCTGGGCAACATGGTGAAACCCTGTCTCTACCAAAAACACAAAAAATCTTAGCCAGGCATCGTGGCGTGAATCTATGGTCCCAGCTACTTGGGAGGCTGAGGAGGGAGGATGGCTTGAGCCCAGGGGACAGACGTTGCAGTGAGCCGAGATCACACCACTGCACTCCAGCCTGGGGGACTGGGTGAGACCCCATCTCAAAAAAAAAAAAAAAAAGAAACAAAACTGTGGTAAGTGTCTCAGCCCACTGATACCCTACCAAAGTGCCAAGCTTTCCATGAGTGAAAGGGGAATTCCCTGCACTGTTTTTTGTATATGTAGGGTCTACTACCCTATTCAAATAGTTTTGTTTCTTTTTTTCTTTTAATCAGGTAGCTAGAGGTAACTTAGGAGCAATCACCAACAGGAAACAGATCCCAGATCCCTCACATATTTTACTTTCTTATCACAATTGTTGTTGCAGTTGACAGGTTTATCTTTTGCATATGAAAATCGAGCCCTGAGTGACTGTGTTCCTGTGGACCCTGACACCTCTAATGCGTTATGACCAGCATAGCCAAACTTAGTATAGCAACAGTTTCCAAGACAAAGTTTCCAGTTTTTCCATTAACCCAGGAAACTATCTTTGTTTACTTACCAAACTGGAGCTAATTTTCCACATATAAATCTATATGTACTCCAGTTGCTGAACTAGCCATGACAGCAAACTCAATAATGCCAGTTGATCCGGTTTGGAATTACATAGCCAAAAGACCCTACTATCAAAACTAACAGGAAAGATTTCTACAATGGTTGGAAGTCAAATAATTTTCTCACTCTCTCGAAATTGGTCCAGGCTAAGATTGGGCTTTTACTTGGAAATGGACTTTTTTTTTTTTCCTTTGGTGACTTTGTGTTACACACACCTATATTGCAAGGGGTTCTTCTTCATATCTCAGTGTGCATATCTGGGTCCCCAAATTATACCTCCCTTTTGCCAGTCCTTCTTCTCAGGAATCTCAGTCCTGCTGCCGAAACTCCTAGTTATATAATAAACTACAAACATGAATTGAAAACATTTTTCAGTTCTTCCAACTTTGCATTATCTTTTGCAATCTGGAGTTTTTACCAGTGGGATTAACGTCTCATGATTATCAGGAATTGACTTCCTTTCCCACAGGGAGCTATAAATCCAAGGACCTTTGGATGCCTTTGCTGTATTCAGTTTCTCTGGCCAAGCCTACTGGCCAAACCAGTCTCAGCTAATTACCCACTTTTTGATCTCAATATTTCAGCTTGATCCCAGCTCTAAACCATTTGTCACTGAAGAAAGTGTTCTTAAGTAACATTTAAAATAAGATTTCCTTTTTTTTTTTTTTACAACCCACTTCTCCCTAAAGTTAAATATGGTAACATATCAATCTTTTAAATTGTTTTAAATTCGCACATAACAATTATACATATTCATGGGGTACATAGTGATGCTGAGATACATAAGCACAGTGATCAGATCGGGGTAATTAACACATCCATCATCTCAATCATTTATCATTTCTTTGTGGCGGGAACATTCACTATCTTCCAAAACTATCTGAACCATCATTAGAGCATAATGCAATAATCGTTAAATAAAAACCAGACACAGATGGAAGAGAAGTATGGAAGGAAGAAAAAGAGTGAAATGTGAGTGGCCTCCAGAATTGAAGAATGGGAGAAGTAGGGTTAGTTCCAGGCCTAGCTTGACCTCCAATGCTCTCCTGTTCAACAGAGGGAGGCACTGTTTTCTGATACACCAAGCCTAAAGACAGTGTTCATTCAAAGGCTGCTTATGCTGTAAAAGCAAATTTTGCATCACGAAGGACAGAAAAGTTGGCCACATCCCTTCAAACCCAGACCTCAGTATGGCTTAGTTGTTTTAATTTCTAAACTCAAAGGGAACAAGTAGTGGCTGATGAAGTTCAGTCAGCTACCTAAACAGGCTCGAGGGTCTGATTAGATTAAATAAATCAGTGAATCTTTTTAAACCGATGTTCAATGGTTACTTTCTATTCAGTTGACAACATCTGTCAGTGGCTCGGCTATCAGGATGACTATACCTCTTGTTTCTGGAATCATTCTCCCATACAACTAGTCACGTGTGCCTCTGCCATGTGCTAACCCCACTCACCAAACACCAAAGCTCAACATTCTGGTAGGAAAGGGCCAGTCAAGACCATCAAATGCCCTAAGTTGGTCTTTTCTTCAGATAATTTTCACCAGCATATGATTCAGAAAGCGGCTTTGACCAACAATAGTAGTTTATGAGGGCAGAGACTCTGTCCCCAGTGTTGACAACATTGCTTGGCTCAGTGTAGGCAGGTACTCAGTAAGTGTCTGTTCAACGGATGTGTTAGGATGACAAGATGCAGAATAGGAAATGAGCCCTACTCAATCCTCCTGCTCCTTACAGTCATCTTTTTCAAGGGATGCTCTGAATCGTCATACTTCTGTTCAAAGGTCTCGATGGCTTCCCAGACCTTTGATGGCTTACTCGCTAAAGTAAGTAAAAACGGCGCACCCTGGCACGTTTTCACCCTCCACACCTCCATATCCCATGCTGAGTAACAGTGACTTTAAATAGTGGGATTGAAAAAACAACAAGAACAATAAAATCTTCCATGACATCCAATAAAGAAAAAATATAAAATCCAAGAGGGTGAGAGGTCAGTGGTCAGCCTGCTTGGCCTTCTGCTAGACCTAGCAGTGCCTCGTGAAATCTCCAGGAAACCAGAGAATGGTGCTGGTAATAGCTACTTTTTAATCCTCATTTATTTATTCAGCATGCCCAGAGCCCTTTAGGCTTTACTTCCTTGGTGCTTAGAATGACCTCCTGCATTTAATCCTATCCATCCTTTAAGGTTCTTCCTTGAAACCACTACTCCATGAAACAATACTGTATCATTTTGACAGGATATAACTCATCTCTGCTTTAAATTTCCTATACAGCTTTAGTTGCTAATAACAATAAAAATGAATTTTAAAGCTATCTTTCAGACACTACCTAAGTGCGTTACCTGAATTAACTTAGTCTTCACACAATCCCACTGGCAGAGATGCTATTACCATCTCTGAGACACACAGAAGTTAAATGTCTTTCCCAGGATTACATAGTCAGTAACAAAGCCAAGATTGAAACCAATGTTCTGACTGGAAAAAAAGAATCCAAGTGCTTAAATATGTTACATAGTCTCTCTCTATATAAGCATGTATGCAATTTGCTCATTGACTACTCTCCGCTGCCTGTTCTTCCCATCCCACAGTACCACTGCCATTGCTACACCGAACTTCCCCACACCACAACCAGGTTATAAGTTCTATGAAGACGAAGACCACTTTTCACAGGTGTTTGTACTCCATGGAGCACCAGCATGGTACTCTGCAAAAAAAAGTACTCAATAAACATTGTTAATTTATTATTAATATATCACAACAATATCTGTTCCTAAGTGCTTGTGTTATCATTGAAAACTATTCAAAGCTACTTGTGTTATCATCTATTCTAAGTTACTTGTGTTGTCACTGAAAACTCTCCATCAGCTTAGAAGGAGGATCCACCATCCTCACCACCACCTTTTCAGGTGAAGAGATGGAAGCTCAATGACATTAAGTAAATTGTAAGATCCTGACCAATTCCAGGTTCAGTTCCTGGGTATGGCCCTGTACCACTCCTAAGTTCCTGCTATCTCTACTGCGTTACATTATCCTGAAACTTAACGAAAGCAAATTATTTGTAATTATGAATATGTTGAAAATAAGACTTTGCAGAAAGACCCCCACAAATGTATTTGTTAATGTTATTTTCAAGATTTCTGATGAGATAAATGAAGCATGCTTTCATGTGAGATGTATCTAAGCGGTTCTCTGACAGTTTTTGCCAGAGACTAAGTATAAAATACTACCTTCTCACTGGGTCACCCAAGTTGGAGTGCAGTGGCGTGATCTCGGCTCACTGCAGCCTCTGCCTCCCAGGTTCAAGCGATTCTCCTGCCTCAGCCTCTCAAGGAGCTGGGACTACAGGCATGTGCCACCACGCCTGGCTATATTTTGTATTTTTAGTACAGATGGGGTTTTACCATGTTGGTCAGACTGATCTCAAACACCTGACCTCAAGTGATTCACCCACCTCAGTCTCCCAAAGTGCTGGGATCACAGGCGTGAGCCACTGAGCCCAGCCAAAAGTGTCACCTTTCTCTGTTGTTTAACTGGTTCTCCATTGAGGCAGAAACACCAAGCAAGACAACGTTCAAGATCTGATGACTGATCTGATTTCTGACTAGCACTGTTACCATCTAGCCTTTTTATGAGGAAGGAAGCACAGACTGGGATTCCCTTTGCCAGAGCCACCAGCCAGAACCCAGGGACATGGACACTGACCTGCTGTTAAGTGAGCAGCGTGGACGAAGACTCGGACTCCTGGCTTCAGCTCGAAGTGTACTGAGTTCTGGTTGAGCTTGTGGATCAGCAATTCTGATATCTGAAAAAAGAAGCATAGTTAGTGCCACCAAAAGTGTTACACAGATTATAAACAAATAAGCTTAGAAATATTTACTATTTTCACTAAGGCATCACAATATTATACCCATGAGTTATATAAATAAGGTTTATATTAATTCCAAAATATGCAGATACAATTATTTTTAAGCATGACCTGTCTTTACGTGCTAATTGCTACAAAATAGGAGAAACTGTTAGTGAATGAAAATAATTATACTCTTTAAAAATTATTCTGAATGATCTTAGAAAATTTACCCCTAGTCTTTTGAGAGAACATTTGTTATGCATAAGGACTTAAAAGAAGTATATACAATTTACACATTCTGATAAGATTCATATATATTCATTTTACTTCCATTCTATTTCCCAAACCATGTGATTTTCACAAAACACTTTATGAATATTTATTGTATGGTAAATATAGTTCTGCTAAAATGTACAATTGAAACAAAGTACAGCTATAATGTAAGTAACAAATTGGCTAACCTTTATTTCATGCTTATAAATATTATCTAAACTGTACCTCAGGCTGATAACACGGGTACTGGGCAGACCCATGGAAGTCTGGACTACGAAATATTTAACCCCAAGCATGGGACAAATAACTTCATTTGGGTAGAAATAGTGTAAGGTAAGGTTTTATGGATGAGGTAAACCTGTTCGTCTGTTTAGAGTAGAAAACCTAGCTCCATTTGCTGTTCCCTTTATAATTTTGAGGAATTTCTGAAAAGTTACGGGGATAACAACATCCCTATTATTTTATTATTATTATTTGAGACAGAGTGTCACTCTGTCACCAGGCTAGAGTGCAGTGGCACAATCTTGGCTCACTGCAACCTCTGCCTCCCGGGTTCAAGTGATTCTCCTGCCTCAGCCTCCTGAGTAGCTGGGACTACAGGCGTAAGCCAACACACCCAGCTAATTTTTGTATTTTTAGTAGAGACGGGATTTCACCATGTTGGCCAGGATGGTCTTGATCTCTTGACCTTGTGATTAGCCCGCCTCAGCCTCCCAAAGTGCTAGGATTACAGGTGTGAGCCACCGCGCCCGGCCCACTCCTACTATTTTTATCTGGTCTGCTAGCCTTATTTTTAATATTCTAACAATCAATTTACTATTTTACTTAACATGTTACTTAAGTCTAATTAGATGCTTTCTGACCATCATTCTGCTAATTTAATTCTTAATTTTTTCCCTTTTCTATTTGTTGAGTTTTATTTACTCCAGTGAGTTGCCAAAATAACACCTTTAATCCCTTTATTTGTTAAGCAGGGCCTGATGGCTTAGTTTGGAAGCAGAGAGTCACCTGCAGAAGCCACTGATTGGTGATAGAACTGAACTGCCCCACAGATAAACTTCTCTCCTGAACAACAGGAACAGAGGATGACCATCACTGCCCAGTTGTTGAGCATCTGGGATTCAGTGCAAACCTAGCCTTTCAAATGTTATAATTTAGCAAACAATGCAGAAAAACAAGATTGTGAAAAAACTATGCTGAAAACAAAAACAACTTTATTCTGTATATTAGGCTACTTCCTTTCTTGGGTGCTGGGAATCATCCAGAACGATCCAGGTGTACAGAAGTGGATTTCTGGCCAGGCACGGTGGCTCACTTTGGGAGGCTGAGGTGGGTGGATCACTTGAGTTCAGGAGTTCGAGACCAGCATGGGCAACATGGTGAAACCCCGTCTCTACTAAAACTACAAAAAATTAGCCAGGCATGGTGGTGCACACCT
>NW_012101809.1:8303213-8307487 GCF_000951045.1 Mandrillus leucophaeus
CATGTGATCCTGATCTGCCCGCCTCGGCCTCCCAAAGTGCTGGGATTACAGGTGTGAGCCACCACACCTGGCCGTAATATTTGTTTCTTATCACTGAGAATGTTTTCTCTTCAAGTGAGAGATACAAATAGCTAAACCAGAAAATGGAGTTTATCAAAATACCATATTTTTATTTATAATCTCCAGGAAAGATCCTTCTGAAAATAATTAACTACTTGGTTTTGTTTCGGTTTATAACATTGTTTCATTGGCTCTATCTGTATCACTTACAAAATTTTAAGAAGGAAATTTAAATTTAAAAATTATCTGGTAACAGAAAGTACGTTTCATATATTTAACTTGCATCAAAGGACATTCAACAATGAACACATGCTTTGTGAGAAAAAATTTGCATAAGAAACAAAACTAAATGAAATTTACATTGCATACAAGAATAATCTCAATTAGAACCATGTGCTTTTCTACTGAAATAAATGAGTATGAAACTGTTGACAGATTTTGACAATATTATGTTTTCCACACCACTTGTACAAGTGTTTATCCTGTTTTTTCAAACGATTACAAGTTGTTACGTATATTCTAAAGTGTATTATATATGCTGTGAACGCTATTTTGGTAAAGTTGCTTATTTCTTACTATCTTTTCTAGCAGAGCACATCTTAGGTGTCAGTGCTGGCATCTTCAATGGACAGGAACATGGAGCTTAAAGGAAATACCAAAGTTTATTCAGTTAATATTTGAAGAGTTGAGACTAGACTTTAGCTTTGTTTGACTCCTAATCCTAAAGTATCTCCATTAAAAATATTTTCCTTGAACAAGCTGACAGACTTCTCTTGGAGAGAAGTCTGGCAAGATAGGTTTACAAGATGAGAAAATACAGCACTTTTATTCATTATGTTGCCTTCTCTCATTCATCTGTGAAGCACCCGAAGTTAAAACATCAGTTCCGATATCCAGTGACTGATACGGGCTACAGGAGTGGGAATTTCCTAACACCATCCTCAGAGGGGCCACTTTCTGTTCACCAGTTGCATAATTGGGTAACGTTTGGGAGAGTCTTCGGCTATGGAAAGGAGTAGAATAAACTGCATTCTACTGAAAAGTATGGCAACAGCCTAAACAAGAAGAAAAACACTTGCCCGAGAGAGACTCAAGTGAAACACCGTGTGATTTCTAGGAGGGAGACTGAACCTGCTAAAGCAAATTGAATTTATTTCTTTTTCTTTTTCTGTCTGGTGAAAAGCGTGTTGTCTTAACAAATTTCATTTATCCTGTACACAGTCATCCCTCTTCTGCTGCTTTCCAGCACAGTCCATTTTCTATTCCACATCAGCTAAACAATCACCACCATAGAAACAACACATTATTCTTGGTATCTGCCTATTTGGTGAAATATGCCTATTATTCAAGTGCAACCTACATTTCATTTAGAGTACCACTCAAAAGGACGGTGGAGGCTCAATCTGAATTTTACGAAAGCTACCATCAAAAGGATGTCTTGGGAGGGACCTGCCACAGGGAAAACACCAATGTTCCTCACTGTCTTCTTCACAAAAGATGAAGATTGAATGCAACACTCACAATCAACTAGATATGGCTGTGGTCAGGGCCTTCAATCAAGAAAGGACAATTTTTTGCTCACACATTGTATCCATGGCAGCTACGCAGTGGTGTTGGGCTCACTGTAGTCACACAGGGACACTGGCTGGTGGAGCGGCCATCGCAAATATTTCCATTCACTATATACAGCACAAGAGGGAAAAGGAGCTAGCAAAATTCTACAATGTGCATTTGAACACTTTAGCTTGGAAGTGGCACATATCACTTCTGCTCCCACAGTCCTGAGGCTCTGCCCCAGCAGAAGAGACCCATGGGTACAGCCCCATCATGTACCCCGAAAGCAGTGGGCTGGAAATATTTAGCCACACAGTGATGATTAACAAACAAAGAACATATTCGGCCGGGTGCGGTGGCTCACGCCTGTAATCCCAGCACTTTGGGAGGCCGAGGCAGGCGGATCATGAGGTCAGGAGATCAAGACCATCCTGGCTAACACAGTGAAACCCTATCTCTACTAAAAAATACAAAAACTAGCCAGGCAAGGTGGTGGGCGCCTGTAGTCCCAGCTACTTGGGAGGCTGAGGCAGGAGAATGGCATAAACCCGGGAGGCAAAGCTTGCAGTGAGCTGAGATCCGGCCACTGCACTCCAGCCTGGGTGACAGAGCAAGACTGCGTCTCAAAAAAACCAAAAAAAACAACAAAGAACATATTCAATGCCTAAACAATTTACAACGAAACCAAGAGGGGGAAACACTGTCAGATGATCAGAAGGAAAGTAGCAATTCTTGAAACATGAAAAAATAAAAGTTTTAAGGACAGTAGAGTAGTTTATAAATTCATAGGACATGTAACCCAAATAAGTGCTACAAGTTAAAAATACAGATGCAAATGTGCTTAGACAAATTTATTAATGGCAGAGCGACACTGGACCAAAATACTAATATTTATTCTGAAGGTGGTAGGAGGAATGCAAATCTTACTGAACATAATAGCATTCTGGTGCCATGTTTAGAGAGGGTATTGCCTGGGATGACCTGGGAGCTGGCTCAGTTGGTCAATCTTGATTCCATCACACTATTAAAGTCTCTTCAAGTAGCAGCTGAGGAATACTCCTTTTGTGTTAAACAGAGGAAGATCTTTCCCAATTCATACATTTTTTTGCATTGAATGACAGGGAAGCAATGGAGCTAAATACTAAGTTCTAATTAACAGTAGCTCAATTTCATTCCTTCATAACACACACACACACACACACACACACACACACACACACACACAAATTTAGCCTGATTAAAGTGCCTACAGGGTCTCCTGGATAATGGTGCATGAAGAAACAAATCAGTCATAAATATGTGTTTCCTTTGGATTTCCCATCGCCCACTTTAAGCTTCTCGCTACCTCCTCCTGACACATTGGCCCTGGTCCACCTCTTACCTGCTCCACTTTTGATTATAGCTCTCCTACTTCAGTGGCCTTCCTTGTAAATTCCAGAGTACTTTTATAATTCGACTCCCCATGCTAAAAAGATCTAGACTGATAAGCAAAATGTGTGGATATGCAGAAAACAGAGATTATTAGTTCCATTTCACAATACATTTCTAATTTCTTAAAAGCTGTCACCCTGCTCCCTGTTCAAATCTGCCTTTCCTTTCTTCCTTAGGTTCTGCATCTGCCAACCATGTAGAGTAATAAAAACAGCCAGGGAAGAAATATATATATATTTGTGGTGGACATTTTTTCCCACATCTTTTTTGTTCTTTTTAGATGTTCTAATGTCCTTTAAGGATCCTGAAAGACGACACACCTAGGCTCCTTATCTCCCCAGCACAGCATCACAAACAATTGTGATAGAGCATGGTGGTCTTTCCTCCCTACAGGAGAGACAGAAACAAATTTGTTCACCCCTGAGGATGACGAGGGGAGCAAGGAAATGGGGTGCTTGAGGGGCAGGGCTTGCTCCACATCTGAGCAGCTGGCTTCAGGACAGCAGCATGTGCTACCCTTGATGAGACCCCCAGCTCAGGGCATGAAAGCCTTTTCTCACTCACTCCAGAGATCCTAAATAAAAGCTGGTGGAACCCTCCCAGACAGAGGTCACTTCATTAACCCAGCCCACCTTATCCTGATAACAGGGTCAAGTACTTCTCACTGTGAAGAATTTTCAGTTTATTTCACAGACAAGATAGCTCGATCCAAGTCTGCATTGTTGCTCCCCAGGAAGGCTCTCAGAAGAAGCTAAGGAAGGAGGACTGCGAGTCCTTTGCTGGGGCCCTGCCCTCCTATTCTTTAGGACACATCTGCCTAGGATCCCAGTTCTTTCACTGCAGGGGGATCTGCACTGCACTTTTACAAGAAAGGGGCCAAGGCGTGAAATGAGGGCATAAGGACAGCCCGTCTCAAGTTTCAGCTGAGATTTAGAGTACAGCCTTCAAAGCAGGGAGTTCATTTCTGTTGTTTGGGTTTGCTTTGCCTTTGTCTTAAATTTCTATATAATTTATGACACCGGAAGTCAGTTGCATTTGCGTCCCAGCATTCCCTCTCCTTTCCCCACATTGTTCTTTGGGGAATCCATGTCCTTGTCTAGTCCTGGTCCATTTGGTTCAGGGAGGGTATAAAACATCTGAGTTGTCACTGACAGCACATTATCCCCATGACTGCAGGGACTAGCTAAGAGATGCCCACTTTAAACAGGTCAGACCAGTGCAAATTGTGA